>NC_083243.1:119042480-119345337 GCF_032191835.1 Heteronotia binoei
GCAGTCAGCCGGTAAGCTACTGCTCAGCCAAGAGCGATTTCCAACTGTGTGCTAGGGGGCGGGGGCAGCCTCTTAAGGCTGCCCCTAGCCCCCTCCCTCCAGGGATAACCCATTGCCTCTAATCCGCGCAGGGAGGCAATGGGCGGCCCCCAGCCTTAGCAGTCAATGTACTGCTCGGCTGGGAAGGGGCCGAAATCTCTTCTGTTTTGGCCTTCCCCAACTCTGAGCTTAGCTTTGCCTTCTGACTACACTCCTCCCTGCTACTGCTACTCCTCCCTGCCTTGTTCTTAGCTCTGCTAGAGTGATCTGCCCGGGCCCCAGTCATCTCTGGCCTTCCTCAAATGTGTAAGTCTGGCCTTCCTCAAATGGGCCCTGCTGTCCTCAGCTTGGGCAGACAGTATGGCATTAATTGGGGACCAGGCATCGGCTCCTGACATAGGGGATGTGCAAGGCCACTACCTAAACTGCTGCCAGTCAGAGTTAGGGATGCCAGACCACCACCACCATCCCCAGAGGAGACAGGTGTCTCCCACTGCCAGGCCTCACCTCCCTGCTGCCAGCCAGCTGGCCAGTGGGGTTGGATTATCCCTCTCCCCCCCCCCAAAAAAAGAGGAGGAATGCCTGGCGTTTCAGCAATGTGTCTATGACTCAGAAGTGAGGTAGGCACATTGGAGATGTTGGTGGCAATGCAAAACTCTATGGTCCTAATGGATAATAATTTAGGATTATTTGTTGAAGATAAACCTGAGCGCTTGTGCTTGATTTTTAAAATGAAAAACATCATAGCTCAAAAATGCTTGGAACTCATCCGTACTCAGCTGGGCACTATTCCTCATAACCACAGCTATGTGATGCTAATGGCAGTTTCTCTAGACTGATTTACGCATGAATGTCCATAATTTGGTGACTCATCATATGATTGCTTTCTATTATATGAAATTTATAGTAGAGAGCATATGATCATACCAGTGGTCTATCTAGTCTACCATCCTGTCTCACACAGTGGCCAACCAGTTTCTATGCAGAGCTAACAACATGGAGGACAACACTTTCCTCCCAATTTGCTTCTTAGTACCGTACTGATATTCAGGGATTTTCTGCCTCTAAACCTGGAGGTTCCCTTTAGTCACCATGGCTAATAGCCACTGAAGGACCTATGCTCTATGAATTTGTCTAATTTTCTTTTGAAGTCCGAGGTTGTGACCATCACTACATCCTATGGAAGTGAATTCCACATTTTAATCATCTGTTGAATAAAGAAGTGATTTATTGTCCATTCTGAATCTATTTACCATCGACTTCATTGTATGCCTACAAATTCTAATATTTGGGGGGGGGGGAATTCTCTCTATCTACTCTCTCCTCCATTCCATGTATAATTTTATAGACTTCTATCATACCCCTACTAAGTCATTTTTTAACTGAAAAGTTTCACTGGGCAGAGAGAAACAGAGAGAACTTTTTCTTCCACACCCAAAATACTAGAGTATATTACTGAAAACTATTATGCTTAGTAGTATCAGGAGATATAAAAACTCTTTCCCCAGTAATGTGGGAGAATACTTTCATGCATGCAAATCATCGGTTCACTTATGGAGTCATCACAGGTGCTCTATCATTACTTAACATGTTTCAGAGTCAAGCCCCTGTACTGAAAATAGGTTCTGAGGTTAAGCCCCACAAAGCTCTAGCTGATGTGGTCCTGTTTTGTACCAACATAATTGGTCATGCTTGATTAAATACTCTTTTCAAAGGAACTACAAGGTTTCACTGGGCAAGAGTGACTTATAATACTGGTTGCTATGGAATATAAAATAGAGTAAAGGTGGACACACCTTGTAAAGACGGGAGCTATAAAACAAGGGAGTTGAAAGGAATCTGGAGAGAGGAAGTCTGATAAGGACCTTTATTCAACTTGCAAGCATTTCAACTAGAGTGATGATTTCCAGATGTACACTCTTTCCAGATGTTGGATTTTCCAATTACAGACTAATTCCCATTCTGTGTATAGGGGAGAGGGAAAAGAGGCTCTCCATGGAACTAATCTTGGGTGCCTTCAAAAATAAGGATAAGAAGTTTTTTATTTACCACTTCAGTTGCCTTTTGAGGGCACAACTAAGCTTGACGTTAGCATGAATCAATGTTGGTCCTGTTGATTCCCTGTAAAGCATAGATGGACAACCATTTAAAATGAAGCATAGGTGCAAAAGAGTGGAATTGAATTGTCTCCCTACACGTTTCCCACCAGGAACTGCTTTTAAAAAATGGCTTCCTTCCTGGTGGGGATTACTTCTGATCCTGAACACATGTGGTACATGAAGCTGTCTCTTATACAGAGCCAGAGCACTGGTCTATCTAGGTCAATATTTGACTAGGGTTACCAAGTCCCTCTTAGCAGCCAGCCAGGAGTGGGACTACTTACCAGGAGTAGAGAGGAACTCCCAGCATTTCAGCAATGTGCCTACATGACCCAGAATTGACCTAGGCATGTCAGGGATGTTGGGAGGCAATACTCTGGTATTGGGGCAAAACTCTATGGTAGAATTAGCTTCTACCATAGAGTTTTTGCCCAAAAAACAGTGTTGCAACCCATATCCACTGATGGTATAGCATTTTTATTAAGGAAGGAAGGGAGGTAGATTTTTGTCAATTCCCCCCTTCCACTGTAGACTCCCAGGGTGCCCCCATATGATTCCTGGACCAATTCCTCACCAGTAGTTGCTCCACCTCCAGGCTTCTGCCTTCCTCAGATCAAGCGATTGATTCCCCCACCAGTTGCTGTGCAGCCGCATTTTGACTCACAGCTCCCTCCAATTTCCCTCACAGTTTCTGAATCTCCAAAAAACCAGAGCAGGAAGCTGGAAGGGAAATTGGAGGGAGCTGCAGATCAAAATTCACCCACGTAGCAACTGGTGGGGAATTGATTGCTTGATTCGAGGAAAGCAGAAGCCTAGGGGCGAAGCAACTGTTAGTGACGAATTGGTCCTGGAGATACACTATCCTGCAGGAGGACAATTTCAAGGAGTTAAAAAAAGGCTGAAGTAGAAGGAGGAGGCAGGGAAAGTGCCTCTCTCTAGTAAACACACAAACACACAGAAACTAACAACTGATGGACCATGGGTCCATCAAAGTCAGTACTGTTTACTCAGACTGGCAGCAGCTCTTCAGGGTTTCAGGTGAATACAACTCTGCTCCTGCTGGATGGGATTTAAGCCATAAAAATATATTCACCCTAATTCAGAGAATGGTCTATGCAACTGGATGCTGTACATGATTCATGGCCTGTGACAATGGGTGACCATCTATATTTCAAGACAGATGTAGCTGTCCCACCCAATTGTAAGGTGTAAGTAGAATATATATTAGAATATATATTCTCTCCCCTCACAGTCTCACCACCTCCCATGAAATTGAGAACATACAAGGTGTTGGTACATTGGAACATACAAGGTGAGTCCGGTACAAGGTGTTGGTTATTACCTTTAAAGCCCTATATGGCCTAGGACCTGCCTACCTTAGGGACCGTCTCTCCCCACACGTTCCCCAGAGAGTACTACGCTCAGGTTCACAAAACCTGTTGGTAGTCCCCGGGCCAAAGGAGGCCCGTCTAAAATCCACCAGGGATCGGGCCTACTCAATAACGGCACCTTATTGGTGGAACCAGCTGCCGGAAGAGGTGCGGGCCCTGCGGGATCTAGGGCAATTCCGCAGGGCCTGCAAGACAGTCCTCTTCCGGCAGGCCTATGACATTAGCTGACAATGTAAAACATCTTGGATGGAACAAAATGTATCTATAGGCCGCCAGTTTTATTCTATCTTGTTTTTTACTAATTTATGGTTTAATTGTATTTTTAAATGTTTTAAACTGAAGTTGTTTTAATTATTATGTTGTAAGCCGCCCTGAGACACTTAGGTGAGAAGGGCGGGGTATAAATCTTAATATAAATAAATAATATAAATAAATAAATAAATACAGCAAGGTACCAGAATAGTCATCAGATCAGAAAGCTTCCCCTGTACTCAAATGTCAGAAATCTTTCAAGTAAATAAACAAGTAATGTAATATTAAAGGACAGGCATGATCCAGATTGGATCTTTATCCCTTCAGTTTTTGTCTATGGATGTTTCTTGTTGGACTGGGATGACTGTGTAAAAAATTTCTAGATGAAGAGCCAGATACAGAACCTACATAGTTTGTTACATAATATATAAACTTATTATTTTAAAAAAAGGAAAATGCCTCTGTAACAGTCTAGTGACCAGCAATCATCCAAAGCATGTATAGCTTTTAAAATCTATATTGTTTTCACATCTCTTCTACCAAATACACAGCTCTTTCGTTTCGCCTCATTAAAAGCATTGCCATAGTCTGAGGATAAAGCCATGCGTGTTGTTCAGAGGATGGGAGTGAGAATGAAGAGGTGAACTTTTGGAGATGACTCTGGACATCTTGATCGGCTGCCGCCAAAGGCAACAAATAATGAACCCAGTGTAATTATGCAATGTTGATTGGTGCAATCAGCCCAGGACTTGTGACTGTAATCCCATGGAATTCTCCTCACAAATTACCTTTTCAGCATTAGAGCCTTCAAGTTTCAAGAAATACCAGGCATGCTTTCTCTCACTCAATGTGTGTTCCTTGTTCAGACAGAGGGCATTTCACAGGAGTCAGTGGAACAGAAATATAAACAAACCTCTATGCTCTGAGTAGGCCTCTGGAATGCCAAACACCTCCCCCTACTCTCTGTCACTGATACCTACACCCCCATGGGCCACCACCAGTGGCTACAGCTTTTAAACAGCAAGCTGGGTCTCTCTGCAGTGATTTATCACCTCTTAATAGTTTTTCTGTTGAGGATTCCCAGTTGGCAGCTCAACCCTTCCAGTGCAATACTACCCTAAGAGGAAAGGGGGGGGGAGGATTTCATCCATGTGGAAAGCAAAAAGAGGAATTAATGCTGTTTAAGGAAAATATCCTTGACAAGAGTTTTTCAGCAAATAATTAGTGGGACGATAAATGTCTGAAGGGATCATTAAAGGTTTGGAAAGTTCAAGTATTTGAAGACCAGTCTAGTATTCCAAATAGTGAGCTCTTTTAGCTATCATTTTCTGTAAAGCGCATTTTTTAAAAAACAGAGTAACTCTTAGTACATGCTATTTTAGAGTACATCCCTCTAGGATGCCATTTTGAGGGAAGAGTCGTGTTACTTCTGGGCAATGCAATGGGATTTTCTTTCCAGTTAGTGTAAGGGAGTTCTTTTTCCAGGGTCAAGTTTGGTCTCCTTAAATAACATGAAAGAATCCTTTGACAGTGATTATAGAGGACCCAGAATTTTACACATGACGAAACCTTGCTCCAGCCATACCACTTTCTGTCACCTAAAATTCTTTGGTGGTAATGATTAATAATCCTTGCTTTTTTCCCCACAGGAAAATTGAGGGTGGACAGAGAAAATTATTTGCTTGCAGAAATGCCATTATCAAATGTCTTGAGGTACCAAGTACTACTTTCTATACTGCAGTTCAGTAAGGGCGTTTTCGCACTGACCTTCAAGTGGTGCGACCACCCTCCTCACGCCGGCAGATCTGCAGGGATTTCGCACCAGAAGCGCCGGCGCACCCAAAAGAGCCGGCGACTTCCGTCGGGAAACCAGCTCAAACGGAAACCGCCAAGAAGCAGGAAAACGTTTGAGCTGGTTTCGCGACGGAAGTCGCCGGCTCTTTTGGGTGCGCCGGCGCTTCTGGTGCGAAATCCCTTCAGATCCGCCGGCGTGAGGAGGGTGGTCGCACCACTTGAAGGTGAGTGCGAAAACGCCCTAAGCAATGAATTGGACAAGGGCAATTTTGGGCTGTATCAGCAGAAGTATAGTGTCCAGATCACATGATGTGATGGTATCGCTTTACTCTGTTCTGGTAAGACCTCACCTGGAGTATTGTGTTCAGTTTTGGGCACCACATTTTAAGAAGGATATAGACAAGCTGGAATGGGTCCAGAAGAGGGCAATGAAGATGGTGAGGGGTCTGGAGACCAAATCCTATGAGGAAAGGTTGAAGGAGCTGGGGATGTTTAGCCTGGAGAGGAGGCGGCTGAGAGGTGATATGATCACCATCTTCAAGTACTTGAAGGGCTGTCATATAGAGGAGGGTGTGGAATTGCTTTCTGTGGCATCGGAAGGTAGGACCAGAACCAATGGGTTGAATTAAATCAAAAGAGTTTCTGGCTGAACATTAGGAAGAACTTCCTGACCATTAGAGCGGTTCCTCAGTGGAACAGGCTTCCTCGGGAGGTGGTGGGCTCTCCTTCTTGGAGGTTTTTAAACAGAGGCTAGATGGCCATCTGACAGCAATGAAGATCCTGTGAATTTGGGGGAAGGTGTTGTGAGTTTCCTGCATTGTGAGGGGGTTGGACTAGATGACCCTAGAGGTCCCTTCTATGATTCTATGAAATAAGCTCAAGCTCAACCATAACTATATGGAAGTGCTGCTGGTGGGAGACATTGTAAGCCAGCTGGTAGGTGAAAAGCCTGTCACTGATGAGGTCACACTTTCCCTGAAAGATCACAGTTTACACCTGGGTAGGGAACACTCTTGGACCTTGTTTTGTTCTGGGATTTCTAGGTTCCACAGGGTTCCACAGTGGCCAGCAGTAATCCTTTTCAGCTTCAGTTGATTCTCCAGCTGTGTCCTTCCTTTGAAGGCAGAGATCTCACCACAGTAATCTATGCTTTAGGAACCTTTAAAGTAGAGTATAGTGATATGGCTGACATATGTCATACAATAATGAGCAGTGCAACACAATGCAACATACTTTCCTTAGCAGGCATGACTGTATTTCTCCAATACTGAAATTGGAACCTTATATGTTTTGGGCCAAGTAAAATGTGCTGGCTTTATCCTTTAAAGCCAAAAATGATTTGGTTCCTTGGTATCTTAAAGAGCACTTGCTCCTGTTGAAGCCTACTCATGACTTGAAATCAGTTGGTGAAGATCTACTTCAAATTCTATAGATTCAGGGTCTTTTCAATGGTAGTCCTGGAGTTTGGGAACACTGTCCACTATGAAAGCCACATAACAGCAATGCTATGTCATAAAAATGTGAAAACTTTTAAATTGAGTTTTGAGAGCACACCTTTTCTTGCTGTTTCCATTGCGCTGATACTGTTTTTTTTGTTGAACTTTTAAAATTAATATTTGTGTTGTTTATCTTCTCTATTTTGCATAGCACATTGAAGAGCAGTTTTAAAATCTTGGAAGAAAAATTACAAACCACAGTGAAAATCATCATATTTCTTCAGTGCACAGTATTCTGATGCTGGCATGACTCTGCTGATCCGCCACTGGGGATAAATTTGGGGCTTTTTTTTTAGCAGGAACTCCTTTGCATATTAGGTCACACATCCCTAATGTAGCCAATCCTCCAAGAGCTTACAGTAGGCCTTGTAATAACAGCTCTATAAGCTCTTGGAAGATTGGCTACATCACCGGTGTGTGGCCTAATATGCAAAGGAGTTCCTGCTACAAAAAAGCCCTGGATACATTTAAGTTGTAATGGCTGGTGCTGCTACAAATTCTGCATTCATTGCATCCTGTTAAAGATTAAGGATCATAACTAAGTATTCTGGAATCCTAGATAAAATGATAAAATAGCAGATGCTGTCCAAAGTGGCACTAGCCTAGTATGCATTTCACTATGATGCCACACCATGTTAACAAGAAGTCAACTTGCCTCTAAACCATTCATTGAACTTTTAGGCTAGTTCGTGAAAGGGAGTTTTCCTTATTTTGTTTTCTGTTGCCATCCATACTTACTGGAATGTTGGCTCTGCTTTGAGGTGGTCTGCAGTGCAACAAATCAGGCCATGGTTAGAACTCAGGAAGCCATAGTCCATGTTTTGAAGTTCAGCAACAATATTTCACATAGATAACTTAGAAGGAAGGATGCTCTAGAGTTATGGAATGCTCTTACTTCTTTGAGCGGAGACAATTGTGGGAATACATAGTAAGTCCTCTGTTCAGATTGAGGAATTTAGCTAACGTACATAGTTGTCTTCCCCTGAAATTGGACATGGCCTTTAAAATACCTTGCAGACCACACTGTCCAGTTTGAAATGTCACTTGGAATGATAGCCTGAGCAGTGGCTTATGCTTATGCATGTGATATGTTGGTAGAAGCAGCAGTTTTTAGCATTACATTTCCAATGCGAAAACACAGTTGCATCCTTCTAAGTCCATTGATTTCAACTGATTTCAGAAGAATGTATCTCTGCTTAGGATTGCACTGCAAGCAATCTTATTGGTAAAACACGCATGTGGATTCTGCACAAAGAGGCATGGGAAGAACCTCTTCAGCATGGGATTTAGCCAAACCCACCAGACTTTAACAAAGCCATGTTTAGAACTTTTGTGTCTTCACTATTTCACACATGCAGTTAATCAGCAAACCTCAAAATTCACGATAATTGGTTATATGTGCACACATTACCAGAAACATTTCAAGGTTATAACCCCACACAGTAACAGGTGCCGAATGAATGCACATTGCACATAAGGGTGCAGCCTCAGCCTGACAAAGGGAGTAGGCATATTCCTTGCAGATTTACTACTCTCCATAGGATGAGATAGAAGTGCTAAAAGCTTAAGCTGATACACAGGAGGCTTGTTTATTGCATTGTACAGACCAGAGAGGAATTTCCTGCACATGATGCCAAAGACAGAGTGCACAAAAATTCCTCTGAAGTCTGTGGGTAGCATTGAACAGGCTCCCCTCTGTATTAGCTTTACTTCTCATATATCTAGGGCTCAAATTTTAACACAGCTGTATGGGAAAGGAAACCATAGCCAATAGTAGATAACTAGGCACTGCAGTTTTTAGAAAGAATGAAATTGATTGGAAGATGAAATTGCTGGTGCAGAAGGGTCTGCTAAACTATTGGTCTATTGATGACATCATTCCCTGTGCTGTCTCCATCACAATTTTCTAGAACAGGATTAAAGTGATGACAGATTCCATTCCTAAACTCCCAGGCAGCTCTTTGCATAGCTGTTAGCAGAACAAAAGCATTACATGAGATTTCCTCCCTCCCTCCAACAGCATTTGATGCTCTCTAATCCCCACCTTGGGAAAAGCATTGGGAGAGCCATATGCACTTGCTGACATCACACAGGATGCCTTGGCTCTGAGTTGAAATGAATGAATGAATTAGGGGGGGGGGGTCATGGGGGATGCCCATGTCTTTGAATCAATTGCCTGAATCCAGAAAGGGGAAGGCTAGGTTCTCTGTATATGTACTAACAACTGCAATCAGTAGACAGTATTTAGCACATGCACAACTTTACAGAAGCAATACACAGAAAAAATAAAAATAACTGACACTATGTGCTTTTCTCAAATAACCAGGAAAATGTCGAAGAACACATGCTTATGAAAATGGTAGCATTGCTACAGGCACCTATTTGTGTAACTGTAATTAATCGCTCAGTTGGGCATTAATATAAGTTGATTTCTTTGTATGTTTACTTCTATGCAGACTGCAAGCTGAACCATTTTCATAAATGTTTTATTTGCTCATATTTCAGTACATTTAATTTATCATGTGTCACCTTAGGACACTCATGGTATGGAGACTGTATATCCAAATGATTTACCTTGCTAAAAAAATTCACAGGAAATGCAAAGTTAGCACGGCAAGACAGAACCAAGGGAAGAACCTTATGTTTTAAAATGGGGAATGCAACACTTGCAAACTTAAACATTAATAATCATTTAGAAACTTATTTGAAAGCTTGCATTTCAAGCTATAGACCATGATAGCTCACATTTAAATAAAGCTACTGAAGGCTTTTCTCTCAGTGCAATGTGGAAAATTAAAGCAACACATGAGACTGTGATTTCATTTCAGACACTGAGGGAACAATGGACTGGAAGCAGCAAAGGGCCAGGGATGAATGGAGAAGTCTAATGAATGTTTTTCCTCTTTGAAAACTGATCTCTGTACTGAGATTTAGAGTTGCTGCATAGTTAATGGCTGATACAAATAGTAGTAGATAAGATAGATAACATCAAGATTGATGGCTTGCTGTTGTTGTGCCTAGCTCTTTAAACTGTGACCTTGTGAGAAGTCTCCTTCTAAACCAGTTATATGAGAATAAGAAAAGAGAAAAAGTATGTGCATATGCTTCTAGCATCTTTAGGAAGGGAACACTTGTTCCACTGACAGTCACATGGTGGTTAATGATCACCTTATTCCTATTACAAGAGTTCTATTATGATTCCAGTTTCAGAAAATGGGTTAGTTGCACCTAGAAAGAGAAACAATAGTTATAAAATATTTGTGGCATATCTTTAGCTGTGGGGGGCATAATAGGGTTGCCAATCCCCAGGTGGGGGCAAGGGATCCTCCAGTTTGGATGCCCTCCCCCCACTTCAGGGTCATCAGAAGGTGGGGGGGAGTGAAATGTTTGCTGGGTGCTCCATTATACTCTGGAAACCGATTTCCATAGGTTATACTGGAGAATTGATCTGTGGTTATCTGGGGCTCTGGGGTGACTTTTTTTTTTTTTTTTAATAGAAGCACCAAATCTTCAGCATAGCATCTGGTGCCTCTCCTCAAGACACCCTCCACGTTTCAAAAAGATTAGACCAGAGGGTCCAATTCTATGAGCCCCAAAAGAAGGTGCCACTATCATCCATTATTCCAAATGGAGAGAAGACATTTAAAAGCCATGTGGTCCCTTTAAATGTGATTGCCAGAACTCCCTTCAGAGTTCAGTCATGCTTATCATGTCCTTGCTCTGAGCTCCACCCCCAAAGTCCCCAAATATTTCTTGAGTTGGACTTAGCAACCCTAAACCATAGAGATAACTCGTGTTCTAGCAGAAGGCAAATGAATTAGCAAACAGAGAAGTAATACTGAAAACTCTTCACAGTCTGGTAAACTTTACCACATTCCTCTGTTACCCACTTCAAACCTCTTTCATGCATCGCTAGCCAGATGATAAACAGAGACTCTTCTAAAAAGCTTTGAGAAAGGTGAGGTTTAGAATGTTACACTAGATCCAGTGATTCCACAAGTGATTGTCAAAGGATATAACCCACTTCTCTGCCAACCTGTAGAAAAGTAAAAAGATTATATGGGAGTGTCAAGCAGACTGTGCGATAACAATGGTAAGCTTCCTGTATATCTTTAAATTATGCTTCCCAGAAAGTGGATACAATTGTCTACGTTCTGGTAAATGAACTCAACCACTGTTTATTTATTTATGTATGTACTGATGAAAACATTTATATCTCACTTTCCCTCTTGGTTTACAATAATAATTAAAACAAAACAAATTTATCCCTTTTTTCATCTTAGGCGGGCGAGGCAGTTGGCTCCCTTCCTGGAGCGTGACGACCTGGCAACAGTGATACATGCAACAGTCATCTCGAGGTTAGACTACTGTAATGCCCTCTACATGGGGCTGCCCCTGTGCCGAACTCGGAAACTGCAGCTAGTGCAGAACGCGGTAGCCAGGCTGTTAATGGGACTCCCTAGGTGGGAACATATACGGCCTGCGCTGCGGGAACTGCATTGGCTGCCAATTGTGTACTGAGTTCGTTACAAGGTGCTGGTTATTACCTTTAAAGCCCTATATGGCCGAGGACCTGCCTACCTTAGAGACCATCTCTCCCCATATTTTCCCCAGAGAGTACTGAGATCTAGCTCACAAAATCTGCTGAAAATCCCTGGGCCAAAGGAGGCCAAACTAAAAGTGACAAGGGAGCAGGCCTTCTCAGTAACAGCACCCCAATGGTGGAACCAGCTACCAGAGGAGGTACAGGCCCTACGGAGCCTTAATCAGTTCCGGCGGGCTTGTAAAACCGTCCTCTTTCAGCTGGCCTTTTAAGGTGGAACCATTGCACCATCACCATAAAAACTATCTTTATATGCATATCAAGACTGTAGCACCATCTTATGTTATATTGTAATTTTAAACTATTAATTTAGATGTTGTTTATATGTAATTGTATTTTAATTGCTAATTGCTTTGAATTTTATTGTTGTATCATGGTACAATGTACTATGCCATGTAAGCCGCCCTGAGCCTGCTTCGGCGGGGAGGGTGGGATATAAATTAAAATTTATTATTATTATTATTATTATTATTATTATTATTATTATTATTATTATTATTATTATTATTATTATTATTATTATTATTGTTAAAATAACATGCCCCAAATTTCTTCCCCTTCGCCCATTAAAAGATGCCTGCTCTTCAAACCCTTTCAAATGCCCTGGCAAACAGGCAGGACTTGCAGCACCTCCTGAAGATCTCCAAAGAGAAGGCACCTCTCACTTCTTCAGGGAGCCCATTCCACAGCCCCAGAGACCTGATGGGAAAAGCCCAGATTCTGGTCAGTGCCAGATGGGCTACTGTAAATAGTGGGATAGGTAACAAATAGCTGCCTAATTACAGTAGTTGATGTACAGGGATATGTGGAAGGAGATGGTCCTTCAAATATTTTTATTTGTTTGTTTGTTTAGTTTATATCCTAGCCTCCCCACAGAGCTGGCTCACAGGTAACACCATGATAAGAAGATAACAGAGTTTAAAATCCAAACAGTTAAGGTTTAAAATCCATAATTAAAAACAGAATCAAGATGCCATAATAGTAATATACAAACAAAATAAAAACCTTCTGAGCAGTATCATAGGCTGAATGTGAGCCCACACAGGTGTCACCATCAGCACACATGCTGCTGCATTCTGCACCAGCTGCAGTTTGCAGGTCAGGCTCAAGGGCAGCCCCCACTCAGAGTGAGTTACAATAATCAAGCTTGGAAATGACCATTATGTGGGTCACTGTAGCAAGGTCCTGGAAAGTGAGATAGGGAGCCAGTTGCTTGACCAGCCAAAGATGAAAAAAGGCTGATCACGCAACTATGGTAACCTGGGCCTCCGTAGAAAGAGAGGGATCCAGGATGACCCCCCAGGCACTTCACCCTCACCACCAGCACCAAAGGTGCCCAATTGTGGATTGGGAGCCAGATGCAAAGACCCAATAACCCAAGAACAGGACCTCTGTCTTCATTGGAATGAGTTTCTGTTTGAGCTCTGTTTGATCCGATCTGCTACAGCTTGTAACGCCCCAGCCAGCACCTCCGGGGAGGAGTCTGGCAGCCATTCATCAGTGGATAGAACTGGGTATCATCAGCATATTGATAACCCAGTCCATACCTGCAGACCAAATGGGCATGGGGGCACATATAGATGTTGAATAACATCGGGGAGAGCATTGTCCCCTGTAGCACATCACATTCAAGTGGGTGCCATTCGGACAACTCCTCCCCAAGCACCACCCTTTGTCCCCAACTATAAAGGAAGGAGGAGAACCATTGTAGAGCAGTTCCCCTGTATCCCAACGTCAGCAAGGCAGCAGGTCAAAAGATCATAATTGGCCATGTCAAACATCACTGTTAGATGGGTCTAGGGCTGCCAAGTTCTCAGGCTGGGCAGGGGTTTCCCCACCCAGAACGTTCCCAACCCGCCAGTCTGCACTGGGCCGGTGGGGGGATCCTCCCCCGACATCACCGGCACAATGACGTCACTCAACAACAACAAAAGCCTTTATTGGCATATATTAGATTATAAATAAACAGACACAGAAATAACAAAAACAATCATATGTAGCTATACATTGGACAATCAATCCTTGATTACCAAACTCAAGAATAAAGCAACCTTTTCAGTTATTTCAGATGACAAAACATTCAGAAGACGACAAACCTTTACCACATCTGAGCAGCCTGTCATATTGGACAAAACTGGATCCAGAAACCTAAGGCATATAATATCATATAGGGGACAATAATGGAGAACATGAGACAATGAGTCAACTTGTTTTAAATTACATATACAAAGTCTTAATGAGAGTGGAATTTTTTTATATCTACCATAGGTAACTGCTGATAGAATAGTATTGCATCTGGCAACGGTAAATGCTCTACGCAATTTTGGAACATGCAGAGTTGATAAATAAGAAGGCAAGTGGCTAATAGTTAGGAAAATTCCAAAATTCAAAGGGGAGCAAGATTTATTCGCAGCACTAAATTGTTTTTGCAATTCAATATCTAAAATTCTGCGTTTAATTAGATAATGTGCATTTGTAAAAGGGAGCATATAGAGAGAGTTCATACACAAACCTAAGGTGATTATTTTCTTCTCTATGCAGGAAATCCATTTGGATGAGGAGGATTCTGAAAGCATTTGATATAAATAACTTCCACAGTTAGTGGAATAGTGCACATGTAACCACTATTTGATTGCTATAAGCCATGCTCTGGTTTCTAACATATTGAGGCCTGTTTCTAGACAAAGAGTGGCATATGAGACACAGTAACGTCATTGTACCAGCCACATCGCGTGCCGGCCGCTCTAGGAACTTCCGGGAAAACTCTATGGTTTTTCTGGATGCTCTAGCAATTTGGGAGGGAAAACTCCCTTGGAACTCTAATTATCCAATAGGTTTCCAGGATTTAAAACACTGATAAAACTATCATTGCCATTTAAAACATTATTATGCCTCTTTTCTACCCTATCAAGGTTCATGAGATGGTGAACATCTCTCTCTCGGCTTGACTTCGCGAACGAAGATTTAAGAAAGGTGCAGTAGTCCACGTCTGCTGCAGGCTCACTGGTGGCTGACAAGACCAATGCGGGACAGGCAGGTCCGGCCACAGTGACTGCTGGGAAAAGTCTGATTTGGAGTTGGTGCTGTAGCAGTACGATTCTTCCTCAATCTCCTTTTGTCCTCAAGACCAGCTATGCATGCATTCTCAAAGGAAGAGACAGCCTGGTGGATGGTGTGCCTCCATGCTTTGCGATCTGAGGCTAGGTCAGACCACTGGTGATGGTTAATGCAACAGGTACCAAGGGATTTCTTCAAGGAGTCCTTGTACCTCTTCTTTGGTGCCCCTCTATTTCGATGGCCGGTGGAAAGTTCGCCATACAGGGCAATCTTGGGAAGGCGGTGGTTTTCCATCCTGGAGATATGCCCTGCCCAGCGCAGCTGCATCTTTAACAGCAATGCCTCGATGCTTGTAACCTCCGCCCGCTTGAGGACTTCAGTGTTGGTCACAAAGTCACTCCAGTGGATGTTGAGGATGGTGCGAAGGCAGCACTGATGAAAGCACTCAAGGAGTCGCAGGTGATAACGGTATAAAACCCACGATTTGGAGCCATAGATGAGGGTTGTCATCACAACCGCTTTGTAAACATTGATCTTTGTGCCTTTTTTCAGATGCTTGTTGCTCCGCACTCTTTTGTGCAGTCGGCCAAATGCACGGTTTGCCTCTGCCAGTCTATTGTCAATCTCCTTGTCGATCTTGGCGTCTGAGGAGATGATGCACCCCAGGTAGCTGAACTGCTGGACTGTCTTCAAAACTGATTCACCCACAGTGATGCAAGGAGGGTGATAATCTTCCTGGGGTGCAGGTTGGTGGAGAACTTCTGTCTTCTTCAGACTAACTTCTAGGCCGAATAGCTTGGCAGCCTCTGCAAAGCAGGACGTCATATGCTGCAGAGCTGATACCGAGTGGGAGAGAAGTGCAGCATCATCAGCAAACAGTAGCTCTCGGATAAGTTTTTCCATTGTCTTGGAGTGGGCCTTTCGTCGCCTCAGGTTGAACAGGCTGCCATCGGTGGGATAGTGGATGTAGACACCATCGTCATCATCTAAATCTACTGTGGCTCTTTGAAGCATCATGCTAAAGAAGATCATAAAGAGAGTTGGCGGGGGAACGCAGCCTTGCTTTACACCTGTGCCTATTGGGAAGGGCTCCGAGAGGTCGTTGCAGTGTCTGACTTGGCCTCACTGGTCTTCATGTAGCTGGATGACCATACTGAGGAACCTTGGGGGACATCCTAAACGTTCCAAGATTTGCCACAGGCCGTTCCTGCTAACGGTATCAAAAGCTTTGGTAAGGTCGACCAGAGTCACATATAGACCCTTGTTCTGTTCCCTGCATTTCTCTTGGAGCTGCCTGAGAACAAATACCATGTCGGTGGTGCTCCTGTTAGCTCTGAAGCCACACTGGCTCTCTGGGAGGAGTTCTTCTGCAATGGTGGGCACCAGTCTGTTCAGGAGTATTCTAGCAAGGATTTTGCCTGCGATGGAGATGGTGAACATAAAGAAAAAATAAACATTCAAATAATTTAAAATACAGTTAAAATTATATTCAATTAAAAACACAAAAACAAACAACACTAGAAGAAGGGCCAGTAGCCATCTATCATAAACAGACAATAAATGAACAATAATCTAAAGAAAGAGAAATGCAGGCTGTATGCTGATTTGTTTATAATGCACTATTACAAAAAGAAGGATATTTTTACACCATACTCCCGAAAATATGCTAATTACCATGTAGGTAGCAAAAAGAAGCAAATGAGATACAGTTATATGAGAAATGAGAAATATTTTCTGTTAGCTTTATACAGAACAAATATGTGTACAAAGCACGTGTACAAATATGTGAACATACATTGTTGCAAAGAACAGCAATGACATTTGGAGCACCATACAGTCAGATCAGTAAAGGTTACTTCATGTACATACAACAAATGTCCCTGTTTATCAGGACAGTAGCTATTTTTCAGTCCTTGTCCTTACAAATCCCCCTCTATATTTTGTTCTTATTTTGCTTTTTTGTGGGGATGGTGGGATGCTTTTTGAGGGGATGTTTAAAAATATTATTATCATGAACATTCATGTACTTCAGTTCTGAGGTCTTCACACATGCCCTCCCTGGGGTGTGTGGTAGGTGCACCTTGCACATTCAGGGAAACAGACTGCTTCCCTTCACTCTCGCTCTCAGTTATCTATTGAGACAGTAAAGGATGCTGAATATGCTTGAGTCACATCTACTGCATTAAAAATAGCATTTTAGGAAATTGTTATGTGATGTTCTGCATACCTTTTTTTTCCCCATCAAGGCTCAGCTGAGCTGACTTATGGTGACCTTGCAGCATTTTCAAAGCAAGAGAGGTTCAGAGGTGGTTTGTCATTACCTGCCTCCATGTCTGTTAGCCAAAATGCCCTCAAAACGAGGTTGGGGAATTAGTTAGGTGGGCACCTGGCTCACTAGGAATCTTTTTACCAATATATACCAGGCTCAACCATCCAGAGGGTAATGCTCAATAAAAGGACTCTAATTTAATAAAACCAATTGTAATTTATTTAGAATAATAGTTCTTCCACACAAGATAAAAATACAATACAATCACACATTCACACAGGCCTAAGAAACACAGATAGATTGATAGGGGAACATATAAGGGTAAACAGACAGGGTAATATTTACCATCGTAGTCTTCGAGGAAGGTTCCAATGGCGACATAAGAGGACAAGGAAATGGACCCAAAACTGTGGCCAGAATTGGGGATGGATCTAGACAGCAGAACTGGGATACTGTTAGATGCACACATGAGTGGAGTTGGGTCAGAGGTTAAATAGACTCCCTTAGACCCCTTAGGGGATGGGAGGTGATGGAGAGGAGAGATGGGAGGCTCTGTGATGACCATGAAGGCTGGACATTAGCAGAGCCAATGGTGAGTCCTTTGGTGACATCCAACTGGGTGTCAGCTTTAACCAATGAACTTCACCTTAGTCCTGTGAACCTGGAAATTTCCAAGTTGCAATATGGCCTAAGGCGGCTCCAAGGTGTTAGACTGGGGTAAGAATGGGAATGGCTGGATACTTAAGGTTAAATGGGATTATCTGAAAAGGTGATAATAGAGAATCAAATACTGGCCTAGGTATCACCCAGGTAAGAAAAAAGACTTGGTTGAGACAGGAGATGTTCTTCCTCTTTTCTCATCATCTTCTGAGCAGCCGTCTTTGTTCTGGGTTTCGTTAGACATAAGGCTTGAGTGGTCTGGCAGGGTATGCTTGGATAAGCTTATGCAAAAGCTGAAGCAGATACTGGAGATGGAATCAGGAAAGCAAGATGGATTCTGGTGGTGTTAGCCCTTGGTTCATGGAAACAGGCTGGAAACGTGGTGGCCTGGCTTCTTCCACTGCGGCGGCCAAGACTGGGCACACAAGGAGCAGAGTTCTGGCTAACACGCATCCAGAGGTGTAGAATGCAAAGCTGCCACATAAGCCTTAGAAGCTGTGGGCAAAGTCCACTTCTTAGAGCAGATGTGTGAGAGTCAAATCTCCAGGCACCCTGGCAACCATACTGGTGATCACGATGTCCATATGTATGAAAAGTAGGGGGCTTTTTCCTCACATGTCACAACCCTGGTATTCCTTGGTAGTCTCCTTTCCGAATACTGACCAGGGCTGACCTGGCTTATCTTCTAAGATCTGAGGAGATTGAGTTAGCCTGGACTAAACTACTGCAGCAGCAGTGAAACACCAGCCAGACAGGGAAGATTCTTCCTGCCTCCCTCCTTTTTCTCCCTCTCCTCCTTTTCATAACCTCTAACATTGCCAGAACCGTATTTTCTAGAGCACACTGCAAGATGCTGTCACCCAAGCTTGGGGGGCAGGGGGAAGGGAAGGAGCAAGCGTGGGGGAATCTTGCCTCCTCTCAGCCAAACTGTTGCCCAGTCAGTCCACCATCGGCTACCACCACCACTACTACATGCCTCAACAGGATGTGCCATTTGTGCCCAAGAAGAATCAGGAGGTGGCACAAAGGCTATAAGACTCACCTACCCAGAAGCTGGATAACATTATGAGCAGCTGAAACTCACACCTTGAGTCAAAGGAGTATAAACTTGGGTTGCATCTCTGGTTTTTTAAAAAATGGAACTGGAATCAAATGCAAACACATTATCTAAATCCGCACAAAAGATAGAAAAAGAAATATCACAGAAAACAAACTTGCATTGATTTTAACAATAGAATCCAGCTGTCTTCTCCAATTATTTTGAACTCCCCCCAAATTAATAGCAAACTCCTTACATAAGGTGGCAATTTGAGGCAGTTACAGCATTTGCTTCTAAGGCTTCATTTGTGATGGGGCAGTTTATTGCAAGCAGTTGGCAGACAAGGCAGTGGGCCCTCAGCTGTTCAGATTCTTTTTATGCGAGTCAGCATAATTGCACCATCCTCGTCTCATGGAGTCATGTTGGATGGTTGTAATGAACATACCTAAAGTAATTGAGCCACCTGTTGTATTGCCAGTTTCGCTTAGAGAAGCCTCACTGAAAACTTGGTTTGCACAGCTTGACAGTAATTGTTTGAGAAGATGCCACTGTACTGACATTGCAAATGAATTTTAGATTTATTACAGTCAAGAATAACCATTCATCATACTCTAGAGTGTTGTTGGATGGGCTAGAAGACAGCTGGTTTTCTTTAATTTTAACTTAGGAACTCCTGCCAATTGTGTATCTTCAGGAACTGCATTAGAAAACAAGCAGATTCTTACAATGATGTACCCTTCCAGATCACAGTTCTCCAGAATTTAGAAAAAAAGGTTCACAAAATAATAGCATTTGCAAAGCAATGATATATGAAAAGTCAATAGCAAGGAAGAAAATTCACCTATTTATTAAGATATTCTATCCAGCAGTCTGCTAGTTTGGAATCTATGCTCCTGAAAGGGGCTGATTGGGACAGGATAGGGATTCCACAGGTGTACAATCTACCCCACTGCCCAGCCATCTCTCTTCCTGAGCTAGCCAATCTAGTCTTGGTATGCTAGTGGAGACCCTAAGAATGGTGGTCCTAGGTGATTTTAACACCCATGCCAAGGCCAAGCTGTAAGGAGTGTCTCAGAATTTCATGGCCTCCATGTTGACCATGGACCTGTCCCAAGCAATTACTGGTGTCCATGCTCAGATGAGATGTTGCATTGTTGTAGGTGAGGAGTTGTTTGAGATTAGGGGGCTGTCTGTGCGCAAGAAAAGGTTTACCCCACCCCAGTACTTTTGAAAGAGAGCTGTCACTATCCAATAGAGGTTGTAAGTCATTGATGATACATTGAACTGTTTACAGTTGAGAGTAGTGGTGTTCTGTTACTGTCTGTTTTGGGTCTGTTTTGTAACAGGTTTTCTCTGGGTCCTAATCTGCAGTACAACATCTCATCTGAGCACGGACACCAGTACCAGAGCTTGCAATAAACTCAAGTGCCAATTTTGCTGCCACAAAAACCCAGACAACATTATCACAGGACCTAACAGCATTAACTACACCATCTCAGGCTCATTCACTTGTTCATCTTCCAACATTATATATGCCATTAAATGCCAACAATGCCTTTCAATTCTCTACATAGGGCAAACAGGGCAAACTCTACACCAAAGGATAAATGGACACAAATCTGACATCAGGAATTACAAAACTGAGAAACCTGTGAGATAACACTTTAACCTTCCAGAACATTCAATGGATGACCTCAAAGTAGCCATTTTACTGCAAAGGATCTTCAAGAACAGAATGGAGAGAGAAACTGCTGAATTACAAATTATTCTGAAACTTGGAACAAACACCTCCCCAGGACTGAACAGGGATATTGGTTTTTTATCTCACTACTTATGCTAAACCCATTCTGAGTAGAGCTATACATATCCACAGTATTCCAATGTAGAATATTCTTTTAGAATAGTGTATCAGGATGTTTCTTTTATTGACATACTCAAATAAGGAATATTGACTGTTTATCTCATTATATATACTTAACCCATTTTCACTATATTTTAATATATTCTTTTTTTCTAATGGCAAACTAGAATGATGTTTATAATGTATAGAATGATGCTTATAATGTATGTTACAAGTTAAAAGGTAAATTAGGTGGACAAGAACATCACTAGGAAATACATGTCCTTTTGTTTTACCTAGACTTGTAGCAACTTTTATTACCTTTTATTGGTTTCCAATGCAAATGCTATCCAGACCAAATGGTCTTTCAGTTTGTTTATTACACTATTTTGCCATTTGATCCTAGCTTTGTATCACTTTACATTTTTAACCACTACCCACCAGCTATATGCAAGTTCTGCTCACTGTACCCCATTCCCTCGTCTGAATGTACCCCATTCCCTCGCATGCATATGAAAGCTTACATTCTGAATAAAACTTTGTTGGTCTTAAAGGTACTACTTGACTTCTACTTTGTTCTGAGGGTCACCATGTTAAAGTAATTTGAGCCCTGCCTGGCAGGTCAGACTCAGATGGTGGTGTTGGGAGGATTCCTGCTCTGCTCCATACAGGACCCTGTAGGGTTCCATCTTATTCTCCATGCTATTTAATATCTAAATGAAGCCACTGGGAGAGAAGGTGTGGACTTTAGTGTCATCAATATGTAGATGACACCCAGTTCTACTTTTCTTTTCTACCTGATTCCAAGGATGCTGCTGATGTTCTGGACCAATGCTTGGAGTCAATAATGGGCTAGACAAGATTAAACAATCTCTATGGGGGTACCCCCCCCCCACCCAGTACTCACCAACTCTGGAGGGATCCAAGCTGCTGCCAGAAGAATAAAAAAAGTAACTTTGGGATGCAGGGAAGGGCTGCTGATGCCTCTCACGCTGGAGGACCCTGCTGTACCGAACTTGGATCCAGTGATCCCAGGACTGGACACAAGCTGAAATTTAATCCTGACAAGATAGAGTTTTTCTGGGTTATTAGAAAAGCAGACTAGGGACTTTAGATCTCTGGTGTCTTAGATGGGGTTATACTTTCCTTGAAAAATGAGATTCATGGCTGGAAGTGCTGCTGGACACTGCAATCCCCTTAGAAAACCAGGTGACTGTGGTGGCTCAAAGTGCTTTCACCCACCTTTGGCAGGAGCTTCAGCTGTGTCAATTCCTGGGTCAGTCCGATCTAGTCACAGTGATCCATGCCTTAGTTACATCTAGACGGGACTACTGCAACACACTCTATTTGGGGCTATCCTTGAAGAGTGTTCAGAAGCTGCAGAATCCTGAAGCTAGACTGCAAGTTAGGACCAACTCCCAGGAGCGTATGACCCCATTATTACAGCAATTACACTGACAACGAATCTGCCCCTGAGTCCAATTCAAGGTGTTGGTTTGTTCGTTAAAGCCCTATATGGTTTAGGACTGAGGAATCTGAAAGACTATCTTTCCCCATGTGTTCCTGCCCAGGAATTAAGATTACAGGGAGAGGCCTACTTGTCTGATTGTTCTATCAGTCAAAGAAGTTCATCTGGTGGGCCTTTTCAGTAGCAGCCCCACAGTTATAGAACAGCTTCCCCAAAGAGGTGTGCCTGCCCCCCACACACACACTTTTAAGCTTCAGGAGGCAGCTGAAGTTTTGTATAGGACTGCATTTGACTAGTTTAGTTTTTATTTATTGAAAGTCCTCATTGAGTTTTTAAACAACTGTCATTTATGTGTTTTATAATTGTTACTTATATTGCAAGCTGCCTTGAATGCTGCAAGGTAAAAAAGCAGCTAATAAATGTTTTAAATAAAAACAAGAAACAAAAACAGATGTAAAGCAGATTGTGTTTGTAAATACAACACTTCACTAAATCTAGAGACATTTGCCATGTATGCTGGATATTTATTTACGTATTTGCAGAACCAGAAATTGCTTCCATTGCTTAGGATATATCCTATATGCCTTGCTACCTTAGTATGTTACATAACAGTCTGTTAATTAAGACATTTTAAGGACCTCTGTTGTTCATTTTCTTATCTAAATAGGATTTTAATATAAATTGAGATGCAACTCTGCTAGAAAATCAAGCTCAATCAAAGAAACAGCTATTTACTAACCAGGGCATCTTCTTACCAAACACAGACGTAATTGCAAGCAGGACTTAGATAACTGCTTATGGTCCAGTCATTACATAACTTTAATTGGTGCCTTACAGTTACAGACTATTAACAATACTACTAGTATATTGTATTGCCTTTAGCTATACAAATACACATGCTTCATTCCTGTTGAAATAAGGTAACCCATTGAGGATGTAATAGTAATGCTTTTGCCTTATCGCTTAACATTTTCCTGTGCAGATCACAATTCGCATATGACCCAGAGCACTGTACATTTTTTTCAGTTGCAGGAACTATTCTGTAAACATGAGTAGGGACTGAACTGTCCATGGAAGACAGAAAGACAGAGGCAGCAAAGTAAAGGCCACTTTGAGCAAGTCCTGAGAAGCAGACTGAGGGTCAAAAGAGGAAGAAAGGAGGAGGAGGAGATTGGATTTATGTCCTGCACTTCACTCAGCGTCTCAGAACGGTTTACCATCTCCTTCCATTCCACTCCCCACAATGGAGATCCTGTGAGGTAAGTGGGGCTGAGAGAGCTCTTTCAAGAACTGCTCTTGAGAGAACAGTCCTGAGAGAAGTGTGACTGACCCAGAATCACCCAGCAGCTGCATGTGCAGGAGTGGTGAATCAAACCCAATTAAGTCCTTGGGAAATATAGGAAATGTAAAAGATACATTTTGGGTGTATAGTTCCAGAACAGAGCATTACAGGGAGAAGAGGAATGTTTATCCCTCCACTCCTGCATGATCTTACCTATCAATTTATTTATTTATTTACTTTAAATCTGTATGCCACCCGCTCTGCAAACAGACTCTGGGCAGCTCACAATCATAATAATCATAAAAATCAAAAACTTTCCACCTTCCCAGGACTCTTATGTGTCTTGGCTGGGGTGGAATGCTAGCAGGAGCTCCTTTGCATATTAGGCCACACACCCTGATGTAGCCAATCCTCCAAGAGCTTAAAAATAGTCTTGTAAGCTCTTGGAGGATTGGCTACATTAGGAGATGTGGCCTAATATGCAAATGAGCTCCTGCTAGAATTCCACTCCTGTGTCTTGGAAGAAACAAAGTTAGGCAAACCTAATAGCAGAACTTGGGGGAAGGGGTAGAATTTGAATAGTCAAAGATGTTGTAATGGACTAAAGCAGTTAGCCTGGGTGAGCAAGGAACAACTCACTCTGATTGGCTGAGCCGCATCCATGGATATGGAATGTATCAATTGGAAGGAGGCTAGCAACAGGAGAAATCATCTCATAATTTAGTTCTGAATGGGTTCTGAAGAAGTTCTAGAGAAGTTCAGTTGTGGATACCGACTGAGAAGGAGCTGAGAACAGTCTGCCAGGCTGAGTTCCTTGTGACAGAACTGATTTTGAGTTTCTGTCTGAGAGAGAGAGTTTTAATTTGGGTAAAGAGGATGCTGGGAAATCTGTGAAATCAGGGCTTTTTTCTGGAGGAACATAACCGAATGGAGTTCCAGAACCTCTTAATGGAAATAAAATTATCATAAAATGTTTAAAAGTTCATGAAGGCACCCATATGTTGCTCATTTCTCTCTTGAGAATTCTGGCACCTCTTTATTCAGAAAAAAAGGCCTATGTGTGACTGTAAAAGCAAAGGACTGGCACCTGCTTCCTAGGCTGTGACTTAGGAATGAGTCTCTCTAAACTCTTGAACTTTTGGTCCCCAGTAGAGAGACAGAAAAGGAAGGAAGGAAATAGAGTAATTACTTTTCTCCCAGGATAGTCAATGGTAATGTGTCTCTTACTATATCAGGTTTAAAATAAGGAAAAACTGAAACTTACCAGGTTCTGATTTTCAGATCAGATACCTTACTAGCTGCATAATAACATCCATGAAATATATTCATCACAGAACACATGTTCAATACTGACAGCTCTGGTTGAAAGCAACTCAGCTACTAGTGCTGGGAAAGTCCTAGAGACTACTGTCAACTGAAGACAACACTAGTCTTAGAATATTCTTCTAACTCAATCCAACTCATATGTATTATATCACACAGCTAGTTCCTGAGTCTATTCCTGAGGAAGCAGGGGAAGAATATATAGTGAGGAATTCAGAGCCACCTCTAACTATCTTTATTAACAGCAGTTCTTAAGACCCATATCAATGTCCATTTGGAATAGTTAGATCCAGATTATCACTCCCAAGAGAAACATTTGCATGCACATTCCATGTTGATGGAAAACTTACACATCAATACCTCAAATGGATGCTGGGCTCCATGGTTTAGATCAACACTGATCTGTCGTTGCATATAGATAATTATTCCTTGGGGACATTTTGTCCAAGAGGAATGAAGCCATCATTTGTCAACTCAGTCAAATCATCTGATTGGGGGTCTGGGCTGCTTAACAATAGTATTATATTCAGCCTATCCAAAATAAGTAGATAACAAATGACTACAGATTATTTCCAACAACTTCGCAAACTGTTTGTGTAGTATATTAATTCATTGGACTACTTTGCAGCTTGCTATTTACTAAAGGCTGGATCTCTTTGAAAATAGCCCTAAGCTTAGACACCACCAACAAAATAGCCATTAACTGGCCCTTTTGAAAAGTAAAATTTGTCCTGTTCTATGTCACTGTCCAATAAAGACAACATTTGTCCACTGAAAATGCATATGAGCTCTTTCAGGAGACCTTCCTCTTTTCAGGAAATCTTCAAGACAACTTGTAATCTAAATAAGCACTAAAACAGGACCACAGAATGAATCGCATCAATATAATTACAACCACTAAAATCATCAAAGGGCTTGATCCCATATTTAGGCTAGAATAATGAGATAATGAGGGGAAAAGATACTACTATTACTATTACTCGATGAGATCTAATTATATAATGTAGTATTCAAGGCCATGTGGCAAAGGCAGCCATTCCTGTAACATTCCAACCAAAGTGATCTCACTAGCATGTGAGAGAAGAGTCCAGCTGACAGATTTAGGACATCATGTAATGTAGTATTTAGTCAAGAGACCCATGTGCTATTCATAAAGAATTAACAACTCTTATATTGACAATGACAGTATTGTCAGATCTTTGGAAAGGGAAAAGGGGGACCTCCATAAACTCTCTCACTCACTCTCTCTCTGTGAAGTTGAACTTTTTTCAGCTTCTTTTTTCCAGTGCTGATGTAATCTCCAAAATTCTCCAGCAGCAGCTGCTTAGCGAAACTGGGCACCTTCTCCCTAGTCCTTTTCAGAAGCACACACGGCACTTTCCAGCCCCCTGAAGACAATCGGGGCCTTTCTTTTGCCAATTAGCTATCACTTCAAGAGCCCCCACGCTGTCCAATGGGCTCTTAAGAACAGTCTTTGCAGGAAACAACACTAGAGGGGCTTTTTCTTTTCCTTTCCTAGACAAATTAAAAAAGGAAGAAGGGAGGGAGAAGGGGGAAGCAAACCAGAGCACAGAAGATTCCCAAAATGCATTGCTCATCAATTAGTACACCGCCACATGTAAAAGCACCCACAAGAGTCAATCTCATAGCTAGAAAGAGGCTGGGGGTGGAATTCTCACTTTCTCTTTGTGGGACAGGTTTGTTTCAGTCGGTATGGTAAGCAGGTTTCACAGAAAGGACTATTTGTTATAGCAAAGCTCAGTGTTACAAAAACTAGAGGAGAAAAATCCTTGGAAGCCCAACCTTTGCATCTATGTATTAGGTACTTTGTCATTTGTAGCAAAATGCAATCTAAAACTATGTACAGAAGACTACTCTCATTTTAGATGGAGACCCAGAGAAAATTATAAACTGCTAAATGAGACACAAGTGCCATGTTTTCCAGGACATTAGATTAGACACATGAAGAAAAGAATGTGTGGGTTGGGGCAGAGAGCATCAGAACAACTCTTTCCATAGGCTTGTCAAATTGGGTATGCCAGAGCTACTTGGCTTGTTTCAAGAGGTGGGGTCTTCACTTCCACAAAAGCAATAAGACTGGATAATAAGACTGGAAATTTATTGAGGCTTCCTGCTCTGGAGGAGAGTGCCTTCAGTTATTATTACCATGACCAAAGATCACCAGCTCTCTTCAGGAGGACTGATGCCTAACTATTTCCATTTAGGTAGATTTCATTTTTAAATGTCATTTATTTTCTCCATAATGGATAGGGTTCTTGGATTGAAAGGGTAAATGTTTATGTTTGAGGGACATATCAATAATAAAATACTGAATGAGACATAGAAAGCAAACCAATATATGCCACTTAATATTAATTAGTTATATTTCTTTAAAGCATTTCAGTTCTGCTTTTTTTTTTGCCAGAAAAGGGACTCCCAAGCACCTAAATGACTCTAAATAAGTTTAACAACATAAGCTGATCCAAAAGCAGTCACATTTTGCTATTCCATCCCAACTGAGGATGCGCAGTTAGGCAATGTGACATGCATCAGCATCACATAGGTCTCTTTTTGCTGAATCAAGGAATTTATCTTATAACAATCTTTTATTCATACCTAACCACAGTGAAGAGAAAAATATGCTGCCCTTTCCTCCTCCACTACCATAACCTTTAGGATCCAGAGTTGATTCTCACCTACTCATCCTGACTCTTCTAGAACAAAGAACTCTGCTTCACTCAATAATTTTACCTTCACTCCTGGAATCTGATGTATAGGTCCATGAAGGAATTTTCTCATTCTGCTTGTTGAGGCAAGGAATGCTCCAAGGGATACCTGCACAGAAATATTTCCTCCATGAACAAGGCAGTCCCTGAAGTGCACATCCATCAGGACAGAGCTTGATCCATCAAGACAAAACAGATCCATCAAGACAGACCTGGGCTCATAACTGGATCTGGAAGTGACTTCATCCCTGTCTAGATAGGAGTCCCATTGGCATCACAATACCCTTCCAAGCCTTACTGACCTGCTTGGATTCATATTTTACTATTAATTTCCTTCCAAGGCCTCCAGTTGTGATGCCTAAATCTGCTCAGCTACTGCTGAACTGTCAATGCAATCCTATGCAGAGTGACTCCTGTCTAAGCCTCCTGAGTGCCGCACAGTTCATCCTATGCAGAGGCACTCCAGTCAAAGCCCATAGATTTCAATGGGTTTGGACTGGAGTAATTCTGCATAGGATTGCACCATGTGTTATATTATACATTACATTACATCTGCATCATTATATTTATATATTATATTATCATAGCTTCTCTACTACATACCATTTAATGCATTCTTCAATGTTATCCTCAACATTGAGCTTAAAAATGAAAATAATAGCCTCTTTATAGAGAAGATGATATTTGAGCAAGTCATAAAATAACCACCTTTTAGGTAACCTTCAGTCTACCACAAAGTATTATACTTTTCAACACTAACTGTCAACACTTCTAGTTCATAAACTATTGTGTTCTGTATTCCTAACATTGAAGAATTATTACATATAAAGCTATGGAACTCTAATTCATAATCTCTCAAGTATTAGGCTATCATCAAAACATAATCATTTCACAGGCAATAAATAAAAATTATTGAAATGCAAAAGCTTGTCTCCACAAAATATTAAACCAAAGAATAAGAAAATCATATATTTAACTTACTTTATGAGTTACATATTCAGAAAAGGTACAACAGACAGCTCCAGAGCTCTAGCATGTTTCTTTAACTAATACAGGCATATCAACTTTTTGCATATGGGTTAAATAAAACACACAGATGACCAACACATCTCTCAGCATCACAAGTTTCCTGGATTTATCAAGCATCTTGTTTCAGACTATTTACCCAAGACTCCACAATTCCCTGCACAAAAAACTGGGAACAATATAGTCCTTTAGAAGAGTCCTGTTAAAAGTCAAATCAAGGATTTTTATCTTTATCTTTAAAGAACAAAATCTGAAATATTGACAAAGTCAACAGCTCTTTCAAGACCTTGTGATTATATGTATACTCCACATTCTTTCAACGTGACATTATGCCTAGAAGGGCAAAAAAATCCTCACATGCCTCTTTCTAGGTCTACAGCAGTGGTCACAAAAGTAAAAAAATGAACAATCAAGTGATGATTAAAATTATTTTTAAAAAAACCTACACATTGTGTAATTTGGGTTGGTGTAGTGGTTAAGTGCACGGACTCTTATCTGAGAGAAGCAGGTTTGATTCCCCACTCCTCCACTTGCACCTGCTAGAATGGCCTTGGGTCAGCCATAGCTCTTGTAGGAGTTGTCCTTGAAAGGGCAGCTGCTGTAAGAGCTCTCTCAGCCCCACCTACCTCACAGGGTGTCTGTTGGGGAGGAGAGGATAAAGGAGATTGTGACCACTCCAAGACGCTGAGATTCAGAGTATAGGGTAGGATATAAATCCAATATCCTCTTCTTCTTTTTAATATCATTTTTCTATTTTATTCAAATCTATATTGTATTCTTGTTGTGGCAATGATACTTCTGATGATGATTGACTGAGCTGGCATGGTGGAACAGAAACAATAGGAGTCCTGCAACTGCGAAAGAAGGGAAGATGTCAGTTTGGCTGGAGTTAAAACTTCACATAATCATGCTGAGGATAGGAAAGAGGTTCTGGATAGTAGACAAGATAGGAGACCAGAGATGCAAATTATGTTTGTTTTTTTAATCAAATTGCCAGAGCCCTACAGTAGCAGGGATTGGATGATCTAGAAATTTAATAAAAATGTTAAAAAGTAAGTAAGTAAGTAAGTAGGGGATAGATTGAGAAAATAAAAACTCATGGGAGGTGGCTTATAGGAAACAGTCATGGAAATGGAAAGTAACATCAAAAAATTCTTCAGAAAGGGATGCCAGAAGAAACTTAACAATGTTTAAGATTAGGAGGAATCCTGCCTTTGGAGAGCAAGAGATGACAAGTGAAATGACAGAAAAGCTGATAAAGAGACTGTGAGGCTAATTACTATAGACCTATTAACTGCCTCCTTTTTCACAGAGACATTTTCTGCTGTCCATGCAGTGTTTTGCTCTTGCCCCCTTGTGATATTCTATAGTTCAAGGTTCCCCAATGTGGTCCTTTCCTTGGTGCCTGCCAAAGTTTTCAGAAAGTGGGAGATACCATTGTAAGGAAGAGCTTGTTATTGGCTATCATCATTCAAATGAAAGATATTTTTTCCCCCACTGGAGATTCAAGGGGGAATGGTGAGCATCTGGGCTTTCTTCAGTTGTGTGTGGTTCCATTCCCCTTTCAGGCTTCGCTTCTTCTCAGGAGGTGTGAAGAGGGAGGCCTCCTGCAGAAGCCATTTTTTGTTTGGCTCCACCTCCAGTGGCAGTCATTTTGGAGTGACATTCACTGCCCCTTTAGAAATTCCAATGATTATTATAGGATCAAAAAGGTTGGGGGTCCTATAGTGTGTTTACCCAGGGAGATAAGTTGGAACTCTGAAGAACACCATAACACAGTTTCTAGGGTGCAGAGTTAAAATCCCCCATTACCACCTTTTGGAATCTGTCAGCTACACAGGAATGAAATGTTTAGGACCCTGTACTCCCCACTCCAACACGAAAGATGGGTTTAGACAAACCACACTCTCTCATTCTCTGGACCAGCTATTTTTTGCCAGTCTAGGAGGGAAAGAAACAGGTACACACATCCTTTCTCTGTGAGGTAAAAAGCACCCTGGAAAGGAGATTTTGATGGATATCTATAGCATGCATTCATGCAGATTTTTGGAATAGATCTTTCACAGTGGCAGCCCGTGAGGCAATTCACTGGTGGTTATATACCATCAATACTGCAGGACAATTAAGAGGGGAGATCAAACCCTTTGGAGGCAGAAATGAAATTGCTGCAGCCTGCAGGGGAGAGGGGGAATCAGCACTATGTAACTACATGGATGCCAACTGGCTAGTACCCTTGGTGATGCTGGGGTGCGGTCAGACATACCACTTAAAGCGAGATGGAAAAGCCTTTTTCTTTACCGGAGCAGAAAAATCCGACATGGCAACGTTCACACGAACAATCGTGTAAAGGGCTGGTCCCGCTAGTGAAAAGCAGTTGATCGATCACACTAAAAGCTTTGCCGCGCATCAATGCCGAAGGGGTTAAGTGCACACATCGTTGGATTAGATTGCATCTCGACAGTGTCCCACTTTTCAGCGATCACATGTTGGTGTGTCAGGTTATCCTTCGGAAAATCAACCCCCAGGAATAACGTCGCTGATGAACCGCTCACTAAGATGTGCGCTGATCTCGCTCAAAATGCCTTTTGCAGACGGCAATTTGACTTCGTGCTGTGCCCTTCCGCTTCATGCAGAGATCTGATTGGCTGAATGGGCCTGCCTTGAAACACTGTCAGAATTTTCCCTGCTCGAAGTTTGAATGTGGAGATGGCTGTGTGCTTTGAATGTTTGCTGCGGTTATCGGTCTTGTGTTATATGCCACTGCACTAATGTCAACTAGTTTGGCAGTCTTTTCTCTACATCGGCAGGAGGATGTTGGGAGAAGGAAGAGTGTAATAAACAATAGCTATATGTCTTGTAGGCACCTGAAACAGCGCTCTCTTGTCTCCCGAGCTGCAGATTTCTGCCCCCACTTCTCCCTATGGGCATGCATGTGTTGTGTATGAACAGGCGCTGTACTTAGTCAGAACTCGATATCCTTTTATTCCAATTGTCAAATGTGGTCCCCATTTCCCCATATGGCAATGTTCATATTTCTCTAGACCCAGGCATTTATAGTCTACAGGCAGGCGCTTATCTGAGTTCTTGAATGTCCCGTCGAGGACGGACTGGATAGTTTTCCACCCCACCCACAAGTCCCAAGCCCCAGACCGAGGTTGTCCTAATTGGTCCACATTCCCCAACTCTGATGGTAAGCTAGTAGCATGCTGGTTTTAGTGATCGTCATGAGGTCTCTCGCACATGCGCATAACTAATTGACTGAAGCACAATGAGGAAGAAATGATGACAAAAAAGGGGGGTATTGGCAGGAGCGGGAGGTTCGGAATATGCTGCGAGCCCTTTACAGGCTCAACGCTGGGGAGAGAGTGATGCCCTCCACCCATCTGGAGTCACTGGTATTTCAAAAGGTGGCAGACACCTTGAATGAGAAGGGACACAGGAGGACAGTTGACCAAGTGAGGGCTAAATTTAAACGACATTTTATGATGCGCTGGAGGACTGGGGATGCATCCCTCCAATGGAGGGAAGGCCACCATTCTTCGATCTCCTGCACAAACTGTGGGAGCAGGGCGGAAAGCTGGGCTGGCGCGAGCGATTTCCACCAAGTGAGTAGCGTTTCGATGAGCATCACATGGTGGGCTGGGGTGGGGTCGTGGTCTATAGTGGGCAGCGGCAGGTGACTGAGAGCGTCCACGTGTCCCATCGCCTTGCCCAGCCGGTGGACCAGGGCATAGCTGTAGGAATTGAGGAACTGATTCCACCGCAAAACGCGCTGCGATAGAATCTGTGGCATTTGGCGGTCCGGGGCGAGGAGGCCCAGGAGCGGTTTGTGGTCCGTGGCTATGGTAAAACGTCCCCCGTGCAGGTAGTCGTTAAACTTTTGCACCCCTGCCACGATCGCTAAGGCCTCTTTATCTATCTGGGCATAGTTTCGCTCCGCTGGCATCAGGGTCCTCGAGTAGTAGGCTACCGGGACCTCCCATCCATCCGGGAGTTGGTGACCCAGAACCGCGCCCACCCCGTACGGTGACGCATCGCATGCTAAGATCACCGGAAGGCTCTCATCGAAATGGTGGAGCACATTGTTAGATATGAGCAATTCTTTGACCGCCTAGAAAGCGGTGTCCTGCTGCTTTCCCCAGACCCACGCGGCATTTTTGTCTAGGAGTCTGTGGAGGGGTTCAGCTATGGCGGCTTTGTGGGGCAGGAACGAATGGTAAAAGTTTTATAACCCCAAGAAACTTTGGAGCTCCGCCTTGCTCTTGGGGGTGGGGGCTTCCACTATGGCCTTAGTTTTGTCCGATGTCGGGTGGATCCCCGCTGCGTCTACCACAAACCCCAAGAACTCTACCCTCGGTACCCCGAGGGAACACTTTTCTGGCTTAAGTAAAGTAAATATATTTTTATATCCCGCCCTCCCCCGCCAAAGGCAGGCTCAGGACGGCTCACAGACATGGGACAACCATGATTTCGATAAAATACAATCAAGACAAAGGCAGATTAAAATGCAATTAACCTTCAGACCGGCCTCTTGGAAACAGCAGAGTACTTCTCGCAGCAGGTTGCTGAACTCCTCTGCATCCGGGGCAGCGATCAATACGTCGTCAAAAAACGGTTGCACCCTGGGGATTCCTTTGAGGAGAGAGTCCATCAGGCTCTGAAACACTCCTGGGGCCACGCTCACCCCAAACTGCAACCGTCGCACCTTAAACACCCCCCTGTGGGTTACTATGGTCTGTGCTTCTTCCGTCGCGGCGTCCACGGGCAGCTGCTGGTACACCTGGGCCAAGTCCAGTTTCCCGAAGATTTTAGACCCCGCTAATGCCGCCAGAACGTGGCTGATTACTGGAACGGGGTAGGGGTTATCTTGTAGTGTCTTGTTAATGGTGCACTTATAATCAGCGCATATGCGCACCTCCCCATTCGGCTTAACCGGGGTAACTATTGGGGTTTCCCATGAGGCATAGGCCACGGGTTCTAGCACTCCCTGGCCTGTGAGGCGGTCTAGCGCTGCTTCAATTTTAGGCTTCAGGGCGAACGGAACCCACCTGGCCTTCAGCCTTACAGGTGGCATGTGGGGATCGAGGGGTAAGGATATGGGAGGGCCCTTGTAGCACCGCAGGGCCCCATCGAACACCTCAGGGAACTCCCTGCACACGTTTTCGAATCCCCGCGTCCCCAGCCGCTGTACCCCCATGATCTTTATTCCCAGCGGCCTGAACCAGGCCAGGCCCAACAGGATGGTGAGTTGCCATTTAGCCACTAGTATGTCGAGTTTATCCCTAAACCCGTTATACTCCACCCCCACCATTGCCCATCCCAGGATCTGAACGGGGTTTTTCTGGAAGTCCCGTAGCACGAAGCATGCCAGTCGCAGTCTGGGCCGGCCCCAATGTCTTGGAGTATCATGATGCTGCATGCATTAAAGGATTACTCTACCACCCCAGGGTTGGTCTCTCCTCCCAATGTCCCACCCCATCCTGGTGGAATCAGTGCTCACGCTCAGCTGCGCACTGATGTCCAATGAAAGGGACAGGTCTCCACAGCGCTGCACGGCTGCAGAGAAACCAGGGAGCACACAACATGGCGATTCACACTGGGGTGTGCCAAAGCGTTTAATATAATTTGTGGAAGGATGGGCTATGGAAGAGCCACTGATGACATGGGATAAAGGTCTACCCTTACAGTAGCCTGTGCTACCTGGAAAGTCCTTCAAGCTAAAAGCAAGATGCTAGGAAAGTAGAATGGGTGCTGGTAAATGTAGGTATGAATGATCTTCCATGGGACCTATGGCCATCAAATTGTAAGGCACTGCACTCCTTTTTTAAGTCTTCCCTCCAGTTAAGAAAATGATGGATGGGGTTTCTTTCCTTCGTGGAACCTACAGGTTTACTCCAGAAGCCGATGTCCTTTAAGCTTTGTGACTGGTCTTGAAGGAGTCAATTCCTGGCATGCTAAAGATTGGCTGCCCCCAGTTCATGTCTCCCCCATACAGGTTTCCAAAGATGATTTATCCAGTGTAAACACTGGGAGTCTTTCTTCATGGCGAATGATGTGCTGGCCATCATACATCCCCCCCACTGCTCTCTAAAGGGTGGGCTCTCATGCGTTGGGTATTCCCCGCCCTGACCTCGGGGTTGACAGCGCTAATTGGGAGGCAATATATGATGGTGCAGTTTTGTAAAAGAACTGCACATGTATGGGGAAAGGTGGATCACCACCACGTGTTTAATGACTGCGGTGAGGGGAGCAGCGAGATGCCATCATGAGGGATCTCATTTAACAGTGCTTGAGTGGGCCAGAGATCCATTCGAACATGCTCACTGGTGAACCTGCAGAAACTAAATGCCATGTGTTGTTTGCAGGGGAACATGTGTGTGGCTGGTCCGCTGCCTGAGACCAAGATTGGAGCTGCAGACTACTTGCATGCGGCAGCCAGTCCCTGTTGAGAAAAGGGTCACGATTGCAATCTGGTGGCTGGCTGACACCACAAACTACAGACTGGTGGGAAACCAATTTGGCCTGGCTCGCTCAACGGTGGCAGGCATAGTGCTGGAGGTCACACAGGCTATGGAGGAGGATCTGCTTGACCGTGCAGTCTACCTTGGTTCTCACGATCGGGTGCGCCGTGGGTCATGTTGTTTGGGAGATGTTGGGAAGGGTGATTAGGGAGATGGTGCAACACGCAGCACACAGAGTATCATAATGAGGGTTGGTCAAAACGCTAAAACAATGACAGGAGAAGTTTCGCAGCCCTCATGGTTTTGATGGCGTGATGCTGAGTGCAGGTCCATTTCTTGTAAAAATTAGTCCACAGCCATCTCCCTTGTGTCAGCCACCTATCAAAGTGATCTTCCAGAAACACGTGCTCAAGCACTCCCATCATGATGGCCACCTATCAAAGTGATCTTCCAGAAACACATGCTCCAGTACTCCCATCATGATGGCCATGTGCAATTTGTGGGATAGTCAAACCTCACATTTACATTGAGCTGGGGGATTGTTGTTTCCTCCTGATCGATGAAAAAAAGGATCTCTTTTTGAGGATGGGGGAGGTTTTGGGTGTTGGGCGGCCTCTGGTAGCTCACTACTTTTTTTCCCACAGATTATGCAAGCTTTCGTGAGAATGGGTTTCCCAAATTGTGTGGGCGCCGTAGATGGGTGTCATATACCAATCCGCGCCCCGCCCAGACTTGCAGACAACTACATTAACCGGAAGCGTTTCTACTCCATTCTTCTTCAGGGCACAGTGGACCACACCGGTCACTTCACGGATGTGGTAATAGGTTACAGTGGCAAGTGCCATGATGCCTATGTTCTACGCTGCTCCAACCTGGTAGACCTGATGGATTCTGGGGATTGGGTTCCTGGAAATCCCATGGTGACAATCCAGAATGTGCAGGTTCCTTCTCTGATCCTGGCTGACGCAACCTACCCTCTGAGAGGTTGGCTAATGACGCTTTACACTGGGCACCCGGCACCAGAGCAGGCTAGGTACAACGCAGCACATAACAAGTGTAGAAATGTCATTGAACGTGCCTTCGGAAGGTTGAAGGCATGATGGCGTTGCCTGAACTCAGAGATCCCTGTGGACATTAGCGATGTCAATGATATAGTGGCCTCCTGCGTCATCTTACACAACCTCTGTGACGCAAGAGGCCATGAGGCTGTGATGCTCCCAGAAGACGCCCCTGTAGTGGTAGTTCAGGATAATGACAAAGGATTGGACGACCATGTGGATGAGCGGCAGCTGAAGATGGGTCGTGCTGTCCGTGCAGCGCTAACCGCACACTTTCAGTGTGTGCGTAGGCGTGCACTTTGACATGCCTTGCAATACATCATGAATTGTGGCTTCATGGAGTTGACACTGAACCCCTACGGATGTGCCATGCCACCCTGTGTCCCAACGTCATTGCAACCTATGAGCTACAAGTGGGTGAGGCATGCCTGTCACCAATATTGGTTTTTAGTTTTTCTTTGGTGTTGTGGTCCTTCCCCAATGCTCACTTGTCTCAATCCCCAGGTGTTACAAGTTTTTATTAAAATAAATTAATATTTTGACCCAGCTTGCTGTCAATCTCACTTTGCACGTTTCAATGTGTCCTTGGAGGTTTTAAATTTCCTTTATTGCCAATTTATCGTGTCCCAGAGTCCACAAACCTCCCTTTTCCCCCTGTCAATGTGGATCTGTAAACTGTCTACTCCCTCTTTGCCAGCCAATCTACTCCTAGGAGCTCTCAAGCCACCATTTGCACCATCATCCTGACCATGGTGGTCGTTGATCTTCCCTTTCCCAATGAAAATGCATTCCTTGAGTCTGTCAATGTTCCCTTTGGCTCAGCTTTCTACTCACAGGCAATGCTGCACGTGGTCTTTCTCTAGCTTTCCTGTCCCAGATGGCAGTCATGCACTCAGCGATGGGGTAAAGCGTTCTCCTGCGTCTGCCTCTCCACCCTACTCACTCACATTGCACTATCGGATTGCAGCAAGCCACCTCTGCCTCCCAATCGCAGCACAAGGTGCTTGAAACGTCATTTACATTTTTTTTTCCACACCACAGCTTAGAGAGTCTACGAGAGATGATGTTGTGAATAAAGCAGCTTGTTCTAGAAGGTGCTGGGTATGTTTAGCCTGGAAAGGAGGTGGCTGAGAGGTGATGTGATCACCATCTTCAAGTACTTGAAAGGCTGTCATGTAAAGGAGGGTGTGGAGCTGTGCTCTGCGGCCCCAAGAGGTTGTGCTAGAGATTAAAGCAGAAGATTAAAGCAAAAGTATTTCTTAATGTTCCGCAATGTGCAGGGGGTTGGACCAGGTGACCCTGGAGGTGCCTCCACCTCTATAACGCCATGATTCTATTACTCTATGTCCACAGGTGTGCATGTGTGAGGATCATCATTTTTGGGTCGTCTTCTCCCAACCCCGGCTATGATTAACTCTTTATTAGTGTGTCCTGACTCCAGTGTGACTCAGCCTATCCTCATTTCTAGTTTAGATAAAATGAGTTCCCACCTTGCAAAGGATGTCGTGTGAATTACCTACAAAGGCCATGTCAAGCCACCCCACAAAAAGTTTCCCTTGAAAAGGATTTGAAAGGCATGTCAACAAAAGGCCAGAGAGAATGGGGGAACTGCAGGGAGCAACCAAAGGAAACCACGGAAGTGAGGAGATTGAGGAGGGGTCACAGGAGCAGGGGGAAGAGGAGGAGGAGGAAAAATCTTCACAGGTCAGCCAAAAGGCACCCCCACCCATGGTTAAAATGTTGGATTTGGGGTGTCTGGAAATTCCGATATCTGGTTGAGTTGTCCTCAGTCTATGAGGAGTGCATAGGCAGATGGTGGTGGTCTTTGCAGCACTCCCTGAATTTAATGTATAGTTCTCTGAATGGTTTTTGTCATGCATTAGCTCGACATGAATCCCCCCCCCCTTTTCATAGAGGGTGGAGTTTGCAATTTCTGTGACTTAGTGAGAGGCCGTGCCACGCCCACTCACAACCACAACCTTTAATTTAGATGTTTAAATAAAAACCTACTACAAAATGGCAGATTCAGGAACCTTTATTTTAAGAAACCCACTACAATTGCAGATTTCACTTCAGGCCGAACCCTGCATGAACTGTGGGGAAACGACACCAACGCATTAACATTGCCATGGCATGACATTAGAGGAATCTCAAGATCGTTTTGCCAATAACTGATTGCTCTATAGTCAATGAACTTTTGATAGCCAACCTCCGCTGTGCCATCATCATGACATTTCAGTTTGGCGGCGTGTAGGGGGTTTTCCTTTTAGGGGCACGCCTGGAGCATTGACTCTTGCCATTAATGCTGGAGTCTTTAGGGAACCCCGACTCTCGGGCAGCATCACCTACAGAGGCACCTCTCAAACCACCATCACCCACCCTGTTCAAGGTGGCATCATTTCCATTGATAACAGCTGATGTGCTGTTATCAACTGGACCAAGGAAATCAAGGTTTTCGAGATGTCCCCCATGGTGGTGACTGCAGCCTTCATAAAGCCTTCCATGGTTTCCCTAGAGGCTCCCTGCTGCTGCCGAGAGGCCCACATTTCCTCTAGACCTTCCAGATGCTCCTGTCATGAGGACGCGATTATGGACTTGTTGTCATGAGCGGCCTGCTGCACGAGGTGCTCTCCCACCTTGTGAAGCGCTGAAACCTTCTTCCTCCTTGCCTTCAAAACTGCCTTGCGTGACCTAGGGGTCAGTTCAAACATTAGTGTCCTGATGGAATATCTGAAATTGAGTAAAATAATAGTTATCTGTTAAACCTGTGGTGTAAACATAGAACTCCACATAGCAGGTTCTGACATTGCCCTGGAAAAAAGTGAGAACTACTAAAGCTGAGTTTGGGCATGGGGTGAAGAGAAAGTTATTGGGGAAAGACATAAATAAAGGTTGATGGAATGATGGTGCACCATGAGTAACAGGCTGAAATCGTGACGAGGATTGGACTTCTCATTGGTTAGCCCAAGGTCACCTTTTGGGCAACAGAAATCCTCCAAAACTCCCTCCATTCCAAACCCAATAGCCAGCTATGGAGGTGTTCAAGGGAAGAAAGACCTGGAGCATGGTTGCTGAAGGTTGAGTGTGAGAGAGTCTATAACATGGACAGAGGTGAAGGAAACTTTTTAGGCAAGTCTTTAAAAAGTTTGCCAGCAAGGGCCGGGATTATCCCATCAGAGATACCCGGTTCTCCCAGATAAAGTCAAGATTAGCCATTTTAATTGAGGGTCAGATCACCTCCTCCACTTGCAAACTTACTGTCAGGGTTCCTGTCACTCACAGCAGATTTCTCCTTCGTGGGCATAGTTGGTGGCATTGTGGAAATGGCAGTAGCTAGGGGAAAGACAAGGGAACAAGGGTGAAATGTCTGGCCCAGGGAAACGTGCAATTGAGACATCAGCTAGAAATGCTGCAGCAGAGTTCTGAGGAGTGTCTTGGGAAATGAATGCCCTTTGCAACATCAGACAGTCGGTGCAGTGTTGCAGTCAGCAATGCTTTGCTGCCCTAATTCGAGATGTGAGTCCCGAGCCAAATCATCACCTCTCAAAGGGCATGGTTAAAGACTGTGATGATTCCTCATCTCACAGTGCTCCCACCCAACCTCCCCCAGCCTGAGGGCCCCAGGGGAAGAGACCAATCTAAATTCTGTAAACATTTAACCAAGCTTTTAGCAAGGGCGACCCTCGCTAACTCACCTTCAACAAGCCCCTCACCCGTGCCAACACTCCCATTCACATCCACTTGAACCAAGTCCAGTGCGATTGTGTGTTCTGTTGAGAGAATTAAGTCTCCCTTAGTCCAAGTCTTAGAGAAGTGATGTGAAACAATTCTTACCTAGAGTTAATCATGCACCGCACATGTTGGATGAGGAGCATGGAAAGCTGAATCCAAATTGTCAAGCACTGGTCAAAACACAAATTATAGCACAGCGCGTGACGTAGCTCGACAGCTAGGACACCTAGAAACGGAGTGGCTGAGAAGTAATACCAGGTTAAACTCACCCAAACTCTCCAGGAAGTCCACCTGCATGGCATAACTATCCAGGATCTCTGCCTCCACATCATCCATTGCTGGTGAACCGCAGGAACCTGCAGAAAAAGAAATAAACCAGCATGTGATCATGAGGTGGGGGGGGCAGTAGGCCTAGAGGGAAGGAGGAGAGGGGGAAAGGAAAGGAGACAGGAAGAGAGGAGGGAGGGTGGGAAACATGAAGGAGGAATTGAGAGGGAGGGAGAGGATAAAAGGGAAGGAAGGAACAAGGGAAGGACGGGAGGAACTACGAAAGGAAGCAAGTAAGGAAAATAGGTGGAGGCCGCAGTGTCTGGTTAAGCAAGACGAAATGCGAGCAGGAAAATCCAAAAAAATCCTGATAGTCAAGTAACCGAGCCATTGCATCGCTCAAAGAGTAAGAGATGGCGAGACATGCGTGCCAACCAGCGCCAAAGCTCTTGTCTTAGACCTTTGAGTGTTCAGAGCTTTCTCTGATGGGGGGCCGGTGTTCCTGCCAAAAGAGGTCTACCGCAGACCCTGTGGGACATGGCAGAAATGCGGTCACAGGAAGTCGCTCAATTTCACCACCGGAGTTGGTCGCCCCACTGAATGGGACCCCCCCCCCAAGAAATGTGAGGCCCATTCCCCATATCCCAGAGCACCCAAGCCTTGGGAAAATACGGCTTTCCATCCCAATCTCACCCCCTCCCCAAACAACATGGGGACGCTTACAGGTAGACGGGACAGTCACGATTGTTACCTGACATGACGGCTTCTCTTGCAGCCTCACCCTGCATCTCTCTGGTAGTGGTTTCCTCCTGGGAGAACAGAAGAATGGAGTCTGGAGACTCACCTCCCTGCCCCCCTCCAACCCGGAGCAAGTGCTCTGGCGTCTAGTGCTCTGCGTCACACAGTTCGGACGAATGTCCGCCTCTCCGTGTAGAATGGCGTCAAGCTCATAAGAACATAAGAACATAAGAGAAGCCATGTTGGATCAGGCCAACGGCCCATCAAGTCCAACACTCTGTGTCACACAGTGGCAAAAAATGTTATATACACACATACACTGTGGCTAATAGCCACTGATGGACCTGTGCTCCATACACTGTGGCTAATAGCCACTGATGGACCTGTGCTCCATATTTTTATCTAAACCCCTCTTGAAGGTGGCTATACTTGTGGCCGCCACCAGCTCCTCAAAGTACGGGCAGCTTTTCTTGTTGGATCCTGATTTCGCATTAGCTGCAATGACTTTTCGATACTCCAAAGAAGCGCCTTGGTCTTGGTGCGGCACTCTAACGCCATCCTCTTGTGGCCCCTTGCCTCCATCCCCTTCACAATCTCCTCATAGATGTTGATATTTCTGTGGGATTGCTTTCCCCCCAGAGTGCAAGCAAGACCAAAACCTCCTCTCTCCTCCATGATAAGCCCCGAACTCCAGCCATAGTGTGCAGCGTGTTCTAAACGTTCTCTGCAAGGCAGACAAAAGTGTTTAGAGTGATAGGCGGGAAAATAAGTAGTTCCGTCAACCAGCCAGTGGATTTCAAATCAAGTTTCAGTGGGGGACTACTTCGTTGTGCAGTCGATTTTTAAAAAATATTTCTTATATTCTTTACATCTGGGAAAAGGTTACATTTCCTTCCTTTTCATGCCTTGGCATTTAATTTTATATTAATTTGAGGGATATGCCTTTTGGTTCGGTGAGTGGAAGAACACACAAATTACGTCTATGAGCACTGGGGCAAGGGTCATGTTCCGTTGCGCCTGTATCCCGCACCAAACATCCACACTGTGAAAACCCGACCTTGTCGCGGGTCTTCTGAAAAGGACTGGACTTTGTCCGCTGTCAAATTATCCCGATATAAATGCGGCGCAAGCTGGGATGATGACAGCTCCACATCTGTTGACAGATGTGGATTTCTGGACGTCCGATTTAACTCCACATTGGGGGCGTGGATGAATCGCAGTTAATTTTCCAGCTGACCGCACCCCTGGAGAAGTAACAACCTGCTAAGAGTCTAGTTACTGTCAATACTGCTGAAAGAGTACTTTACTTTGGTCCACCTGTACCCTAGGGGGAGCTGTGATGCACTCTCTAGTATTTAGTGTTTATTGAAAGTTTCTTCTTGCAGTTCAGCTTACTTCTTGTTGTTTCTCTCTCTGCTGTGTGTTAGTATGTGTTACTGCTTATGTTCTGAAGGCCTCTCTATTGTATCACTGACCTGCAATTCATTACTGTGTTTCTGCAAAAACTCTTTTCAACATCCTCTCTACACATGGAAAGGAGGAAAGGCAGGAAAGAAAGAAAGCATCCTCTTGAAAAAGTCACTCTGCTGGCCTGTAAGAGCTGAAAACTGATACGTAACTTTGCTCAGGGTGACCAAGCAGCTAACCAGGAATGCTGTCCGGAAGGAGGAAGCATGTTCTGGTGGTTTTGGGGGAAACAACATACCTGAATTACTTTTCCCCATTCTCTATGAGAACATATTAAAATCAAAACAAGTAGATGAAAAGTAACTATTGTCTTACAGATATAGGCAGCTTTCTGATTGTAAGATACTTAGTCTAAAGACATTTTTTTAAAAATCAGTCATTCAGTTTTATACAATGACAAATACCTTTTTGAAAGAATTAATAAGCAAAGATTTTTCTCAAGCAGGCCAGATGAACATGGTCACATTTAATTGATCCTGGAGTCTGATGAGGCAGACCTTACAACAAGATTTACAATTTTAGTTGTAAAGAAGCCAAAATCAGCATTTTGAAAAATCTCCCAACTATGGAACATTTTCTTTTTCAAGAGAAAGGAACAACTGTTGCTGTGCATTTAAAGCATTTTTAAAGGTACTTTGTGTTGGAAATATATATCTGTTCTGTATGTCCTTTGCGATGTTCTAAAGTTCCAGTCATTATAGGGTTAACACTGTGCTTGATTCCCTATTGTCTGCATGGCCTAGGAAGAAGATACTGACTGCTGTCAATCAAGGTCCAGAAGCGGGAAAACCTATTTTGTCTGTTTGGTCAGTTAGTCAGGTGACTTCCTTTGTTAAGGCAGAGAGGTTAAGAAGAAGGAGGAAGTAGCCTCCATTAAGCACATGATCTTCTAGTGTGAGGATGTAGTTCTATAGTGTTCCTTGTTTTACCTCCCAGTACCCTTTCCCTGTAGCAATAAATATGTTTTTGCTTTTTCATGTTAAATGCCTCTCAATGATTATTTGATCCAGCGATCCATTGGACTGTTTGAGATAAAGAAATAGAATTTCAAACAGAAATCCCTAACACTTTGAAAAGGGAGGAAACAGTCATTAGGCCATAATCTTACATCAATGCTGGCATGCTTGAATACCATACAAAACAAGGATTCTGTGGAGAAAATCAGGGGATGACCTAATGGTAGAAAAAAAATGTTGATTAAAGGAATACCCAGAAGGGAATAGATATTACTAGCACTACATGGCTGCTTCTTAAGAGGGATGGATGAGGGGAGATTCAAGAGGGGAGATCCCATGGATCCATTTATAAATTCCCCACCTTCCTTTATTTCAGTGTCCATCAAGACAAGATGGACATTGAATAGATCAAGGAAGACAATGCTGAAATTCCATCCTCCGTACCCTATACACCAGTGGATATAGAAAACTGAATTCCATTCCAAAGAAACACAATCAATGTGTTTAACATTTCTTACTCTAGGATTAAATGTGCAAGCCCATTGCATGAATTTGTACTGCAGTGTTCATACTGCAAATAGAAACAAGAGACTCCTTGTATACAGTCTTGTTTCTGTTTGGCATCTGACTTTTGAACCAAACCACCTCATTTAGCATTTCGTTAAGTTGAATGTTCAAAACTTTCCCCATGAGTGAATAGGCAGAACTTTCTGGAAGATACACGAGCAGCAGGGCAGACTCACCCTTGTTGGGAACAATTTTATTTCAAGTTATCATATTGCACTGTGGTGGAGCCCTGCCCCCTCTGGCCCCCCAGATTCTTTGTTCATAAGCCAGTGAGGCTTCGTAGCCTCAGCTCCTGGTAGGTTAATCCTGGCACTAAAATGATGGCAACAAGTAAGAATGTTGGCTACAGCAACAAAGCTACAGCAGAAAGAATGGATGTGCATGATCTAGATGGCAAAAGGAGAGACAGAGTCATGAAGAATATATATGCAACCCAATGAACCATCAGCCTCAAACAAGTAGTCTCAGCAAGTGACAAGATCACTTCTCATTTAGATTACTGTAATATCCATTACATGAAGATGCCTTTTACAAGGTCTCAGAAACTACAACTGATTTATAATAAGGTTGCTGAATGACTCACAGTTGCAAACAGTTATTATGCACTACACTTATGTTTTAGTTGGATTCCAGCTAAATTCAAAATGTTAATTTTTACATTTAAAGCCAAGTGGTCCTGTGAGCAATGCACCTCAAAGACCACCATGCAAATCTATGCAAACCCACATGTACGCTTAGGTCATCTGGGGAATCCCTTTACCATATGTCCATGTCATTGGAGATACAGCAAGTCATGGCACCAGACATGGTCTTTTCAGTGGTGATATCAAAGTTGCTACATTTCCATCCCTGTGAAACTTGCCCACTCATCCCGCTCTCTCATTTAGAATGAATCTGACAAAAGATATATTCTATAAGGCTAATTTAATTGCTAGTGTTTTACAAAGCTATGTGTCATGATGTATTTATGTGCAACACATTAAGCATAATCCTAAACATGTTTTCCCAGAAGTAAATTTTATTTAGTTATAAGTGTGTATAAAAAAAGATAAGTCTGTTTCTTTTGATGAGAACTGGTTCTTTTAATTATAACTGAAGTAGCTTCTGTTGATACTTACGTTGTCTGCATGAGTCAGTTATAAAGATTTTTTTTTTACAATGAGTTCTAAATGTTAAATTATTTTATAGATCCTGCCCCTACAGAATAGCACCTGCATGGAAGCTATAGGGTACCTAAATCTCCTAGTAAATAATTAACAATAGCTATGAGTTTTGGAGTCTGTTATTTACAAGGTGCAGCATTTCTTTAGGAAGATTTGGAGAAGCTGTTGAGCAGTAGCAAGGACGGAAAGTTCATTGTAGCAACAGAAGTCCCAGTTGCCCTGACTGCTCATACTTGCCCAGATGAAATATGCATTCCATGAGTCAAACTTTTAAAGTTAGGCTTGATTAGCATATTTGAGCCACAGCCAATGGAGAGTAGTATTTACCTTCCAGAGCTTGGGCATGGGAAACCCCAGCTCAGTTTCAAATCATCACTCTTCTCTGAAGCTCACTGGGAGTTCTTAAGCAAGTACAGCTAATTTCACCCATCATATCATCTGCAGACACTGAACATGCATGATGGAAGCAGTACTGTGGTGGAACACTCTGCCCTCAGTTCATGTATGTTCACTTGAAGATGTGTAAAGGGTATTTACATAGGGCTTCCACCACCCATCAGGAACACTGCTTTTTTAGGGTTTCTGATTTCACAGAAAGATGTCAAGACAGTTGCCTTTGCATTCTGGGGACTGAAGTAACCACCAGGATGCCATTTCCCTCCCTCCCCTTTGTATGTCCAGTCTCCACAGATCTGCTTTTTCAAAAGGGTCATGTCTATATCAGCTTACACTACCTTTCAGGAGTCAAGTTGCACCTTTAAAACCAACAAAGTTTTATTCAGAACGTAAGCTTTCGTGTGCTCTCTAAGCACACTTCATCAGATGAGGGGATCGGGTATTGTGGGCTGAAATACATGCAGTTTGTTGTTTAAGAATGCAAACTGACTGTGGTCACATGATAATACAATGTGGCTTGGCCATTTGGTCTGGATGAAGTGTGCTTAGAGAGCACACGAAAGCTTACGTTCTGAATAAAACTTTGCTGGTCTTAAAGGTGCAACTTGACTCCTGCTTTGTTCAACTGCTTCGGACCAATACGGCTGCCCTCTTGGATCTAACTACCTTGCAGAGATGCTATGTGAAGATAAAACACCATTCTGATCAACATGGAGGGTTGAATTGATGTGGAAAGAGTTCATGAAGGAAAGCCTACATGTAAAAGGAATACAGCAGAGTAAAAATGCCTGCAAAATTACCATGCAAACTTCACTGTCCATCAAACAAACAAAAAAAGTATGGCTCAGTTTAAAACACCTCCTGTTAAAGTGCTTGGACACATGGCACAATTCACATTTGTGCCAGTTTCCTAGAGGGATGTCTTGCTGTTAGTTTTTGCATCTGTCATCAGAGCTCATCTTCATCCTTGGCCCAAGAACCCAAAGGCTCTGAAGTTTGGGGGAGCCTTTCTTAAGGGTAATGACAAGACAATCATATTAGTGATTCACATGATTAACTTATAAAATATGAAACACGCAGAAGGGATCCTTTAGGAATGCCACCCACCCACCCACCCACCCACCCACCCCCCCCCAGCTTTGGAGGAGAGAAGACTTGAAAACTGTGAGGAGAGGGCAGGGAGGGGGGAGAGAAAGGGAAGGGGAAAGAATGTGGACGGACCTCTCCGACTTGTGGATCACAGCCTCAAGTTAGCAGGGAAGTCTAAACAAGGCTGGTGTTAGCATTCAGAGCACACATTGCGGCAGAGTATGGGAAAAGCATAGAGCATCCCAAAGAACTGGCGCCACTAACAGACGAGCAGAGCGCAAGTGATAAAGATTTACTGCAAGAGAGGCGGAAACAGTCCTCTGGCCCGATTAGAGTTGTGAATACCGAGTTGTTCAGGGAGGATTTCGCAGCTGACTGATCACAGGCTGGCGGAGCAGGCCTCGGACAACAGCTGCGAGGCTTGCTGGGCTGCGGAAACAAAGGGCGCCTAGCACTGCGCAAAGAAAGAGCTGACAGGTTGTTGTTAGCGGTGGCAAATGTGTGAGGTATGGCGCTCTGTGTGAGATGGGGTGGATTGCTCCAGCGGGAAGACAGGCAGGCAAAGAGCACAGTCAGGGCTCAGGAAAGGGGCCGGAGGGGCAGCAAGTGGGTAAAAGCAGGAGGGGGAGAAGGAATGTTTTCTTAAACCAGGCTGGCATTGGTAAGGAGGGCAATCACATCGTCTTGTTGGTTGCTGCCAAGACGAATTAGCCCATCATCTCATTGCTAGGAAGAATCTGGTGGTATTAAAGATTCTAATTAGACAATTACAATTAAGATACAGCTTTTTCTGGGGTGGGGAGACTAACTGGATGCTGTTTTCTCCTGTACCTGCCTGAGAGCAAAGCCTTCCAAATCTCTCCACCACTGCAGCTTGACTTATTAAACTGGTTTAGGGGCTCATTCTCCAGGGACTGTCACTACCCTCCCCCTGCTCCCACCCTGCACAGTATCCTGATATTAAGAAATTAGCGAGTGTCATTTTTCCTAGGAGGAAGATAAAGCCATAGAGAAAACTTCCCCTGCTTAATTGATTCATGTCAGCTGCTGTTAAATGCTCTTTCCTTTCAATTTGAGAGCTGATTGCAGAGGTGGTGAAGGGGCCACCAAAGCATTGCCTCTCAGGCCAGCGAAATTCATTCCATGGCGGCTATTGAGCTAAAGTGAGCCTGGGGCCCAGGGCGCACAGCACAGCAGCTCAATGTTATGCCTCAGCAGGAAAGGAGCTATGCAAAGGACTGGTGCATTTCCTTTTTGTACTTCAAGGGAAACATCCGAAGAAAGGACTTGCACATTTCTCCCATGGTGAGAAGCAGGAGTTGTTCACACATCTGATGCTCATCCATCTCACTGTAGGACAGATGTGTAAGGTCCTCCTTTAGATGTTGTGCTGGATGTGTGAAAAGCAGATGTGTAAGGGATGATCTCAATGTTTAGGGTCATGTTGCTGTATGACCTGGCAGAACACAATCTTTCTTTCTGCCAGTTCCTCTCAGAGCCTGGCACAATTAATGTTCCTGAGGGTTATAAAAACTGGACACAAAAAAGACTGGGTGAGGAACTAGGAAGGACCCACAGGTAGTGGAAGCTTGGAAGGGGGGACTAGACTGTTGGGAGGGAGACAGAAGCTATAGCTTTCTAACTCCTTGTAGTTGAAATTTGACAAACCCAAGTGTGAGATTTTCAATTGCAATTCCTGGATTAGGACATGAATCTTGTGTGTTTCTGTGTGTCACCAACTTGATCAAAGCAGACTCAAACTTCTGCAACTGTTTCTTGTAGGGTAGAATATGCAACTGAATTATAAAATCTCCACCACATTAAGGTATTTTTGATTCAGAAATATAGGCAACATGACAGGCAAACAGGAAGTAGCAGTATCTCCATGGGGTGCATTGCACACAATATAGTGGCAATAATCACAAACCCCTTTTATCACACCACAAATGAAAGCCATGCTGTTCTCTTTTAAACTTCCTGAATTGATCCTACAAACAGCAGTTCTATATTATAAGGGTGATTTCAAACAAACAAAAAACATTTTGAGGGAGGCCTTGAGCCATATCTTTCTGTCTTCTCTCCAAATGTCAAAAGCTCCAATGTGTAGAATACTCCATCTAGGGGCAGAAATTTAATTTTGTTTCTCCTCCCCCACCACCACCACACACACACCAGCCATTACTATTTACTTCTGCTGTCCTCATTGTGGCACACTGCAAGAAGAAATTAGCACCACCCTGGATTTAACCAGGCCATTGTTTTATTTGACACCAGGGAAAGATAGGCAATACATAGTTATAAGCTTCATTCTTGTTATGCCTTTACCTCACAGATTGGCTTTGTAAGGAATCACATGATCACCCATCCAAGAACATTTCAAAAGGGGCTTTTCCTTGATAAGATTTCTAGAGAAGAATCTATACATGGGAACTAACAGGACTGAAAGTCTCTTTTCACTGATCTGGATAATATTGCACACCCCATGTTATGTTTCCATTTATATAGCCTCATATAATACTTCTACTATCCCACTGTTAAATCTGGCTAGCCATGTCCATGCTGTAGAATTCTCTGGCCTGGAAGATACTCTTGGCTACCACCATTTACTGCTTTCCCTGGCAAGGCATTTTGTTTTTGAAATCATTTTCAAATTGCTGCTACTACATTAATCTACATGCTTGCATTCTGTGTTTTCAAATGAGATTTTGCTTTTTGTTTAAAAAAAAAACATCAGTTTGAGTATATCCTTTAGTCAGAAATCAAAAAATAATGAATGAAAAGCCAAGCTGCAGACACAAAACATTACATTGGAAATGGCTCCAAACGAAAAATGAGAGTGTGTGCAAGTGTGTCCTTTATAGGAAGGAGCCCTGTGGCACAGAGTGGTAAAGCTGCAATACTGCTGTCCGAACTCTCTACTCATGACCTGAGCTTGATTCCAGCAGAAGCTGGGTTCAGGTACTCGGATCAAGGTTGACTCAGCCTCCCATCCTTCTGAGGTCAGTAAAATGAGTACCCAGCTTGCTGGAGATAAAGTGTAGATGATTGGGGAAGACCATGGCAAACCACCCCATTAAAAAGTCTGCCATGAAAACTTTGTGATGCGATGTCACCCCAGAGTTGGAAATGACTGGTGCTTGCACAGTGGCCTACCTTTACCTTTACTTTTTAAGCCCTCATTCCCAATTTAAACAGATTTATTCAAGGTCAATAAGCTTGTAGGTGTCCACTTTTCTCACAAAAGAAACCATGGGTTAATCAAGGCTGCCTAAAGCCCTGAGAAACCCCCAGAGAAAGATTTCCTCTAAGCCTTCATCGCTTCAGAAGAACACACAGAAGATCCTGAATGAGAACAGATATGCTGCTACTGTCCACCAGTAGCAACTTGGTTTGCCCCCTAGAGTTTTGTACCCCTAGCCCTGCCCTTGGTGGCCCTGATGAGCACTCAGATCTCTTCAGCTTAGAAGATAAGGTAAACTGTCTATTGCCCCAATAAAATCAAGTCTGGAAGCTGTGGGCCAGCCTCTAATAGTCTCACAGCAAGATCACACTTTCATGGAAGCACTGTTTTTTTTAACAATTTTGTGTGGGTACTATATATGCATTCACTAAGATTTATGCAATGGTAGCAATGCCATTGGTGGTAGAACACACAGGAAGGCAGTTCCGGCTGACTTGATATCAGAAGGTGTGGCCTAATATGCAAATGAGTTCCTGCTGAGGTTTTTATATCAAAAAAAGCCCTGTGTGAAACAATGGTGATGTCAGGAGATGTGGCCTAGTACACAAATGAGTTCCTCCTGGACTTTTTTACAACAACAACAAAACCCTGGTAGCAACTAAAAAAAAACCCCTATGCTGAAAACTTAGATTTGCAATGGATGATACATTAGACAGGGAGGTGCAGCCAACTTTAAATCCTTTATGAGTTAATCTGGATGATAACATCTAGAGCCTGGCTTGAACCAGAAAAGGATATCATTAGAGGAGGCACTTGGGGCAGAAAAATACCCTCAGCCCATCCTGCTGCCCCTGAGGCTTTGAAAAGCCACTGTCTGTCCAAGTAAAAACTGCGCTAGACGGACCAATAGACAACTTAAGGCAGATTCATATGAGATGTTCTCAGGAAGAAGAGCAGATGTACACCACAGGATACAATGCTTCTGTCATGTCTCCTTCAGACTTCTTAAAATTGATAGTGTCTAGCCTGGGGTGGACTGGGAGGGGAAAAAATGGTCCTTGCCCCCAGCCTGCCTACCCCAAAGGAGGGAAGAAGAAACAGACACCTTGCTTAACCACCCAGGCCTGCTCCACTATGATTTTGCCAAATCAGGCAGCAGCCTTTGCTCCATTGAGCTGATGAGGCCCAGGTGGGGAGGGGGAGGCCATCAGCCCATCAGGAAAAGTCCCAGTGGTCATAATGGCCAATCTGCCCATTTCCAGCCATATCACAGTGAATGTGATAATCAGAGGAGGATGGGTTGTTCCAGGCAGAAATTAAAAGAACTGAATTTAATACTATTGTGTAATCATGTGCTTTGACCCAGGGGAGCCATAAAATATCAGCTTCTATTTGCATTTTCTCCCTTTTGCAGAGGCAGATAGGCCAAACACAGTTAGGCCTTTTGACTTGTCATGTTTGCTTTCCTGGAAGATGACAGCATGAAAGCAAGTTACTTCTTCAAGCAAGCAGGAACACTGCAGCTTTCCAGCATACCATATTTTTGTCCTTTGTCTCTCGCATCTGCCAGCACAGTTGAGTGGATTATCTGGAAGGTAGATTCATAAACAGTATTCTGGAAAGTGATCAAATTACTTCTTTTTAAAATTCCCTCTGCTCAACACTTCAACAAGTGGTCAGATTGCATCCCTTACTTATTTCCTGCCTACTTGGTCATTTCAACTGCAAACCTTCTATAAAGGCAAAGGTTCCAGAGACCGTGTTAATTTTTCAAATAGCAATCCAATTACTGAGTAAATTGGCACAGGTGCCTAGTTACATAGTTACTTGGCACTGCCTCTGCTCCCTCCTGGCAGTGATGAATGTGCTCCCCTTAGCCCTCCTCCTCTGTCTGCTCTTGCCTCAGAGCCAACACCAATGACCACATAAGGAGAGTGCCTGGCAGCTGCACGGCCTGGGTGCCAAGAGGCAGATTGTATTCGGTGGCAGCAGGATCTGGAACTGTGACTGGCTTCCTGGCTCGCCTTTTGTCAAGACCGTTTTCCCTAGCCTCTTCGCTGGCTCCAACAGCCCGAACAAATGCCTGAGTGGAGCCAAGACGGAAGCCGAGAATTTGCTTTCCAAAATGAGAGAAAATTTATTTAGTTCATTTTATTATTATTTTGCATTCTGATCTATCTCATGGGCTCAGAGTGGATAACAGCAATCCTGTCCGTTCTTTAAGGGCTATAACATAAAGCTGAAAGAGCCCTGTGGCACAGAGTGTGCAGTACTACAGTCCAAGCTCTGCTCACGACCTGAGTTCCATCCTGGCAGAAGCTGGGTTCAGGTAGCCGGCTCCAGGTTGACTCAGCCTTCCATCCTTCTGAGGTCGGTAAAATAAGTACCCCACTTGCTGGGAGGAAAGTGTAGATGACTGGGGAAGGCAATGGCAAACCACTCCATAAAAAATCTGCCGTGAAAACGTTGTGAAAGCAACATCACCCCAGAGTCTGAAACAACTGGTGCTTTCACAGGGGATTATCTTTACCTTTAACATAAGGCTGGAGACAAATTAGATGTTGTGAAGGAGCTGGAAGAGTTCAGTGTTTCCTTTGTCTCACCATCATCCTGGTTAAACAGATTGGGCAGGTTTTTGAAACTGCAAAACCCTGAAAAACCTTTTTGAAGAGAGAGGAAAGCAGGGTGAGCATATGGCAATGCCTTTCAAACCTGCTTCAGTGCTTTGAAAGTACTGCATCCAGTCTAAATATCCTTTATTTTTGGATACTCATGTGAGTACATTCCCAGAGCCATCCAAGGGTATCTAGCACCCTAGGCACACTTTGATTTTGATGCACCTGCACAGACACACGATTCAGTATAGAGAAAACCCTGAAGACGGGGAGAGGTAATCAGAGAAAGGAAGAAATGGAGACTCTTGGCAGCTGGATGAGGAATATTTAAAAAAATGAAGGGTAGATGCAAGAAAGAACTTCCAAAAAGAGGGGGAACAGGATGGGAATGTGAGAGAGGGAGGAGGGAGGTGAAATTTTTGTTGCTGTTGTTTATTTAAACATTTCTGTACTGCCTTTCTGCTGAAATATGGCCCCCAAGGCAGCACACATAAAAAGATTAAAACATTTGAACAATTTAAAAAAAATTAAAAATCAATTTAAAAAAACAAAGAATAGCAGAACCAGAGAGGAGAGCCAATAACCATTACTGGGAGTATGCCAGTTGGAACAAAAAAAGTCAGCAATAGAGGGATATAGACAAATTATCCCAGGGAGGGATTTCCAAAGTTTTGGAGCCATGACCAAGAAAGCCCTTTTTGGGGCCACCACCACCACCATCTAGCCTCATTTAGCAGGAGCATCCAAAGCAGTGCCTCCAAAGATGACTACAGTGACTCGGTAGGTTAATGTGGGAGAAGGCAGTCCTTCAGGTATGTTGATCCCAGACTGTACAGGGCTTTAAAAGTCAATACCAGTACCCTGAATTGAGTCTAGAAGCAACTGAGTCTTGGAAGCCAGTGTAAATGGAATGAGACTGGAGTGATATAGTCCCCATGACTCATTCCAGTCAACATTCTGGACACAGCATTCTTTGCCAACGGCAGCTTCTGGACAATCTTCAAGGGCAGCTCCACATAAAATGCATTACAGTAATATAGTCTGGATTTTACAAGGGCATGCACCACAACAGCAAGATCCTTTATGCCCATGAAAGGCTGCAGCTGATTCAGTAACTGAAGCTGATGAAAGCCTCCCTGCATTCCCTACATGCATTCTCCAAACTACCAACTTGCTTGGCTTACAGAAGTGATTCAAAGAGAGAAATGCCTTCTTCAAGCTGGCCAACGGGTCGGAGGCTTCGAAATGTGTGAAAGAGCCACATGTGGCTGCCGAGCCACAGTTTGACCACCCCCGGAATAACCCATTTCCTCCTGCCAGTAGCACCTTCATTTTGTTGAGATCCATTACAAAACACACACCTCCAAGCACCTGTTCACTGTTTCCAAAGCCTCCCTGGGATCTGCTGGTACTGCAAAATAGAGCTGATATCCAGATGGCCTCTCCCAGTGGTTTTACATAGATGTTCAATGGTTTTACATAGGTGTTTGAAAAGTATGAGGGAAACGACAGAACCTTGAGGAGTCCTATAGGCCAGAGACCATGGGAAAGAGCAGCAATCCCCCAGTACCACACTCTGAAACTTACCATTGAGGTAGAACCAGAACCACTGCAGAACAATGCCTTCCAGTTCCAGTCCAGAAAGCTAATCCAGAAGGATGCCATGACTGATGATATTAAAAGCAACTGAGAAATCCAGGAGAATTAACAGGGTTGCACTTCCCCTGTCCATCTCCCAGCAAACATCATTTATCAGGTAACTTCAGTCCCTTGACTGAGCTGAAATAGATTGGAATTGATCCAAACCAATTCAGGAATCCCTGAAGCTGGTCAGCTACCAATTGTTAATCAGTTTGCTGAAGAATTTAAGACTAGACAGTAGTTATTCAACTCTCTTGGGTCCAGAGTAGATTTCTTTAGGAGTGGGTATGCTATTGCCCATGTCAAGGCAGGAGTGACCACTCCATCTCTCAGGGAAGCATTTACTGTCTCAGAGCCCCAGTCTTCCAACTACCACCCCATACCCCTGGCAGATATAAGCAGCCGTGAGGGGCAAGGGCCATACAAGCAGATCGTAAGACCGGTTTTGCACTCACCTTATGCCGCTCTCACGGTCGTCTTCCTTCCGATTTTCCACTATCTGCGCCGAGGCTGCAGCAAGGATCAGCATTTTCGCGCAGCAAATGGAAACTGATTTTTAGCAGTTTCTGTTTGCTGTGCTAAAACGCTGGTGCTTGCTGCAGCCCCAGCACAGATAGTGGGAAATCGAAAGTTAGCCACGCTGAGATGATGACCGTGAGAGCGGCATAAGGTGAGTGAAAAATCAGTCTAAGTCTTAAATGTCCAAGAATCCTGGTCACATCCTCAGTCTGAACAAGCTGAAAGGTATCCCTCACAACTAGATAAATCAGCACCCTGTGACCATCCAACCCTATTGCTGCTAACACAGAGTCCAAGCCTGAACAGATGTGAGAGATTTTATCCACAAAGTGTTTTGCAAAAGTATTGCAGCAGTGCACCTCCGCTTATCAGCCAGAACCCAATAGGCCCCTGACCACCCAGAAGAGTTCTGCAGGTCTGCACTGTGCAGATGCAGTGATGCTGGAGAAATATTAGGCACTTTCACACATGCTAAATAATACAGTTTCAGTCCAGCGACCATTTGCAAGTGGATTTTGCATTTCACACCATAAAAGCCAGTTGCAAAGTGCATTGAAAGAAAGTGCATTACTTGGTGTGTATGAAAGTGCCTATTGTTTCTTTACTGCCATCACCACCACATTTGAAGTAACTTGAATATGAACTTCATAATTTTTGTGATAGGATTGATGGTTCATACTCTTGAATTAGAAAATAATCTCTCAATTTCCTCTATACCTTTTATAATTAAAGTTGCTTCTGACTTATGGCAACCCTATGAATTAATATCCTCCAAAATGGCCTGCCGTTAACAGCCTTGATCAGCTTTTGCAAACTGAGAGCTGTGGCTTCCTTGACTGAATCCATCCAAAACATCCTTGGCCCTCCTGGCTGTTTAAATCTGCTGAGGTGGGGAGTGGTTGGAAGACTGGGGCTCTGAGACAGTAAATGCCTTCCTGAGAGATGGGGTGGTCACTCCTGCTTGAAGTGGGCAATAGTGTGCCCACTCCTAAAGAAATCTACTCTGGACCCAAGAGAGTCCAAAATAAGCTTTAAAATGAGTTCTAACCCTTGCTTTGTTGGATTTATCCCAAGTCTTTCTCCACTCTCATTCGAACGGTCTCCCATGTCTTTTCATCATCCATAGCTCCTCAGTAAACTAAGGGGCTGCCCAGGCTTTTAGACTGAGAGGGGTTGTCTAGGTGTGATCATGTCAATTGCCCAGGTCACTTCTCCATTCCAGAGATCTACCAGGGAACTGACAGGAGCACCAACCATATCAACAGGAATATCCCCTAATGAAAACCTATTGGATCCATCAGATGACAAGACCAGATCGTCTTAATTGATCCCCACCCCTGCAGTGTCTTGGTACCCCCAATAAGCCTAAACTCCAACAAGTAGGAACAATCAAAGGCAGCAGGAGAGGGGAAAGACCCAATGTGTGATGGATTGACTCAATCAAGGAAGCCTCAGCTCTCAGTTTGCAAGACCTAATCAAGGCTGTTAACAGGACGTTTTAGAGGACATTAATTCATAGTGTGGCCATGAATTGGAAGCAACTTGATGGTACTTAACACAAAAAAAATATATAATTATAAAAGGTATACAGAAAATTGAGAGACTATTTTCTAATTTAATAGCATGAGCCATCATAATCTGTCACAAAAACTATGAAGTTCATTTTCAAATTAATCTCAAGTGTCCAAACTTGTAAATGCAATTTGAGCTCTGTCTCAGAAGTTTTTGTTTTGTTATTTTAAAATAAGAAATGGAATCGGTCAGACCCTTTTGGAACTGCACCCCCAGCATACCAAGAAGCTACTGAAGAGAATCATAGTCATCTGATCACCAGTTCTCAGCTGTGGATGACAATCTTGAAAACATCTGACTGGACTATGAACTTCACATGCTAGAATATTAAGGTACAAGTCACTTGTTTGGACTTTACTTGCATATCTGGTGATCTACCACCACTGGAAATTTGCATAAAGCTGTTGACAGAAACTGAAGTTAAATTCTGATGGAAAACTGAAGATAAAGGGAAGGAGATAGGGTTGCCAACTCCAGGTTAGGAAATTCCTGGAGATTTAAGGGATGGGGCCTGGAAAGGGTGGGGTTTGAAAAGGGGTGGGACCTCAGACAGGTACAGTGCCATTTCTTCCTGGCAAACCACTGTTGTCAATCTTCAGGACTGGAGATCACTGAGAATTACAACTGTTCTCCAGATAGAGATCAGCTCCCCTTGAGATGGGAGGGAGTGAATGCCTTCAGTTGGGTAGGTGGGAAGACAGCAAAGCAGGGGCACACACCCAGAGCCTCTTTCTAGGGCCCACTGTATTTTTCTTCACAATGGGCCTTATTACTAGTATGCCATACCGTCATAAGGGTTCTGATTTACATAAAAATAACAGTATTTGAGGCTAAGATTAGAATCTGTCTATCTGAGTGAGGGCAACTTGAAGCCCCATGGGAATTGGCAAAAATGCCATAAAGGAAGCATTTTTATCAAATTGCCCTCAAAATTAATTGCACCAAACCTCCTCTGCATCATGAATACTCTTGCTCCACATTTAATAATTATAACTGGGGAAATGATGGGAGCAGTTCTGGTGCTCTTTGCCTGTAACTTCATTAGCTCCCAACAGGACCATTGTCAAAAACTGGGTAATTGTTCTTCCACACCAAAGAATCTTCTATATTATTCAACTAATTAACATTAGTTCTGCAATGAAAATGGGGAGTGTTTTGTATATCATAAGGTTATTGTATTCTTCTTGTAAATTCTGAACCAGTTCTCTAACACTGAACTGGTCATTGAATAACTGTCATCTTTTAATCAAATGTACTATTCTTAAGCATACTGAACAAGTGGAGGTTGAACAATGTCAAGGATTCCTGGGTGAAGCAGATGGCCTTTCCAGTCTGATTTCAGGACAGATTACAGGACTAAAATTGCTTTGATCACTTTGGTGGATGTGTTGTGCTAGGAGATGGAGGAAGAGTGTATGATGGTATCTTCCTGGGTTGTCTGGGAGGGTTGGGACTGGGAGGAACCATTTTGCAGTGGCTTTGGTCCTACCTGGAAGGTAGGTTTCAGTAGGTGGTACTACATGCCTCAAAGGGTTGAATTTAGTGGCACTAGCAGGACTGTTCAATCACAAAAGCAATAAAGAGACTTGTTTAGAAGCTACCAGAGTCTCCTGTGTGCCAGCTATTGAGCAGAACTGAAGCTTCCCCTGTCCACCTCAGAGGACACATGAAACCACTGGGTGAGGTCATGTGGAGTTTGGGGCTAGGCTGTTGCCAATGTTGCCAATATTGCCAACTCTGCAATATTTTATGCTTCCAGCAAATTCTAAGGAGGCTGTAGAATGATACTCATGCATACTCATGCATGTGGATGATACTCAGCTATACTTTGTACTTCCAGCAAATGCCAGGGGGCTGTAGAAACCTTGAACAGAAAGGAGGGCCAAAACAGAGGTATGTAAAATGTTAATGATTAGGATCTTGATGCAGTCTATTAGAAGATAATTATCAGCAGTAGACAGCTGCCTTGAATGTTGGAAAAATGTGAGATAGTGTCTTCATGATTTAAATTCCCTTCCAAAGATGAAATCCTCCATGGAGAGAAAAACAGGTAAAGTCTCTCTTCCCCCACCATTCATAGATAATTGCTTCTTTGGAGAAACATTTTAAATCATGGGAAAGACATGGAAGAAAAGAGAAGGCATCTCCCTGCAAAGACCCATCCACAGGCTTTTTTAAAAATCCACCTAGGGCATTAGCATTTGCAAAACTGAAGAAGATCCTAATCACAGATCGGAAGCTGCAACTGGTGCAAAACGCAGCAGCCATGTTGCTATATAACTGTAGCCCCATGGAGCAGAGTGGTAAAGCTGCAGTACTGCAGTACTGCAGTTCAAACTCTCTGCTCACAACCTGAGTTCGATCTCGGCAGAAGCTGGGTTCAGGTAGCCGGCTCAAGGTTGACTCAGCCTTCCATCCTTCTGAGGTCGGTAAAATGAGTATCCAGCTTGCTGGAGGGGGGGGGGAGTGCAGATGACTGGGGAAGAAAATGGCAAGCCACCCCATTAAAAGTCTGCCATAAAAACGTCGTAATGCAACGTCACCCCAGAGTCGGAAGTGACTGGTGCTTGCACAGAGGACTATCTTTATCTTTTTTATGTAGAAGCACATGCAACCTTTGCTGGAAACATTGCACTCCCCAAAAATATCAGGACCATGTGGGACCTGCCACATTTCTGCAGGGCCTGTAAGACTGGACTGTTTAAACTTGCCTTCAATAGTTAAGGTGAGGCAACTACTATTCCACAGCATTGACAATCTAACTGAAACCAATATAACTGTACTTGTAAAGCGCTAAATAATGTATAGTAATATCAATGAATGTAGCACAAAACAATAATCAGAGACATCAGCATGCATCTTGGACTTTTAGTGGCTGTAAATTTGTATTAAAATGGTTTTTATGGTATATTTTGTCTTTTAACCTCATGTTGTTTTTAGTTGTTGCTAGCAGCCCTGAGCCCACTAGGGAAGGGTGGGATATAAATATGATTAAATAAATAAATGCATCCCTTCTGTTGGGCTCCTGAGCCAATTGATCAAAATGTATATTTTAGTCATCTCTGTAATCCTTATTTTAAATGTGTCTTTAATTGTTAGAGGTGGTTTAGATTGAGAGAGGAGTCTTTAGGTTAACATATTTTATCATTTTAGTCCTTAGATGTAACTTTTGTGTTATTTCTGTAAACACTGCTTTGGGGGATGGTCAAAATATAAATTATAGAATTTGCCTTTTGTGCCCACAGTGGATATAAATTGTTCCACTCTACTGGGTTAATTCACATAAATGGAACCTAGATTGGGGCTAGAGCTACAACCAAACCTCTCTAATTTAAGTACATGCTTAATTTGACTGCATTGATATAAAATCCCAATAGACTGGCCACAAGACTTTGCCTACTTTTCTGTGTAGTCATTATACCTATTACTTTTTGCTACTTTTTGTTAATTAATGACATATCATCTTATGGTTTCATTCCATAAGCCTATGCATGTAGCACTTTGCTTGAAGGGCTTCACTTATTGCAAGTTTTGATATTCAAATTAGATAATCTGTTATATTAAATTAAGAGATATCTGTCTGCAGTGCTTAGAATTGTCTTCCTATCTCATTGGATTTAGTCCTGTTTATTTTAGGTCTTCATGTTCTTACTTTAAGATACTCAATAGCAACAATTTAACTGTGTTAAAGGGGCAGCAAGCAAAGGAGCCCTGTGGAAATCCTTTGGAAGTACTTGCAGAGCTTTCTGATCTACTGTTTTATCTGAAATCTACAATTCTTCAACCAACAGCTACTCACACTTTATGGATTATGTAGATTGTGTAAGGAACAAAGTTAAATGCAATTGATAAGTGTCCACTCCTCATTCAGGGATTGTTAGAAGTTTATAGACCCACCCAAAAAATCAGGACATCTTTTGACTTTTTTTTTTTCAAAAGACGGGAGGAAAATAAAGCTCTAACAAACTTAACTGAAATGCTTAAACAGAAGGAGAAACAATTAAAAGAGAACCCATCAGTACAAGAAATCAAATCAGAAATAAAGATACTACAGCATAAGATACATCTAATATTTCTAGAGGAGATGGAGAGAAAGGTTCGTTATGCTAAACTTCAGTTCTTTGAAAATGCAAATAAGCCTGGTAAATGGTTGGCTTATAAGATAAGAAAAGGAAAGGAAAGAAAAACAATAAAGGCTTTAAAAGATAAAGATGTAATCAAAAAGCGTCTTTAGAAGACATGAAAAGAATAATTTGGGACTTTTATTCCCACTTATACTGTGAGACCGAGGTGAATAGTGATGAACAAGATGCTTATCTAAAAAATAAGGTAGTGCAGAACTTAACTGCAGAACAGAAGAACATTTTAAATAGTTCGTTTACGATACCTGAAATAGAAGAAGCCTGGGCTAAACTAAAGAGGAATAAAGCGGCGGGTTCTGATGGCCTACCCGCGGAATATTATATTTCCTTTAAAGAAAATATTATAACGCAGTTTAAAAATTTAATCGATGAAATTTGGAGTTCACATAGGATTCCGGATTCCTGGAGAAGTGCAAATGTAGCGCTTATCCCAAAAACCACAAAAGAGGTAGATGATATTAGGAATTATCGGCCGATTTCACTACTAAATGTAGATTACAAGATATACACTACAATCTTAGCTAATAGATTAAAGAAAATTCTAAGAACTTTAATCCACCCGGACCAAGCAGGTTTTCTCCCAAAGAGATATATTAGGACTAATATTAGGATTATATCCAATATATTGGAATACTATGAATTACATAGGGAGAAACAAATGACTTTATTTTTTATCGATGCTGAAAAAGCATTTGATAATTTAAATTGGGGATTTATGTTTCGTTTATTAAAAGTTATGGATTTTGGTGATGCTTTTGTTAAAAATATACAGGCCCTGTATAGAGACCAGGTAGCTAAAATTATTATTAATGGCGATTTAACAGAGGAAATAAAAATCTGTAAAGGTACGAGACAAGGATCTCCACTCTCGCCGTTGCTTTTTATTTTATCATTAGAGATTTTAAATATTACTATAAGAAATAATAGTAAAATCAAAGGTTTAAAAATTAAAGATGAATCCTATAAAGTTCTATCCTACGCTGATGATATGGTTTTAATATCTCAAAATAATGTAGAATCTGTTGAGGAGATTTTAAAGGAATTAGCTGATTATGGACATGTTGCGGGATTGAGAATAAATAAGCAGAAATCTAAAATGCTTACTAAAAACATCCCTTTACAAGAGGTCAAAGAACTTGAAAGAAGAACAGGGTTCAGCAGTGAAACAAAAGTAAAGTATCTGGGCATTATTATGTCAAACAAATGCAGTAATTTATATGACAATAACTACGTTCCTCTTTTAAAAGAGATTGATTCTTCTCTAAAAAAATGGGCTAATATGAAACTTTCTTTTATGGGCAGAATTGCACTGATTAAGATGACTATCCTACCCAAAGTTATGTTTCTGTTTCAAATGATAAATTTTGTGGTTAAGAAATCCTTCTTTACTAAATTAGATCAATTAGTCAAAGTTTTTGTCTGGCAAGGCAAGAGACCTAGGGTAAAATGGAAAATTTTAAAAGATAAAAAGGATATGGGTGGACTGGGCCTCCCGGATTGGGAAACATATTATTTTGCTTGTGTTATACTTTGGTTGAAAGATTGGATTTCTTTGGGGAATACTCGTATATTAGCTTTAGAAGGTTTTGATTTACAGGCTGGGTGGCATGCGAATTTATGGTATGTACACAAGGGACAGAATTATTTTAGAAATCATTTAATTCGCAAAACTATTTATGATGTTTGGTTGAAAATTAGAAGAATAATTTATAATAAGACACCGAGATGGTTATCCCCTGAAGAAGCTTCAACTCTGCCACAGTTATGGAACCCTACTAGGTCGGCTAGGTATCAGGATCTGTTAGATGAGAAGGACAGTCTAAGAAAGAAAGATGATCTTGAATCTAGGGGGATAAAATTTGATTGGTGGACGATGAACCAAATAATAGCTAAATACAATATGGATAAGCTGAAAGGATTTACTAAAAGTAACTTTGATTTTGACAAGCTTTTACTTAAAGATGAGGATAAAGTAATCAAGAAAGTATATAACTATATTATACAAATCAAATTAGAAGATGAAATGGTCAAAGAGTCAACGATAAAATGGTCCCAAAATCTGCAAAAAAACATTGATTTAGAACAATGGTCCAACTTTTGGAAAATGAACTATAAGATTATCAAACCGATTAATTACAGAGAAAAATTTTTTAAGCTTTATCATAGATGGTAATCACCCCCCTGCAATTATCTAAAATTAATCAATCTATTTCACCCATGTGTTGGAAATGTGGTTTAGTAATAGGTTCCTTTTATAATATTTGGTGGAAATGTAAAGTTTCTAAAAACTTTTGGAAAAGAGTATACGATACATTAAAGGCAATATTATTACCAGATTTGCAGTTTAAACCGGAGGTAATGTTGCTGTCATTTGTCAGGAAAGTCGTACCTCCTGAGGATGAACACATGACGGTATATATTCTTACTGCGGCAAGGATAGTCTTTGCCAAATATTGGTGACAAAGGATTTGTCCTGAAATAAATGAAGTGGTTGACAAAATTTTCAATGCTGCCGAAATGGATATACTCTCGAATATGTTAAAAGGAGAGTCCAAAACTGAAGCTAGTAGAAAATGGGTCAAATTTTATAAATGGTATGACGCAAAAGAAGGTATAAATAGTGCATTATAGAATAAGGTATATTGAAGGTGGTGTATACTTTGTATATGGAAACCAGAAGGAAAAAAAAAAAGAGAGGAAAGAAAATGACAGACAAATGTTTGCATGCATTTATTTGTTTTTATGGTTATGATAGAACCCCCAGACAATCCTCCTCAAGGATGAATGAAATGCCAATTATATGGTTATTGTGTTATTTTGTTTTTCAACACTGATGTTATTTCATTGGCTGGTACATATTGTGTTGTTCTTAAACTAATAAAGGAATTTAAAATAAAAAAAAATTCAAAAAAAAAATCAGGACATTGGCCACACACTAGAGTTGCCAGGTCCAACTCAGGAAATATTTGGGGGGTAGAGCCAGGAGCAAGGTTGTAACAAGCACAATTGAACTCCAAAGGGAGTTCTAGCCATCACATTTAAAAGGACCATGCTCCTTTTAAATGCCTTCCTTACATTAGAAATAACGGAGGCACTTTCTTTTGGGGCTCATAGAATTGGACCTCCTGGTCCAATCTTTTTGAAACTTGGGAGGATCTTTGAGGAGAAACACCGGATGCTATGCTGAAAATTTGGTGCCTCTGCCTCAAAAAACAGCCCCCACTGAGCCCCAGATCAACACGGATTGATTCTCCATTATACCCTATGAGGACCAGTCTCCACAGGGTATAATGGAGTGTTCAGCAGACATTCCCTTCCCCCTTCTGATAACCCTGAAGAGGGGAGAGGCCTCCAAACCAGGGGATCCCTGCCTCCAACTGGGGATTAGTATCCCTACCACACACTCTTGTAGATATCAGACCCTACAATATTTCTGGGGGTGGGGGCAGGGAGATCAGCAGGCCTCATTTTGGGCAGGAGCTCACAGGAGCAGAGCTCTGAAACCTCTAAATTTTATTATGCTCTTTCTCTCTTACCACTACCACCCCCAATACTTGCTTCTGGGTTTTATTGTTCTAATCCTCAGTGAGAATTTTGCTGTAGTCTAAGATTTGATAAACTGTCGAATATTTTTCCCACAAAAAATAGGAAATTGCTCACCGAAGATGGAATAACGAGTCAGACACAGAGTGTTGGAATAAAATTGGGCCACTTTATTAAATAAGCTCATCAACAGCAAGGGTACCCCACTAGCGGCCTGGCCAGGGCTAGGGGTCACCGCGACCGCTCCCCTGCCATAACGGGTGAGAGACCCAGCCCCCCGGCCAGAACTGAGTGACTCAGCTCTCTCCGGGCAGGCCCAGCAGGGAGGCCCGCACCAGAGGGCCTAAACCCAGACACACGTCTCGCCAGAAAGCACCCTCTAGCCGAGTCTCCCGGCAGTCTGCATTCTCCACCCAGGTCTTCAAACCCCAAGGTTGATCATGCCAGACCCCAAATTCCCCAAAAGGGGGATGCTTCACAGTCCTCTCCTGGCTGCATAGTGCCCTAAACCCCAAAAACCTGCCACTACTAAGGCCAAGTCTCTACTTAGGGCTTAGCGCCCACCGGGAAGCCCAAAGCCACCCGCAACCCTTGCTGCAAATCTCTCAGGAAAAGCATATTACCCTTTTCCAAGAGATGGACCCCATCCCCTCTGTAGAGGTCAAGTCATTTTACCAAAATATCCTGATAGAGCAAATAGTGGCCCAACCCCTTTTCAAGCATCTTTTTAAGTTCCTTGTTGGCCCTTTCTATAGCCATGGGGTCCAAAGCACAACGCCACACCAGGCGGGGCAGCATGGCTGACCACACTATGATGGTCCCCGGCCATCGCTCTCGAATGTGCTGGAAATCATCACAGGCCTGCCAAACTAAGGCCTTGCCCTTCATTAAGCCCAGATCATTACCTCCCAGGTGCACTATTAAAACCTGAGGAGGCGGACCCCTTCTATCAGTAAATAGCAAAGGCAGCAAGCCCGGCCACTGAAGGCCCTGGCGCCCCTGCCATTCAACAACAACATGCTGACTGAGTCCCAGCTGAGAGCCAACTGCAGTTCTCCGTACTTGAAGAGCGGCCCAAAGCACGTGGCTATGGCCGCAGATGAGAACTCGGCTCCGGCTCCTCTGGCCAGGAACAACAGCATCTAAAAAGGAAAAAAACAGTTAAACACAAACAGAACCAGAACATTCCAACCACCCAATTATTCACGGCCTAAGAAAAATGACGCACTTAGGACTTATAGGCCAATGAACGCCAATGACTCAACCTCTGGATAGTGGTGGGAGAATACCCCATTGCAGCAGCTGTTGAGGCTGCCCCAATTCTAAAGGAGTGGGTCCCAAACCACACCCCTGACAGCCCCAACTCACCCAAAGCCCGAGACGTCACAGCCCAAAACTGGTGTTTCGTCAACGGGTTATCATCCCAATGAATAAACGAAAACCCACCCTGGCTACCCCGGACTGCCAAATAAGCAGCCAACATTGTAACCGGACACAGATCAAGCTCTGAGCAACTACCAATCTCGAGCACAGTACCCCGCTGCAACTGATCCGTCTTAGAACAACAAACAGTAATGACTGCCTTACTCCCAGACAGCTGCACATCCCCCAACCGTAGACCCCTGCCAGAAACATCATTTCTAGACTGAGCCACCAGCTCACTCACCTTAACAGCCCCAAAGAAGGCCAACAATGACGGGGCATGAAACAAACATGCCTCAAACGACGAAGCACATACCCTGTCCCATACTGTCTTCAAACCACACAGAATCGACGGAGACACCGGATTCCTCATATCAAGCCTAGGACCAGCTTCTCTAGACTACCCCTCCAGCATCCTTCGAATATGAAAATCAGCTGTATCCTCCCTATAACCTAGCACCTTACTGGCAAAAGCTAACACAGACAGGTGCCCCCTAATGGACTGCATAGCCAACCCCTTACTTCGCAGTGACACACAGTAATGGAGCAATTCCTCCACCAGGAGGGGCCAAACCCTGCGATACCCTACCTCAGCCTGAAAGTCTTCAAACTGTCTCACAGCCCGTTCGTAAGACTTCCAAGTGCTAGGCGCAATGGCTAGACCTATCGCTCTGCAGGCCTCGGCTCTCCAATCAGCCATAGCTCCTGGGGCATTGCCATCGGCTCTCTGTCGGCCTCCAGGGCCAGCTGACGAAACCTCTCCATCTGTTTACAAGATAGAGCATCAGCCACCCCGTTAACCACCCCAGGAACATGCTTGGCTAAAAACCAAAATATTAAGCCGCAAACAGCGCAGAGTGAAGGCCCTTACTAGCCTCATAACCCACCCAGATTTGGATGAAAGGGAATTAATGACGTAGACCACTGCCATATTATCACACCAAAAATGAACGGTGTGATTGGCCATATCCTTCCCCCACAGCCAAACTGCAACTAAAATGGGAAAGAACTTGAGAAACGTAAGATCTCGGTTCACACCCAACCGTACCCAGGAATCGGGCCAACTATCCGCGCACCAATGTCTGCGGAAAAAGACCCCAAAACCTAAAGATCCTGCAGCATCAGACATGACCTGGAGCTCAGCTTCTAGCCGCAAGTCATCCCTCCAAAAAGAGACCCCATTAAAAGACTCCAAAAACTCTTGCCAGACCCTCAAATCGTCCCTCATGCTGCCGGGAACCCTAGTTTGATGCTGAGGCAAGCGTAACCGTGCCATAGCATCACAAAGCCTCCTAAGAAAAGCCCTTCCAGGAGCGACCACCTTGCAAGCGAAGTTGAGGTGCCCCACAAGCTGCTGCAACTCCAACAATGTAACCTTCTTAAGAAGAAAGGTAGAAATCCTAGCCGTCAGCTCCACTATTTTCTGAAAGGGCACCTTAGACAACTGAGCAACAGTGTCTATTTCAATCCTCAAAAAGGTCAACCTCTGGGTCAGACCTTCCATTTTTTCAGGCGCTAATGGGACCCCAAGCTCAGCCACCAGCTCGGCAAAACCAGCCAGCAGACGCCCACAACGCCCCGTCCCCTCGGGACCCACAAACAGGTAGTCATCCAGGTAATGAACGACATCCTGCAGACCCACTTTCTCCCGCACAGCCCATTCTAAAAATGTGCTGAAACGCTCGAAAGCAGAACATGACACAGAGCAGCCCATTGGCAATGCTCTATCCATGTAAAATTGGCCCTCAAAAGAAAACCCTAATTGCTCAAAATCATCAGGGTGCACAGGTAAAAGGAGAAAGGCCGACTTAATGTCGCATTTCGCCAATTCTGCCCCCACCCCACAACTCCTCACGACGGCAATGGCCTGGTCGAAGCTGGTGTATCTGACTGAGCATAAATGCTCCGGGATCCCGTCGTTCACCGACCTACCCCTAGGAAAGGACAAATGGTGAATCAAACGAAATTCACCAGGCGTCTTCTTAGGTACCACCCCAAAGGCAAGACTCTAAGAGTACTCACTGGAGGATGTGAAAAGGGGCCTAATATCCTTTCCTCAACCAGCTCCTTAGCAATTTTATCCCTAACAACCTGTTCCAAACCCACAACTGACTTCAGATTACCTGAAATGAACGGAATTCGAGGCCCCTGAAAAGGGATCCTAAAACCAAACTTAAAACCGTCCAACAAATACAAACTATCAACGCTTTTAGGATACCTAGCCAGCCACCGCTCAAGAGGTCCCACCCTTATCGGGCTGGGACCCTTTCTTAGCTGGAAAGGCTCCTCCACTCCCCCCAGGCTTTTTAGGGTTCTTACGCCCCCGGGCTCTGGGGCAGTTGTCGAAGGAATGTGAACCACCACACAAGGGGCATTCGTGCTTAAACTGGCACGCCTTTCTGTTGCACACTCCAAGGGATCCAAACTCCCAGCAAAGTATGCGGGGTTGAACCGCCTGCCCCGCAGTGCTGCGGGGAGAGCCTGATGAAGCAGCCTCGAAACACTCGCTCCCAGGAGCCCCAAGCCTGACCGCCCCTCCCAGGACGCCCGCTATGACTCAGCACGCTCAGCCGAAGTCCCAATAAACACTGGTTCCCACGATGCGTCCACAGCAGCCGCCGACAACCCCGCCGCACTGCAGACCACCCGGACTTCAAAGGAGCCTGCAATCAACAACCCAATCATCCTGCAAACGATGCAGACTGAGGAGAGCATGGATCTGGCCGTTACTCGGTCAGACCACGCCTCCCAGTCTGCGTGCCCAAACGGGCACCCCCTGACTCTTCCCATCTAGGGAAGCAAACCAGTGCTTTTGCAACTTAGCAGCTACGCTGCAGGCTGCAAGCACATGAATAACCAAAACATATAAAGTAGACAGATGGAAATCTTCATCATGTCAGTGTGGCCACATAGGAGAAAGTAATTTCAAAAGTATGATGGGAGTAAGGTTTTATTATGACAATTATAATTCAAGAAGCATTTTAAGGTATATGCTGAGCTGATATGATTTAGTACACCTTCTAGTGATGTCAGGGGTTAGGGTTATACAAATTAGTTGTGCTAATGAGCTCTGGCACCTCTTTTTCTACAAAATGACCCCTGGAGATCAGTACAGTAGAAGGAGAAAGGACTAAGGGAAGGGGCAAGGGGAAATATTAAAAAATGGCTGAACCACACACAGCAGGTCAGGGAGCCAAGCAACAAACAAGCTTCAGTTAGCACCACTGCATTTCATCTTCCTTAACCTACCTCTGTTTCCCTTCCATCTGGGAGTAATGGTAAGAGCAGCAAAAACTTGAGGAGAAAGACTTTTAATGGTTGCCAGCAGGGTGGAGATTGCCTGTTCAGTTGCATAGTTTATAGACAATCCTGGAAATGCTAGGAATTGTATGCAAGAGCTGAGATTGTTGCATTCCAGCATCCCTGCAACGCTGCAAGGAATGCAGAAGCATACCCTTTTGCCTCATCTGTGCTGTTGACCAAGAATGTCATGGTTCACCACCACAGCCCCTCTACCCTGAAAATGGGTATAGGGATCACATTTGTAGGTCACCAAATAAGTTGATAACTACTCCTCATTTAAGTATTATACTTTCTTATTAATAAGGCTCATACAATTTTTTACAATACAAGAGGAAATACTATTAGCGAGCGCTATTTAATTATACTAATATTGATTTTTATTATATAACAAACTACTTTTTAATTATTGGTTTTTCTTCCCTTTTTCTTTTAATGTTAATAATGGACTACATAAGTTAAATTGTTTTACATAGCAGCTTTCAAAGTAATATTGCGTTATTGTATTTCCTTTAAGCTAACATTATACAGGATATATTTATTTATTTATTTATTTTTCACATTTATATCCCGCCCTCCCCGCTGAAGCAGGCTCAGGGTGGCTAACAACATCATTAAATATCCACAATAAAACAACAAAACCATAAAGCAATAAAAACAATTACAGTAAGATCAATTAAAATTAACAATTACTTTAAATATTGGACAGATTTTAAAAACCAAAAAGTTTTGGTGCTAAGTTTAAGATATACTACTTTAAACTTTAATAAGCGTTTTGTAAAAATAGACCCACTATTTATTATTGTACTATTATCTTTTAAATAAAATTAAAAATTAAAAAAAATTGCAGAGACTGTAGTATTCAGGCATCACTTTGTACCAGGACTGATGTCAGCTTACCCTGAAGTGGGATACCTGCCAGGGAACTTTTGCCACCCCACCACTCTGTTGCTAGTGACCTGTGCTCCCAGCTACACACACTGCCATTGCCACTTGGGAAAGGGCTGCATTATAAAATGGCAGCTCAGTTGGGCACATATTATATGAACCAGGATAGTGAATAAAATAAATTTATGTCATAGCGCAGATGGATCGTCACATAGGGCCAGTTAATGGAGTAGGACGCCTGCTGCCTCAACCATAGGCCTGGCAGATAGCTCTGTCTTACAGACCCTACGAAAGGATAACAATTAGATGAGGGCCCAAATCTCAAGAGGGAGCTGATTCCACCAGGCTGGAGCCAAGACTGAAAAGGCCCTGGCCCTGGTTAAGGCAAGACGGACGTCCTTCAGACCAGGGATGGTCAGTAGATGTTGTGTGCTGGATAGTAGTGATCTCCGGGGCACATATGGGGAGTGCAACTGACTAAAATCCTTATTCCAAACACAGACAAAATACTTATTCTGAAACCAATACAAAAAAACTTTGCAGTAGAAGAGTTGGTAAAGCTGTGTGCACCAGGCTGTATCTCTTAAAGTTGCAATCTCCTGACTGAATGCTGCTTCATCCAAAAAAAAAATTCCTCATGCATTAAAAAATTAGATCTCTGGAAGAACAGTTCTAGCTTAGCCTGCTCTACAACATGCCCATTTTCTGTGTGCAGCAGTCTTTTGTTTTTCCTACAGCACTTTCCTGTGTCATTTTCTTATTAACCTTCCCAAATGGTTCTTATCCCTATGGAGTAAAAATACAGGTGCCCACAAAACATATGATTTGGTTCTAACAAGCTATACATCCCACTCTTACCCATTAATCTGTTGTTCGTGATAACTAGACCAGAAACACCTAATCAACTACAGTAGCTGGCAAGAATAGAAACCCACAGCACAGTTACTGTAAATCCAATTGTAAAACACCTAACTTGGCATTTTAAATTCTCCATGTAAATCTTCATCTTGCTTGAGGAGACACATTAAGGCAGCACGCTTGTTTTTCCATTCCTGCTTGCGCATACAAACAACTCTTTGCCAGGCAGCAATCACATGGATTCAAGGTGCTAAGCTGGCAAAGATGTTCACCTGGCATTTGGCATCTTACCTTCTTGGCAACCTGCTCAATAGTTGTGCTGACAGCTTGTGGATCTGTCAAGCAGTCAGACTCATTATAACCTATCAGGAAGCAATAACCTCAGGACGCTATTTTCACTTTAACACTCTTCTAATGTCTTTGGAGCAAGCAGTCAAAGCACATGTCCTGTTTGTTACCATTTCATGGAGGGGTGGGTCTGGAGAGCAAAGTCCACTCTCTGATAATTTTGTAGTCACGACACTGGCCCCCACTGCATTCTGACTGTGAAGTCAGCTGATTCATCCTGATGCTAGAAAAGGCCAAAAACAGCAATAGTCAAACATGCAGCAGGTCTAGACTGATGTGTATGGCACTCTTGGAGAGTATTTCAAGCAATGTGACTCCCTGAATCAAAGCCAATATGCTAAACGAGCAATCAAGTCTTTTGCTTGCACAAACAACACATTTTTGAAATTCAGAGGCTTGTTGGAAACATGAAATCCAATAAATTATCTTTGGATCTGATCACTTGAGTAAATTAAAGTAAGGGAACTTTTACATAAGGCCCTTTAATCATTTACACAAATAGGGAGAATTTTCTACAGGACTGCCTTCTCCGTTATGTCCCTGGTAGGGCATTGCACTCTGCTGGTACCAATCTGCTGGTAATCCCCAGCCCTAAAGAAGCCCGAATGTCCTCAACTAAAGCCAGGGTTTTTTTCTGTCCTGGCCCCTACCTAGTGGAACTCTCTGCTGCATGACACCTGGGCCCCACGGGATCTCTTGCAATTTCACAGGGCCTGTAAATTGGAGATGGTCCACCAGGTTTTTGATTTAGGACAGTGATGGTTGGTGCTTTTCTTTTTGCCTATCCCCGCCCCAAAGTTTCCTCCGTCCTCCCCCGTATGATCTGACAGTCTGATGAGAATGAACATAAATTAGCAGGACGCAATCAGGGTTGGAATCTTTACTGTCTTATTGTTTTAAAATGAATCAATGTTTTAAACTTGTTTATATTTTACATGACGTTCATCGATCATCTGGGGTGATCAGTCAAACATTATAATAATAATAACAACAACAATAACAATAATAACAATAATGTGCTTAAAATTAATATTTCATTATATCATTCAGTTATTGAGCAACCATCACAACTGAGGCAGGAACCTCTGGAACCAGGAAAAGGACAAAGCAAGAATGGGCTTACCTGGGTTTTCAAATATTGCAGCACATGTTCTTCTAATCAGCTCCTTGTTCTTGGAGAACAGTGAAGGCTTTATCTTGTTTCATGTTGAAAGGTATGTAAACATTTTTAAAGAGGCTGTTTGTTATGTATTACATCCAAGTCTCCTCTAACCTTGTGGGACCCGGACCACGTTTCGCTTTCTTGTGATGTACCACCTAATAAAGTATGTTGCCTTAAACACGTCTCGTCACTGAGTACATTACACTGGCGACGAGGATGGGATCTAGCTAGGAGGACTCCCCAAGCGGGAAGTCGCTGACCTGGATGGAGACGAGGAAGGCATGGAGGCGCAAGAGACAGAAGCGCCCGCCGCCGCCATGGCGAACCTGAGTGTAACGATGGGCCATCTTGCTGAGTTCGACCCCGCCAACCCCAAGAGGTGGGAGACCTACACGGAGCGGGTCGAATGCTACCTACGCGCAAACATGATTACCGACGACAGCCGCATGAGGGACGTACTCCTGAGCGTCTGCGAGGAGGCCACCTTCAAGATCGCCAGAGGTCTCTCGGCCCCTGCGAAGCTCACTGAGAGAACGTACCAGCTGCGGCGACTCCCACGAGAGGTGGGACTGTCCCTATCGCAACATGGACTGCAGGAACTGCAGGAAGGTGGGCCACATAGCACGGGCTTTCCGGGCCAAGGCAACTCGCAGACGCCAGACCGCTCACCATGACTCAACCGATGCTCACACGACAGCATCAACCAGCCTGCAGGTAATGAACTTGCCCCTCACCGCCCCCAACAAGGTTAGACTGTCGGTCCTAATTGAGGGCGCTCCATGCAAAATGGAGGTGGGCTCGGGCTCCTCCATCTCCATAATTTCGGAGGAGACCCTAAGAAAACTGTGCCCCTGTCGCCGGCTCCAATTGAGACCGGCTGATTTTATACTGCGGGAGTTTCAGAAAAACCCCGTGCACATTTCGGGCTGCGCCACGGTACAGGTAGAGAGGAAGAACTTCAGGGGGCCACTGGACATTCTAGTGGTTAAGCGCCAGCTCACCACATTACTGGGGCTGGCCTGGTTTAGACCACTAGGTATTCAATTAGTGGGGGTGCAGCAGATGCAAACGAATAACTTCAAGAACGTGTGCCAGGAATTCCCCGAAGTTTTTGATAGGACCCTGGGGAGTTACATGGGGCCGCCCATCACCCTACCTCTCGATCCCCTCGTTAGACCGATAAGACTGAAGGCCAGGCGAGTTCTGTTTGCTCTAAAACCTAAAATAGAAGCGGAGCTAGACCGACTCACGGCCCAGGAAGTGTTGGAACTGGTATCCTATGCTGCCTGGGAAACACCCATAGTCACCCCAGTGAAGTCGAACGGGGATGTGCAAATATGCGCTGACTACAAGTGCACTATCAATAAAGCGCTACAGGACAACCCATACCCCATCCCAGTGGTCAGCCACGTCCTGGCGGCCCTAGCGGGTTCCAAGGTTTTTGGAAAACTAGACCTGGCCCAGGCATACCAGCAACTCCCGGTAGACGCCATAAAGGGATTTACATTAATTTTCTGTAAATATGCATCCATTTTTTCCTTGTCCACCGTATGACTTTTAAACATCTTGGCATAATATTTATAAAATTCTCTTTTAATTCCTTTCTGGTCAACAATTTCCTTGTCTCCCAAAATTATTTTATTAATAATTTTATTTCCCCTTTTTCTTTTCATTTGCCAGGCCAGGTATTTTCCAGGTTTATTCACTCCTTCAAAAGATTGTTGTTGAAGTCTTTTTAAATTCCATTCCACTTCTTCGTTTAACAAATGTCTCAATTGACTTTGTAATATTATTCTCAGGGGACTCTTCAAAACCAAAAAGGAACCCCACTGGAGTCCCTCATCAGCCAAAGTAAATCCCCTCAGAACTTGATAAGCATATATTGGCCCTCTCCCTGCCTGGAAGAGGTAGGCAGCAGGTGTTAAGATCACCTTCTCTGCCCAGAACAGAGGTTCTGATCTGCTTGTCAGCTGAAGAGCAGCTCAATCCTCCATGACCAAAACCCAGAAGTTGATGTTATAACCTCTTGAGAAACTATGCCCTCTATTTAGACTAACAAAGCCAGAATGTTACCTAGATTTATGGCACTTCGCACCTACAACAGCAGTCTGCTTTTTATCACCCTCCAGTGTTGTTTCAGCCCTGCTTTGTTCTAACACTAACAAACACAGATCCCTATTTGTGATTCTTTTAATCTGCTAAAAACATTCCCATGATTCTACATACCAGCTCACTGCCCACATATTAAGAACTGCTGCTTGCCATTCCAATTTTGTCTGATGAAGTCTGCTTAAGAGCATATGAAAGAGCATATACATTCTGAATGAAATTTAATTGGTGTTAAAGGTGCACTTGCTTTGTTCTATTGCTTCATACCAACATGGCTGCCTACTGAAATTCTTTTTCTGATATCCCTTTGTATTAGTAATAAAATTAAACTATATAACTGGAAATCAGTTACTGAGCCATTTAGAAAGTGTATGGATGGGACTGCCAGCTCTGGATGTAGAAATACCTGGAGATTTGGGAAGCCTGGTGACAGCAGGGTTTGGGAATGGGACGGTCCTCAGAAGGGTACAAAATGGTCATTTTCTCCAGAAGATATAATCTCTTGTCATCTGGAGATTAATTGTAATAGGGGATCTCCAGGCCTTACCTAGGATGCATGTTGTCGCATTTACTACAGTACATCAAATGAAGTGGACTATCAGTGAGTAGAGTCTATTGGAAAAATTGAATTTTTGTGGTTAGTTTGTGGCAGAGGTGGAATTCTAGCAGGAGCTCCTTTGCATATTAGACCACACACTCCTGATGTAGCCAATCCTCCAAGAGTTTACAAGGCTTTTTTTGTAAACTCTTGGAGGATTGGCTACATCAGGGGTGTATGGCCTAATATGCAAAGGAGCTCCTGCTAGAATACCACCCCTGGTTTGTGGACTGTCATTAATAGTATTAGTGGTATGTATAATGGTTGTAATATTATTGTTGTGAACCAATATGATTGATTATAGTGTCATTATAAGAAAGGATCAAAGGAACTTATTTCATTGTGTTGCTCTTATAATTCATCAACCTGTACATTGTGTTTCCTGTTGTTGCTCCATCTGGAAGTTGGTAACTCTATGTGCTGATTCATGAGGCATTCAAAAGGATATACCACCACCCACATATTCAGGCCGTCATGCTTTCCCATTTCCCAACAAGTGCACTTCCCCAGCATTCATTCTGTAAAAGAGAAAACAACTTTCCCCCACTACCATTTGGGCAGCGATGGCAACAACTCCATCTCCCAGGAAAAGCATCTGTGCAGTTCAGTTCTGGAGCCTTTCAAATTGGTCTTCTTTTGCTGGGAATAGGAAATTGTCACTGTTTATTTGTTCTCAGTGATGTTGAATAATTCAGAGTGAGAAGAATTCCCTTCCTGTACATCAATTTTATTTGCATTCAGTGACTTATTGGCTACATGTCCATATTTCTGTTTCCTCAAAGAGAATTTGAAAGGAAATGACAACACTATAAGAACTGGGCATAAAAAGAGGGAAGATTTGGGGGATGTTTTGCCCTCTCCCTTCAAAAAACCATTTGCACCAAAATATTCGCCAAACATGTTTGGAGACACTCATTTTCACATCACACTTTTTGTGTTCTCTACAGGAAACAGCAGTGTAGATGAAGCATTAATGTCAGCTACTTTAAAAGGTGCTGGGCAAGGCATTATTTAGTGCTAATCAGAGTGAGTAGGGAACATGCCTTCCTATACATCCGATGCTCCAGTCAGATGATAATAATCTATGATGGTAAATTGGAAGCCAAATCATGGAAAACTTCCAAACATTACCTTCAAGCAGCAGAATTGAAGAGGATATGTGCAAATGTGATATTTGGCAAGGAAAGGCACATTGTTTCAGTGCTGTGGGAAAAAATGCTTAATGCTCAAACATTTCCTTAAAATAAGATTATAATGAAACATTAGAGGCCGCATTATTAAAGTTAATCAACTTTGTTGGCTAGATGAAAAAAAATGTCATTTCATGCCTTTGTCCTGTCCCCAGTTTGCAGAATAAAGCCAGTGTTTCCTGTCATCATATTTTATCTGAATTCTAGACATTTGCAGAGAATGAGCTGTTGTGTGCCCCAGGTCTTGAAACTCAAGCATGTTCCTAAATTACCAGAGGTTTATCCCAAATGAATGGTGATTTGTTGGGTTGCCAACCTCCAGATTGGGCTTGTTTTCCTTAAATTTCAAGTGATCTCTAAACCAGAGCAACCAGTTCCCCTGGAGAAAACGGCTACTTTAGAGGGTAGACTCTGGTATCACATCCTTAATGAGCCTTCTCCTTTCCCCAGACTCTGCCCTTCCCATTCTCCACCTCCAAATCTCCAGTAATTTCCCAATCCCAATGCAAAACTGGCAACCCCAGTTAGCAAAACTTGTGGTAATCTGTTGAGAAACACTGATTTTTCCACTGCTTAAACATGTTCCAGCTATAGAAATATCTATGGAAAATATTTATAAACAGAAAAGTCAAAAGATTGCACCTCTCTCTTTCCTTTCTCCACAAACTGGATTTAGAGCAACCTTTGTAAACTCACTCTACGCTTAGATTTAGCCTAATACTAACAGAGCAGCCTTTTACAGGCCATGTGCATTGGTTACTTTTGAGCATCAATTATTGGAGGTAATAGGAGAGTCCTAAACCAAGAAAATAATCTATTCATAAATTCCTTTAGCAAATGTCTTGGAACCTTTAGATCCATTTTTTTTTTTGTCAAAATTGTTCTCACTACTCAGTATTCTCAGACCATCTTCCACTATTGTGAAATTATAATATTTTAGAAAATTGTTTCATTCGTGAAAAGAAGGAATTTACCAAAAGAAGGGTCACCAAGTATTACAGCATATTATAATTTGTTATGGAGCTGACCGGCAAGTTTGAAGAGAGGGGAGAGACTAAATACAATTTTATGCCATTTAATGCATGGAAGAATCATTCCCTCATAAACCATGAGGCTCCCCTCTCTTTTCTTTCCTTAAATTCACATATGATCCATTTCAATCAAAGACTCACTTGGGAAGAAGAACTTTCTCAGATGAGAAAGAAGAACTTTCTCAGACAAAGCTGAGGAAGTTTCTGTCAACCTTCCTTTGCCAAAGCCCAGACCAGTAATAGTGCCAAACTGTAAGAACCGAAGTGTTTTTCAAAGCTATCTCTGAGTAAGCAGGTAAGATTTTTCTTGGTTGCTGGGTGAGTTGACATTTATCAATAGAGTATAATCAGCCTCTTATAGTTCAAAGCAATTTTCTAAATACATATTTTAATTAGAATTGTTGTCAGGAATAGGTGCCTACTTGTTTGGATGGTGGCTTAAACACATTTCAGACGTGATGTAAGGATCATACCCTACCTTATCTAAACTGTTCCATGCCTGATCTTGCTATCATTCATTTCTAAATTCTTCAGGGCAGGGTTTGTCTACCTTTCTGTCTGTAAAGTCATATGCATATTAACAATATTATATAATAAGAATGGAGTATTAGTATGACAGCACTGACTGTGCTGTCATTCTTGCATAAGATCTTCTGAACTCAAGAGTCCTTGCCTGCCCTGTTGGGGGGTTTTAATACCATTGGCTGACCTGCTCTGATGTAATGGCAGACCAAGGCAGGAAAGGAATCATGCCTGCCTCTGATATTGGTATTGATACTTTATATTATACTAAGAATAAGATCTGTTTTGAGAATAAATACAATGAGCTGTAGAAAGAGGCTCTGCACGAGTGCCCTGGCCTTGGGCACTTAGGGTCAATTTGTTGTGGTGCTATGGCATAACAATCATTCAGATGCTGAAGCTCAGCATTCCTTTCTTCTACAGTGTATTGTTGCTGCCCTTTCCTGTTGTATCTGACCTTGCAGCATTTAGTATCAGTATGTGCTTGTGGTGTGATCTTTTTTCCTCCTGGCATGTCTGTGTTATGGTATACCATAAAATATGCACCTCAAAGTGGCCATTTTTTGTAGAGAAATTGATCTGACTTCAGCTTTCCACCCCCCTGCCTACAGCCTCCACCTAGGAAAAGTACAGTCTTTCTCCACAGTGGGGACCAAAGAAGGAGGGAAGCAACTTCAATAGGGTATAATGACACAGAGTCCACCCTGCAAGCAGCCATTTTCTCCAGAGGAAGTGATCTCTGCCATCTGGAGAGCAGCTTGTAATTCTGAGTGATCTCTAGCCCTCACCTGGAGAGTGGCAACAATGGCTCCCCAGGAGGAAATGACTGGTTTGGAGAGTGGAGTCTATGGTATTATACCTGTCTGAGGTCCCACTCCTCAAACCCCACTCTATCCAGACTTCCACCTTCAAATATCCAGGAATTTCCCAACCTAGAGTTTACAACCCTATCTCCTTCCCAACAAACCATCAACCTACCTTGATATGACCCTCTGACTTCAGCTTTCCACCTCCTCCCCCCTCCCTGCAGCCTCTACTGAGGAAAAACATAGTCTTTCTCCACAGTGAGGACCAAAGCAGCTTACATCATCCTTCTCTCCTCTTTTTCATCTGCAGAACAACCCTGTGAGGTATGTTAGACTGAAAGTCTGCGACTGGTTCAAAATCACCCAGTCAGCTTCCAAAGCAAGAACTTGGGTTTGACAGACCCTACTCTGAAGCACTAACTGCTATGCCACACTGGCTGTCATAGGGGGGTTGCTGCTGAACAGGAGTAAGCAGCCAGGCCTAGTTAAGTCATGCCAGTCAGGTGGCATCAAGTCACCCATAGGGCGCTGCCAGGCCTAGGGCAGCCAACCTCCAGATGGTGCCTGAAGGTCTCCTGGTATAACAACTGAACTCCAGAAAACAGATCTCTCTCCCCCTGGAGAAAATAACTGCTTTGGAGGGTGGACTCTATAGCATTATGTTTAGCTGAGGGCCCTCCCAATTCTGGCTTCCTTAGACTCCACCACAAAATCTCCAGGAATTTCCCATCAACCTGGAGCTGGCAACCCTCATCAGGACTGGCCCCAAAGTGTTCTCCCTCAAAGGCCAAAATAGCCCTGGAAAGGGCCTCCCTCCACGTCTTTTACTGACAGAACCAAGCTTGGAATACTATGGTTGCCTAGCAACAACCACTGAGGAAAAATTGACCCAGCAGGACAGGCCAATAGGATACAAAGGTCGCTCTGCCGGTGGCCCAATCCTTGTCTGCTCTGAGGCAGGAGGGTGGGGTTGCTCTCTATGGAGACTGAGTAAGAACATAAGAGAAGCCATGTTGGATCAGGCCAATGACCCATTGAGTCCAAGACTCTGTCACACAATGGCAAAAAAAACAGGTGCCATCAGGAGTTCCACCAGTGGGGCTAGGACACTTGAAGCCGTCCCACTGTTGCCCCCCCCCCCAAGCACCAAGGATACAGAACATCACTTGCCCCAGACATAGAATTCCATCTATACCTAATAGCCACTGATGGACCTCTGCCCCCATATGTTTATCCAATCCCCTCTTGAAGCCATCTATGCATATAGCTGCCACCACCTCCCGTGGCAGTGAATTCCATGTATTCATCACTCCTCGGGTGAAAAAGTACTTTCTTTTATCTGTTCTAACCCAACTGCTCAGCAATTTCATTGACTGTCCATGAGTTCTTGTATTGTGAGAAAGGGAGAAAAGTACTTCTTTCTCTACCTTCTCTATCCTATGCATAACCTTGTAAACTCTTATCAAATCACCCCTCAGTCATCGTTTCTCCAAGCTAAAGAACCCCAAGCGCTTTAACCTTTCTTCATAGAGAAAGTGTTCCAGCCCTTTAATCATTCTAGTTGCCCTTTTCTTCACTTTTTACAATGCTATCATCTTTTTTGAGATGTGGTGACCAGAATTGTACACAGTATCCCAAATGAGGCTGCACTTAGATCTTAACACCAAATGACATGTAATGCTGATTTTAATTCTGAATGTATAATTTTATTGAATGTATTGTTTTATAGCTTGTATATTTTATTATTGTGGAGTTTTATGTTGTGAGCCACCCTGAGCCTGCTCCGGCAGGGAGGGCGGGATATAAATAAAATAAAATAAAATAAAATAAATTTTATACAGGGACATTATGATACTGGCTGATTTGTTTTCAATTCCCTTCCTAATAATCCCCAGCATAGCATTGGCCTTTTTTTATTGCAGTTACACACTGTCTCGACATTTTCAGTGAGTTATTTATCACAACTCCAGGATCTCTCTATTGGTCAGTGTCCACCAGTTCACACCCCATCAACGTGTATTTATAGTTAGGATTTTTGGCCCCAGTGTGCATTACTTTGCACTTGGCTACATTGAACCTCACTGGCCACACTGATGCCCACTTGCCCAGCCTTGACAGATCCCTTTAAAGTGCCTCACAATCCTCCCTCATTCTCACCATCCTGAACAATTTTGTGTCATCTGTGAACTTAGCCGTTTCACTGCTTACTCCCAACTCCAAGTCATTAATGAACAAGTTAAAAAGCATTGGACCCAGTACTGAGCTCTGCAGTACCCCACTGCTTACCACCTCTACTGAGAAAATTGTCCATTTATACTCACTCTTTGTTTCCTATTAATTAGCCAGTTTTTGATCCACAAGAGGACTTTTTCTTTTACCCCATGAATATTGAATTTATGAGCCTTTGATGAGGAACTTTATCAAAAGCTTTCTGGAGGTCAAGGCAAACATGTAAGCCGAAATGCCCTCAAAACGAGGTTGGGGAATTAGTCAGGTGGGCACCTGGCTCACTAATGATCTTTTCCCAATGTATACAAGATTAACCATCCAGAGAGTAATGCTTAAAATATTAAGGACTCTAATTAAGTAAAACAATTACAATTTATTCTAGAAAATATAGGCATACATACAAGATAGAATACTCATACAATCATACATACAGTCCTAGGAAATATAGAGAGAGATATAGAGACAACACATGGGTAGACAAACATGGTGATATTTACCTATCGTAGTCTTCAAGGAAGGCTCCAATGGCGACAAAAGAGGATGGGGGAAATGAACCCAAAACTGTGGCCAGAATTGAGGATGGATCTAGACAGCGGAACTGGGGTACTGTTAGATGCACACCTGTGGGGAGCTGGGTCAGAGGTTAAATTGACTACCTTGGACCCTCAGGGAATGGGAGGTATGGGGGAGGAGAAAGGGGAGGCTCTGCAGTGACCATAAGGGCTGGACTACTGCAGTAGCCAATAGAAAGTGCATTGGTGACACCTAATTGGGTGCTTGCTCTTGACCAATGGACTTGCCTGGATCCTGGATATCTGAGAGAACTTTCAGATTGAAACAGACCAGGGGGAGGCTCCAAAGTGACGGAAAGAAGAATAGAAATGACTACTGGGTGGGGAACACTTAAGATTAGGGAACTTATCTGAAAGGGTGACAATAGAGAGTCAAATTGTGGCCTAGGTAACACCCGGTTTGCACAAAGGAACTTGGCTCTGGCTGGAGATGTTCTTCCTCTTCTTTAGTCTTCTTCCTGGCACCAGTCTTTGTCCTGGGTTTCGTTAGACAAAGGCTTGAGTGGTCTGGCAGGATCCATGCCTGGATAAGCTTGATTGCCTTACGCAGAAGATGAAGCAGCTGTTGGATATGGAGTCAGGAAAACAAGATGGATTTTGGTGATGTTAGCCTTTGGTTCATGGAAACAGGCTGGAAACTGTTTGCCTGTACAGTTCATGGTGGCATGGCTTCTTCCACTGCAGCAGCCAAGACTGGGCACACAAGGAGCAGCTGGAAGCTCGTCTGTAGTTCTGGCTAACACCTATCCAGAGATGTAGAATGCTGCTGCAAAGCTGAGGCTTATAGTATCCACATAAGCCTTAGAAACTGTGGGCAAAGTCCACTTCTTAGAGCAGATGTGTGCGAGTCAAAACTCCAGGCACCCTGGCAACCATATTGGTGATCACAATGTCCATATGTATGAAAAATAGAGGGCTTTTCCTTAAAAACAACATCTATTGGGTCCCCATTTGTCCACATGTTTGTTCACCCCCTCAAAGAACATTAACAGGTTAGTGAGACAAGATCTTCCCTTACAGAACCCATACTGTCTTCCTCAATAGTTTTCGTTCATCAGTGTGCCTAATAATTCTCTCTTTAAAAATGGTTTCCACCAATTGACGTCAATTCATTGTATTGACATCAGACTGACTGGACTGTAATTTCCCAGATCGCCTCTGGAACCCTTTTTAAAGATGGGGGTGACAGTAGCTACCTTCCAGTTCTCAGGAACAGAGGCAGATTTTAATGAAAGATTGCATATTTTTGTCATGAGATCCACAAATTCACAATTGAGTTCTTTCAGAACTCTTGGATGTATGCCATCCAGGCCTGGTGATTTATCAGTTTTTAAATTGTCTATCAGTTGTAGGACCTCCTCTCTCATCACCTCAATCTGACTCAGGTCTTTCAACACCCCTTCCGAAATCAGCAGTTCTGGAGTGGGCAAACATTTCTCATCTTCCACAGTGAAGACAGAGACAAAAAAAAAAATGCATTCAGCTTCTCAGGCATTTTCCTATTGTCCTTCAGTAATCCTTTTACCCCTTGGTCATCCAAGGGCCACACTGCCTCTCTGGCTGGTTTTCTACTTCTAATGTATTTGAAGAAATTTTTATTGTTGGTCATTTTTTTGCCTATGCTCCTCTTAGTCCCTTTTTGCTTGCCTGATCAATGACCTGTATTTTATTTGTCATAGCCTGTGCTCCCTTTATTAACCTCATTGAGGCCATGGTCACACTCACCATTAAATCCATCCCTAACCCGTCGCTATTATACCCCGCAGCTTTTTTACAACGAATTTCCTTTTCAGACATCCCTCCATCCTTCAGTTCTAAGCAGCGTTGGTCCCGTCACTGGTTGATCAGAGGTCTCAACCGGACCTCATTTTTTGAGATGGCATTCCACACTCGCACAAGCGCAGTACGTGGGATATTGTGCTTGGCTTTTTTTTTTTTAAGGTGACAGAAAAGGTGGGCGATCTGCCCCCCCCCCATTTAAACACCCAGAAAGGAAGGGGAAGCCCAGGAGTGGGTGATCTTCCTCCCCCCCCCCATTTAAACACCCCAACGTGGTGTTTAAATGGAGAGGGGAGCACGGCAACTCTCTTTGCTGTCTCTCCACCTTGCAGGGAGACTGCAAAGGTGGGGGATCTTCCTCCCCCCATTTAAACACCCCGACATGGTGTTTAAATGGGGGGGAGCACGGCAACCCTCTTTGCTGTCTCTCCGCCTGGCGGAGAGGCAGCAAAGGTGGGGGATCTTCCTCCCCCCCATTTAAACACCCCGACGAGGTGTTTAAATGGGGGGAAAGCATGGCAACTCTCTTTGCTGTCTCTCCGCCTGGCGGGGAGACAGCAAAGGTGGGGAATCTTCCCCCCCCATTTAAACACCCCACCGTGGTGTTTAAATGGGGAGGGAGCACGGCAACTCTCTTTGCTGTCTCTCCGCCTGGTGGGGAGACAGCAAAGGTGGGGGATCTTCCTCCCCCCCATTTAAACACCCCGCCGTGGTGTTTAAATGGGGGGGGAGCACGGCAACTCTCTTTGCTGTCTCTCTGCCTGGCGGGGAGATAGCAAACGTGGGTGATCTTCCTCCCCCCTCCATTTAAACACCCCAACATGGTGTTTAAATGGGGGGGGGGGGAGCATGGCAACTCTCTTTGCTGTCTCTCTGCCTGGTGGGGAGTCAGCAAAGATGGGTGATCTTCCCCCCCCTTCATTTAAACACCTCTCCGTGGTGTTTAAATGGGGGGGAGCATGACAACTCTCTTTGCTGTCTCTCCGCCTGGCGGGGAGATGGCAAAGGTGGTTCATCTTCCTCCCCTGGCAGGGAGACAGCAAAGGTGGGCGATCTGCCTCCCCCCCCCCCATTTAGGAAAGGTCCCCTGTGCAAGCACCAGTCATTTTCGACTCTGGGGTGGCGCTGCTTTCACAAAGTTTTCATAGCAGACCTTTTACGGGGTGGTTTGCCATTGCCTTCCCCAGTCATCTATACTCCCCCCCCCCCCCAGCAAGCTGGGTGCATATTTTACCGACCTCGGAAGGTTGGAAGGCTGAGTCAACAATTTCTGGCGCAATTATATCATTTGGAGTGGGCTCTCGCAGGGAAGCGGATGTGCGCTTGTGACGAGTCAGCTACAATGGAGCGTTCAAACATAGAAAGTATGCATGGGAGTCGTCAGAAGCATTCTTATTCCAGATTTAATGTACTATCAAAAAGTCCACATCTCAGTCGTGGCAGTTTGGGACACGAACAAGCCAACGACCATTGCCAGATGCTGATGTTTGGACAACTGCATAAAATCCGACATGCATCTGGCTTTCATCCATGCCCATCTCGTCAGTTTATGTGCGTCTGACCTCAGCCTGAGACTAGCTTTCCACCACTTAAAGGAATCCTTCTTACCTTTTACAGCTTATTTGTTAACCATGCAAGCCTTTTTCTATACTTATTTGTGCTTTTCGTAACCTATGGTATATATTTTATTGGAGCTTCTAGGATTGTAGTTTTAAATAGTCTCCAAGCTTCCCCAAGGGTTTTGACCCTTTTTACCTTTCCTTTCAGTTTCCTCTTCACATGTACCCTCATCTCAGTTTCAGTTTATTATTATTATTATGGCCCACGGCCAGCATAGATCAAAACGAACTCATTTACATAAAGCACAGAAAGTGCACGGCCAATGAGAGTATTATAGTACAATATACAAGGACTTAAGGAGGAGGTATTTAAGGGGAGAGGGGATCTTCTAGCATTCTTGACGGTGGGGGGGGGAGAAGAAAATAAAGGAAGAAGAATGCAAAGTCTAAGGGACATTTTTATCACTCCTTTGTGTAGTCTTTGTGAATTCTAAAGGTTGCAGCCAAAAATCTGGAGCAAGCAAGTGTAACTTGGGAGTCAGAATATGCCAGAAGTATATTCCTTCATTCAGAGTTCGGAAGACCCATAGAGACGACACACAAGCAGAGTATGTTTGATAGTTTCTACTTTACCTGTGCCATACAGACAAACACGCTCAGCCACAGGCACCTTTTTATAGCAACCCTCTATTACTGCAGAAGGAAAAGTGTTACATCAGCCATAGAAAAAGCCCTTCTATGGGATGGAATTACCAGATTCTTACCCTCATCTCAGAGAAGTTAAATGTGGTTATGTTGGTCTTTGGGGGCAACTTTGTATTTATACAAATGTTGAACTCAATAACATTATGGTCACTGTTCCCAAGTGGTGCAATCACTTTTACATCTCTCACCAGGTCTTGGGTATTCCACTAAATACCATTATTTAGTGGAAGTGACATGTGGCTCAGCCAATGGGAGAGTAGATGAGTCACCAGTTTGCCCTTTATATCTATAGGATAAGATCTGAGCATTTGAACAACTTAATATGAAAAGGAGTTTATTAAACATTAGACTTTAAGTGTTAAGGAATGCTTTTAAATATAAATTTACCCATCTAATAACTGACACCATCCTATCTGTTAAGGGTCACTCAGAGCGCAATTCTGAACAGGTATACTCAAAAATAAATCCCATTTTATTCAGTGGGGGTTATTGATAGGAATGTGTTCTTAGAATTGTCCACTTTGTTGCTAAAAATCAACTGAGCAGTTTTAAATCTTCTTAATGAACTTTTGATATTTACACTAGGTGAAAACTAAGCTGTGAACATAGTCCAGCCTCTCTGACCTCTCCTCAGGTCTGCTTCCTCTCATGTTTGTCTGGGAGAAGTGAGCACGATCATCAATATTTTGGTTTTGTCTTAACTACTCAATAGCATTGGAATGGAACCAAATTATCTTCCAGGACTCTTGTGTATGATAGAATTCTAGCTTGTAAAGTTTTCTATTAAAAGCATAGAAACTCTGTTAGAGTTGGGAGAGAGGAGAATACTCCATTTGGGAGCAGAAGAGGCCCACACCATGGTTTAGTGGAGGTTCTTTACCTTATGAATATCAGAAACTGTCAGGCTCAGAACTAAAAATTGCCAGGCTTATGCCCAGGGAAATGCTGATCACCACTCTGGGATCAGAAAGCAATTTTCTCCCAGGCCAGTTTGGCCAGGGATCCTGAAGGTTTTTGCCATCTTCTGGGCATGGAACGGAGGCCACAGAGTATAGGGAGAGAGATATTTGTGAATTTCCTGCATTGTGCAGGGGGTTGGACTAGATGACCCTGGAGGTACCAACTCTATTATTCTATTGAACAAAGCAGGAGTCAAGTGACACCTTTAAGACCAACCAAGTTTTATTTAGAACATAAGCTTTCATGTGCTCTCTAAGCACACTTCATCAGACAAGGGGATCTGGTAATGTGTGCCCACAATACCTGATCCCCTCGTCTGATGAAGTGTGCTTAGAGAGCACACAAAAGCTTACGTTCTAAATAAAATTTGGTTGTCTTAAAGGTGCAACTTGACTCCTGCTTTGTTCAACTGCTTCAGACCAACACGGTTGCCCACTTGGATCTATTATTCTATGATTGTCAAATGGTCTGGAAAAAAATCTATTTCTGTAACAGGGTCTTATTGGGATGTTATTCACCTCTATGCCATGGAAAACTTCAGCTTCCCATATCAACACGCCTCCATTATAGGGACAGGACATTTTTCTCAAGAACAGTTGGCAACTCAGAACTTCTGTTAAATTTAGATTTAAAGGTTTGTGCCAATTTACAAACTCAAAAGTAATTTCAGAGCTGTAGCCTCCAGTTTGCAGATTACTAATGGCTGGAATGTCACCATGTGGAGCGTTCATACTTAAGAATCTAGCTGTCAAATGCTTTGCTGCCATCCAATGACCTTAATTGGTATTGCCTGTTTCTGAGGAGTGTCCTCACTTCTGCTACTTGGTCAGGGTAGAAATCTCTCCAGTTTAATTAAAAGGTTGTTCTCGCAGCTGTTGGGATTTTGCATACCTAGCAATGATTTGGACTACAGCCTGGCCTCACCTGTATGCAAATACTCTGTTCTTTTCATCAGTTTGCCAAGAGAAGCAGAGATTTATCTGAATTCCTAAGTCACAAAAACATCATTGTGCTCTGGCAGTTAATTTTTACCGGTTTACAATGTACTCATTTTGCAAAAGATATAATGCCAGCACAAACCTTCTTAGCACAGCTGTTATGCTTTGTAATTGAGCAAAGCATTGATTTTTGCTGCTGTTGTTGAGGATTGTGTCTAAGCCAGATACAAAGATTTTCTCATTGCCTTTTTTAAAAGAATGTTTCCATTTTCTCACAAAGACCAACCTGTTTGGATCTCTGTTGTGACCTCCGGATGAAGCTAGCAGTGCGGTATATAGATACAAACATCATCTGGCACACTGAAATGATAGTAGGGCACTCCCAAGTACAAGTGATGGTAGTAGGGTTGCCAAGTCCAACTCAGTAAATATCTGGGGACTTTGGGGGTAGAGCCAGGAGCAAGGGTGTGACAAGCATGATTGAACTCCGAAGAGAGTTCTGACCATTATGTTTAAAGGGACTGCACACCTTTTAAATGCCTTCCCTCCACTGGAAATAAAGATAGGGGCACCTTCTTTTGGGGCTCATACCCCCTGGTCCAATCCTTTTGAAACTTGGAGGGTATTTTGGGTAGAGGCACTGGACACTATGCTAAAAATCTGGTGCCTCTCCCTCAAAAAACAGCCTCCCCCCAGAGCCCCATGGATCCATTCTCCATTATACCCTATGGGAATCGGTCTCCATAGGGAATAATGGAATGCCCAGCAGACATTTCCCTCCCCACCCCCCACCCCCACCACCGCTTTCTGGTGACCCTGAAGTGAGGGGAGAGCCTCCAACCCAGGGGATCCCCTGCCCCCACCTGGGGATTGGCAACCCCAGATGGTAGAGGAAGCCATTGCTGCTCCAGTACTTGAGGCAGGAACATCAAGTGTGGAAGTTGATGCCAAAGGCTCATTGAATGGCCTTGGGAAACCTTCTTCACCTTAGTTCACTATCTGTAAAACAGGACTCTTTAAGATGGGAGCTAGAATCATTATGAATAATTCCAACAGGCTGGAAGTATTTTGCATATTTTCTTAAAAAAAATGCTAGTAAGGATAACAATCTCTGTCAAAATAAAGGCAAAACAATAGCAATGTGTTGCTTTATTTCTAGTTTTGTCCTATATTAGGCCAGTTATAGTTTTCCAGCATAATCTACCTTCCCAGTGTTAAAATGGGGAGAACTATGGTATGTGGTTCTTACATGTTTGGGGGAATGGCAGGAAAAGAAGGAACAGTTTTTTTCTTATTCATAGGATATGATATTTTGAGGTGTGTGGTATAGTCTCTCACAGGACAAAGACTGGAGTTTCTTATGGCACAAAATATCACAGACACCCACCTTTTCAAGAGGCACTTTTGTTCAGGAGGCTAAGCATTATGGCATCCAACCAGCAGCACAGAAAACTGAGTGATTGTGTTTTCAAAACTGTAACATGTACAAGGTATGGGCCAAAACAAATAAGGATAAAATTTAGCACTAATTGGTCATACTTCAAATAGTATGTGTCAACATGATCCATATCTGCAACTACAGGCTTTTGAGTATTTATGTATCTGCAACTACAGGCCTTTGAGTATTTATTTATGTATTTATCAAATTTATATCCCACACCCTCTCTCCTGAATGGGACTCAAGGCAGCTAATGACATATAAAATACACTTGATAAAACAGTACAAGAAGATACAATAAAATTTTAAAATATAGAATGAGTAAAAATCTGTGTTGCCCATTTAAATGTGTGTGTGTGTTTAACTCTAAGCATAGTCACATCCTCTTCCTGCTCAGTGGGCTTTTGGGAGTTTGAAAATGTCCCAGTGCTGAGAATTGCAACACATTCTACTTGGGGCTACCTTTGAGGAGCGTTCAGAAGCTGCAGCTAGTGCAGAATGCTGAAGCTAGACTGCTGACTGGAGCCAGCTACTGGGAATGAGTGACCCCAATACTACAGCAGTTACACTGGCTACCAACATGCTCCCAAGCCCAATTCAAGGTGTAGGTTTTGCCCCCCCAAGGTCAGAATAAAGAGTCAGACACAATACATTGGTATAAAAATTGGACCACTTTATTAAACATCATAATAAACGGCAAGGGCACCCAACCAGCAGCATGGCCAGGACTAGGGGTCACCGAGACCACTCCCCTGCCATTAACGGGTGAGAGACCCAGCCCCCCAGCCAGAGCTGTGTGACTCAGCTCCCGCCAGGCAGGCCCAGCAGGGAGGCATGCACCAGAGAGCCCAAACCCAGACACACGTTTCGACGGAAGGCACCCTCTAGTCGAGCCTCCAGGACAGCCTGCATTCTCCACACCCTGGGTCACCAAACTCCAAGGTTGATCATGCCAGACCCATAATTCCCCAAAAGGGGGATGCTTCACAGTCCTCCCCTAGCCACATAGTGCTCTAAACCCCAAAAACCTGCCACTACTAAGGCCAAGTCTCTACTTAGGGCTTAGTGCCCATCGGGAGGTCCAAAGCCACCCGCAACCCTTGCCGCAAAACTCTCAAGAAAAGCATATTACCTTTCTGTGAGAGATGTACTCCATCCCCTCTGTAGAGGTCAGGAAATTTTGACGAAATGTCCGGATGGGGCAGATAGTGGCCCAACCCACCTTCCAACACCTTCTTAAACTCCTTCTTAGCCTTATACCAGGCCCTCTCAATAGCTGCAGGGTCCCAAGCCCAGTGCTAAACAAGGCAGAGCAGCATGGCTGACCAAATTATAGTGGTCCCAGGCCATTGCTCCCTAATATACTGAAAATCATCGCGGGCCTGCCAAACTAAGGCCTTGCCCTTTAAAAGCCCCAGATCATTACCTCCCAAGTGAAGGATTAAAACTTGAGGAGGGGGACCCACACTACCTTGAAATAACAAAGGCAGCAGGCCAGGCCACTGAAGGCCCTGGCACTCCCGCCATTCAATACAAACATGCTGGCTGAGTCCCAGTTGAGAGCCGACTGAAGTTTTCCGCGCCTGATGAGCAGCCCAAAACAAGTGGCTATGGCCACAGACAAGAACTCGGCTCCTCTGGCCAGGAACAACAGCATCTAAAGAGAAAAAAAACAGTTAAACAAGAACAGAACCAATAACCATCCAACAAGAAATTACTTAAGGCCTGAGGAAAGGTCGAAAGTAAGACTTGTAGGCTGCTGAATGGAGGAGGAAGGATACCCCATAGCGGCAGCTGTCGAGGCTGCCCCAATTCTAAAGGAGTGGGTCCCAAACCGCACCCCAGTCAACCCCAATTCACCTAAAGCCCGTGACGTCACTGCCCAAAACTGATGCTTTGTCAACAGGCTACCATCATAATGGCAAAACAAAAACCCATCCTTGGGCCCCCGGACTGCCAAATAAGCAGCCAATGCATTAACTGGACACAGCTCAAGCTCTGAACAACTACCCAGCTCAAGTATGGTACCCTTTTGCAACTGATCTGTCTTAGAGCGACAGACCATAATCACAGCCTTACCCACAGATAGCTCCAGGTCCCTTAACAACAGAGCCTTACCAGAAACATCATTTCTGGCCTGTGCCACCAGCTCACTGACTCTAATGGCGCCAAAAAAAAGGCTACTGAAGATGCGGAATGAAACAAACATGCTTCAAAAGAAGACGCACACACCACGTCCCAAATCCCCTTCAAACCCCGCAGAATCGACGGAGACATAGGATTCTGCGTATCTACCCTGGGTCCGGCCTCTCTGGCCCACCCTCCAGCATCTTTCAAAGACGAAAATCAGCTATTTCCTCCCTATAACCCAGTGCCTTACTGGCAAAAGCCAATGCAGACAGGCGCCCCCTAATGGATCGCATGGCCAATCCCTTACCTCGAAGCGAAACACAGTAATGGAGCAACTGCTCCACCGGGAGGGGCCAAACAATACGATATCCTACCTCAGCCCTAAAGTCTTCAAACTGGCGCACAGCCTGTTCGTAAGACTTCCTGGTGCTAGGCACAATGGCTAGGCCTATCACTCTGCAGGCCTCGGCTCTCCAATCAGCCATAGCTCCTGGGGCATTGGCACCACCTCTCTGCCGGTATCTCTGCCGGTATCTGGTAGCTGACGAAACCTCTCTGTCTGTTTATGAGAGAGAGCGTCAGCCACCCCATTACTCACCCCAGACACATGCTTGGCTAAAAACAAAATATTAAGCCGCAAACAACGCAGAGTGAAGGCCCTCACCAACCTCATAACCCGCCGGGATTTGGATGAAAGGGAATTAATGACATGGACTACCACCATATTATCACACCAAAAATGAACGGTGTGATTGGCCATATCCTTCCCCCACAGTCAAACCACGACTAAAATGGGAAAGAACTCGAGAAACTTAAGATCTCGGTTAACACCTACCTGTTTCCAGAAGTCTGTCCAACTATCTGCGCACCAATGTCCACGGAAATAGACTCTAAAACCCAAGGACCCAGCAGCATCAGACATGACCTGGAGCTCAGCTTCAAGCCTCCTGTCCTCTCTCCAGAAGGAGACTCCATTGAAGGACTCCAAAAATTCCTGCCAAACTCTCAAATCATCCCTCATGCTACAGGTAACCCGAGTTCTATGCTGAGGCAAGATGCCATAGCATCACATAGCCTTCTAAGAAAAGCCCTCCCCAGAGCAACCACTTTGCATGCAAAGTTGAGGTGCCCCACTAGCTGTTGCAACTCCAGCAAGGTAACCTTCTTTTTAAGAAGAAAAATCCTAGCCCTCAATTCAACTATTTTCTGAAGAGGTATCCTGGACAGCTGTGCAACAGTATCAATCTCAATTCCCAAAAAGGTCAACTTTTGGGTCAGACCTTCCATCTTCTCAGGAGCCAAAGGGACCCCAAGCTCCGCCACCAGCTCAATAAAGCCAGACAGCAACTGCCCACAACACCCAGTCCCCTTGGGACCCACAAAGAGGAAGTCATCCAAATAATGAACAACATCCTGTAAACCCACTTTCTCCCACAAAGCCCATTCAAAAATGTGCTGAAACACTCGAAAGCAGAACATGATACAGAGCAGCCCATTGGCAATGCTCTATCCATGTAAAATTGGCCCTCAAAAGAAAACCCCAAAAGCTCAAAATCATCAGGATGCACTGGTAGAAGGTGAAATGCAGATTTAATATCACATTTTGCCAACTTTGTGCTCACCCTGAAGCGTCTCACCACAGCAACAGCCTGGTCGAAGCTAGTATACCTTACTGAGCATAAGTGCTCGGGAATCCCATCATTCACATCCTGGGGAAGGAGACATGGTGAATCAAACGAAATTCACCAGGCGCCTTTTTCGGCACCACACCCAACGGCGAAACCCTAAGAGCACCCACTGGAGGTTGTGGAAAAGGACCCAAGATCCTACCTTCCGCCAGCTCCTTGGCAATCTTGTCTCTAACAACCTGTTCCAAGCCCTTAACTGACTTAAGGTTCCCATGGGACTCGAGGCCCCTGAAAAGGGATCCTAAAACCAACTTTAAAATCTTCCAGCAAATACAAACTGTCTGCCCTTTGAGGGTACCTTGACAACCAATGCTCAAGAGGTCCCACCCTTATCGAGCTGGGCTTGATGCCATCCTCCACCCCCACCAGGTTTCTTTGTGCTCTTACATCCCCGAGCTCTGGGGCAGCTGTTAAAAGAGTGGGACCCACCGCACATGGGGCACTCGTGCTTGAACTGGAAAGCCTTCCTACTGCACACTCCCAGAGAGCCACATTCCCAGCAGAGCAAGCAGGGTTGAACCGCCAGCCCTGTTGAACCGCGGGGAGAGCCTGATGACGTCGAAGAGGTTGTGGATGACCTGCTCACCAGGTGACCGCTATCAGAGCGATCATCCAAGTTAGGCCTAGCTGGGGACATGACTTGCAGCCACAGCTGCTGATGGATACGGTCCCACTGAAGAGACGGATACAGGGCGGCCCTCATCTGAAACTCATCTTACTGCAGCCAGGTGGGGCCGCTGAAGGTGTAGCCCTTATAAATTATATCCAAATATTGGAAAAGGGAAGCTGCCCACAAAGGCTGCGCCCAGGCAATCACCCTGGCATAAATACAAAACCCCAGAAGCCAATTTGACCAGGTCCCACCCACCTTACGCTTTTTAAATTTCTCCTTCTCTTTCTCATCCAACTCATCTTTTTTCTCCAGTTCTCGAAAGAGAAGAGAAAAAATGTCTACGTACTCCCCTTTCAGGATTTTCTCCCTGGTTGTGGGTAACAAGTGGTCCCCTAACGGCAAGGCAACATCCCCAAAGGGCAAAGATGTAAAAGGAACCAGCCCATAAGGAGAAGGTGCGCCCATAAGAGAACCTGCCATACCAAGGTGCCCTGAACCCGGGTAAGCCCCACAAGGGCCGCATTGCCCACCTGGCCAAAGCCAATTCAAAAATGACCCTGACCCAGGGTAAGCAGGCACCCCCGAACTCGCAGCGGGAGTACCCTCCCCAGCCAACAAGGCAGGCCCCCATGTCCCCATGGCCAAGCCTGCCCAGCACAAGCCTGCCCAGCACAAGCCTGCCAATTGTCCCCAGACTTACCTACAAATCCAGCGGGAACCAATGGCAATCCGACTCCCAATGTTCCAGCCACTGACACCGCACCCACATCAGGACCACTGGGACCAACATCCCTGCCAGCTACAACTCCACCAGACCTGCCCTCAAGAATAGACAGTCTGGTAAGTATATTAGCTTGCAGCCCCCTCTTGGAAGCCCTATCCCCCTCCACCCCTCCTGGAGAAGGAATGCCTGATGCCTGCTCAAAGCCCGCATGATATTAGCGTGAACCACTACATCACCTTCCTCATCAGATGAGGAGGACGGGGGTGGTGGCCTCTTAGCAGGAGCCTTGGGTGCCTTAGGCGCTGGCTTCTTGCCCTTAGACTTACCCAACCCCTTACCACCTGACATTCTTGCAGTCAGAATAGAACCCACAAAATGACCACTCATAGATGCCTCCTAAAATGGCTGCCTCCCCTTCAACAAGAAAGGGACTTAAAATGGCTGCTCACAGGTACTTTTACAATGACTACCTCCCCTCAGAATGAAGAGACTTAAAATGGCTACTCACCAGTGCTTTCCACAATAACTGCCACCCCTCTAAATAAAGGGACTAAAAAATGGCCGACTCCATTTCCCCCTTACTAAAAGAAGGCAGTCCCCAGCAACCAAAGTCACCCTAAACACCCCCCTGGGACTCAAGCCTACCCCAAATCTCCCTCCCAAGAAAGGGAGAGGGCAGACCACCCCAGGCTCAAAAGAAAAGACTGCAAGCCAGAGCCCCCAGCAGACTACCACAGCCCAGTGAACCACTCAGCCGAGGAAGAAACACTGCCACTCTCCAAAGCCCTCGGGACCCCTCGGAAGATCCCGCTAATGCAAAGCCTTCCAGGCGCTCCTCCAACCGACGCTGCCACGGAGGCCTCCCTGACACAAACCACACGACGAGCTGCTCCATAGTCCTCCGATGATCCACAGGACTGACAATAGAAGAGTGGAGGTCTGGCCATTAAGACAGCCAGGCCCCGCCCACAACATTGCGCGCCCAAACGGGTGAGCCCGACTCACTCCTCCCAGGGCAGCAAACCAGGCTAAAGCAGCCGAGCAGTGTTGCTGCAGGCTGCAAGCCTCAGATTGTCCTCTAAAGCCCTGTACGGTGTAGAGTTGAGATATCTAAAGGACCATCTTCTCCCATACATTCCTGTCTAGGGATTAAGATCACAAGGAGATGCCCTCCTGACTGTCCCACTAATCAAAGAAAATTCTCTTCTGGGCACACAAGAGGGCATTTTCAGTGCCAGTCCCACCATTATGGAACTACCTCCCCAGGGAGATGCACCTGGCCCTCATAATTTGTTGTTCTGGTTTTGCTTTTTATTGTGTGTGTATAGAAATATAGTAAACTATGTTGAATTCTACAAGGGAGAAAGATGACTAAGAAATAATTTAAATAAATAAATAAAACAATGAACCCTTAATATGCACACAAAAGCAAATTACAAACTATCCATGAAAGAAATTAATTTTGTAACTTAGACCAAAATTCTTCAACCGTTTTTCTTTATTCTGCAGGCAGAAATGCTTAGGTTGTGAAAGTATCCATTTTTTTTAAATTGCATGTAAGTGTTGCTGCAATTAAAATTTTCATTAGTGCAATATTTAAAGTCGGGTTGTCAAATGTCCAGCCCACAGGCCAGAACTGGCCCACCCAGGGCTTTAACTGGGAACTTGGGGCTCTTTTCTTCCCCCTCTTGACCTCATCCTTTGAAGCTCCGAGGCTGCCGAAGTTCCCAGCTCTTTCTTCCTTGTCTTTGCAGGCTGAAGAAGGAAGCAATTAAGGTGTCTGTGCCCAGACAGACTACTTCCAGAGTAGTCTATCTGGGCACAGAAACCTTAATGAAAAATCCATTCCATATTTTCATTGCAATGTTGTCTGTGTCGCAATGTATTTTAATGGAGTGGAGCCCAGTTTCACTTTTCAGCATTTATATGGCCAGTTAGAAGCTGTTCCTTGCTGGAGTTGTGTGAACTTGTAAATAAAGGGTTGATGCTTTGAGCCAGCATGTCTCTGCTGAATGGATCTTAGAAATGGGGCCTAGTAAGTACTCTAACCTGGGAATCCACAGCCAAAGGGGGATATTACACTGAAGAGCCATTGCCAGTCTGAGTAGACCTTGCAATGCCCACCCATTTCATGTTTTCCTAAACCCAGAACATTTTATATCTTGGGACTATATTTTTAGTTTCTGCTGTGATCCTTGTGCTTTTTCTTGATATTTTATTTTTAAAATCATATTGCCAAATCCCACTATTCCCCCATCTTTCCATTTTAAACAAAACATTGCAAGAGTTCTAAGCATGTTTGTATTTTAAGTAAAAAATAATATCTTTAATTGTGTTTTTCTATATCCTTTATAAAGTTTGTATCTCCACTACCTGGTGTTGGGGAATTTTCTGTTTTTATAATTCATAAATACTTTCTCTTACCACAGTTCCCAAAACAACCTGACACGCCAAGGATCTAATATATGATACCCAGAACCTTTTTCAGAACAACAGATAAGCTTTATTGTTCTCCAGTTTTCTCTCAAGACAGTGAGCTCTGGCTATATATAGAAAAGCAAAACAGTTAGATAGTAAACTCACATTATAGTCTTAGTTAGACACTTATACATTCTCATACAATTAAACTTTAGTTTTAGTAGTTAGACTTACATACTCTATTTCTTTAAATAGCAAACCTAATGCAATTTTATACCTGCAAGATTTCTAAATGTGCTTAAGCATAGCAGCTATGATTCTATATTCTCAATCTTTGTTAGAGATCTCTAAATGCTATCAGCTTAATCTTTTGTTAAAGATCTTTAACCCAAATAGCTTGTTCTTTGGCTAACCTGCCCAGAGACGCCTTTTAGCTCTCTGATTCAGGCAGCAAACTGGTGGGAAATTTTTAAGGCTTATATAGTCTCTGCCCTGGGAAGTTTCTTCTCTTCTCTTAGTTATCACTGATAGTATCTCTCTTCCCAGGTCAATCTGACAATTTTCTCACCAGCTGCAAATGCAGATGGTCACTGATACTGGTTAATGTCCATCTCTCAATCTCAGATACTGTTCAATGAGAACTTTCTCTCTTATCTGATTCTTCCCATCTCCATTTAACAAACATCTTCCCAGGCAAATACTTTTTTTCCTCTAAAAATCTCCTAAAATAAACTCTCTGACCTAGATTCTAACCTAAATCTACAAGCTTATAGACATCAAGTAGGTTTTCAAGTGCTTCTAACAAGTGCTAAAGTGCTTCAAGTGATAAAATGACTTAAATCTCTCATGGGTTGTTTTCATAAAGGGACCAGTCAGATTTTTTTCCCACAACACCTGGCATTACATTTTATAATATACATGGCCTGGCCCCACAAAGTCCCATTTATGTCAGAACTGGCCAACGTAACAAATGAGTTCGACACCCCTGGTTTAAAGTTACTGATGAGAGAGCTTCATTTTGGATCTGAGTGTATTTCAACATGTGGCATTGCATGCAATTGTGGCCAAACAACCAACTTACTTCATATCTTAGGAGGAATCACTCAAACTGAGTGACCCTTTGATGTGGTAGAACTTTGGGAGTAGAAGAAGTTAGTAGCACCTGCTCTGTCACCAGATTGGAAATAACCAGTATGAACTAGGCTACAGTACTGAAATGCACTATGTTCCTTGTAGAATATGGGCTGCTTCTCTGATAACTGTATTTGCACAGTTAACATTATGGCAACCATTCAAAATAGAGGGGACAATAATCATTTCCTATAGCAAAGTACAAAGCATGCAAAAACTCAGATTTCTGGAAGCCTAAGAGGGCAAAGTTTGGGCGTATCAAATGCAAAGGTGTGAAATCCTTCCCTGAAGATGAAGCACCTAATCAAAAACCAGCACAATGCAGTAACTAAGAGAGTGAGCTAAGAGAGTAGCTAAGAGAGTGAACAAAGAGGCCCCTGGTTCAAATGAAGTGAACCACAGAATGTTTTTGCAAGTCACAAGCTCTGGCTCTCACACTGACATCTGCAAAATAGAAATAATAATCATACACTGTTATTATTGAGATAAGTGCTTTGAGCAGTTATGAAAAAATCTAGATTAATATTAATAAATGGTCAAATGGCTGTCATCAGTACTACAAGTGTTATCTGTATGGAGGCAGTTGTAAGACTTTTGGGTTGGAGTACCAGGTGTATCTGTGTACAGTCTCTCTAGCTGCCCCTGCTGGTGAAGCCTGGACCACATTATCAAGAGTAAGAGGCAAATTTTGCTCCCACTGCAATGTTGTCCCAAATGCAAGACTTTCTATATTAAACTGAATGGCTTGAGGAAACAATCAGATTCACTTTTGACACCAGTGGAAATCCTGGTAATACCATATGAGATAAGATGATGTTTTTGCATCACCCTGAAAACAGAATACCAAACTAAATTTACTTTATTCCATTCAGCTCAAAGGGAGATACTGATTACTGAACGACTCTTTACATGCGTAGCACACAAAAGGTTCTGTTCCTTAACCAGGCTAGTTATGTGAAATTAGAGTGTAACATGACCCAGAATTCCTTTTTTAAAAAGAATTGTGCTCATTATCAACACAATTCCTTGCAGACACATCTAGGGTACTAGTGCTGTAAAGTGGTCAGATCTGCTTTTTCACACCCAGTACTTTTTCTTCAGTTTCCATAGTCACCCTAGTTTGTGATTTTCTGCCTTATTCACCACAAAAAGTACTGAACCCTTGCCCACCAGCAGCTCTCTCATCATGTAGTGTAATCATTTCATCATGGAAACATGTATCAGTCAATCCAATCACCACAAGCAGTCTGCTGAAACAAAGCAAAACACTGAAGAATCCAAATTGTGTAATTTCTATAGCTTATGAAAACGTGCGTCTGCATAATTTTCTTTGATTATCTTGTGTCAGTCAAAGGTTTATCTTCTCTAGCATTCTTTCTTCCACAGCAGCCAACCAGTTGCTCCTTGAAAAACCACAGGTGATGGCACAGAAATAGGATTGCCAGCCTCCAGATGGCTCTGGAAAATCCTCCAGAAGTACAACTCATTTCCAGACTACAGTGATCAGTTCTCCTGGAGAAAATGGCTGCTTTGAAGGGTGGATTCTGTGGCACTAAGCCTTGCTGAGGTTCCTCTCCCCAAAGACCAATCTCCCTGAGGTCCACCCCAAAATCTCCAGGAATTTCCCAACTCAGAGTTGGCAACTTTTTACAGATGCCAAAACCTACTCCTGGTATTGTCTCCTGATGATGGGTATTCAGAGGTACACTGCCTCTGAACACAGACTTCATTAAACCATCATGATTAGTAGCCATGGATGGACCTATGAATGTGCCTAATGCCCTTTCAAAGCCACCTAAAAGAACAGCATCACTTCACCCTTGGCAACAAGGTCCACAGGTTACATATGCATTTTGTGAAGGACTTTGTTGTGTCTGCTGTGGATCTCCTTCATTGAATAGCCAGACTGTAGTACAATGCATATCTTTATAAGCTTCTATGATGCCCCCTTTCAAAAGGAAAGTCTCAAACGTCCAACATTTTCTCATAGGGAAAGTGCTCTGATCCACATATGTGGCTCACAGAAGGCATTACATAACCATTTAGGCACAGCTTCACAGATCAAGAAATTTTAAATGCAGAGTTTAATTTCCAGGAAGCTGGATTCTTTTGCCATTATACCATCCTGCTTTATTGCAGCTCTATGGAATTGCAATGTGAATGCATAGTGTACCTAGCCTAGTGTTGTCAGGTCCAACTCAAGAAGTATCTGGAGACTTCAGGGGTGGAAACAGGAGCAAGGTTGTGACAAGCACGATTGAGTTCTGGCCATCACGTTTAGAGGGACAATGCACCTTTTAAATGCCTTTCCTCCATTTGGAAATAATGAATGATAGGGGCACCTTCTTTGGGGGCTCATAGAATTGGACTCCCTGGTCCAATCTTTATGAAATTTGGGGGATGGTTTAAGGAGAGGCACCAGATACTATGCTACAAATGTGGTGCCTCTACCTCAAAAAACAGCCCCTCCAGAGCCCCAGATACTCATGGATTGATTCTCCATTTTACCCTACGGGAACTGATCTTCTAAGGGTATAACGGAGTGCTCAGCAGACATTTCCCTCCCCCACCTGCTTTTTGATAACCCTGAAGTGAGGGGAGGGCCTTCAAACCAGGGGATCCCCTTTCCCCAACTTGGAATTGGCAATCCTAACCCAGCCTCTTCCCTCTCCACATCTAATAAGGATAGTTGAGAACTGTAATCCTCCTTCCAACAAGCATGGATAATGAATAAGTATTTTTTAAAAAAAGAAATCACATCCTTCCCAGCCAAGTTAATGTTTGCACTGTACTAAGTGGGTTAAACATTACCTGAACTGCCCAAATGCTGTAGTTGTAGAAAAGGCCTGGTGGTGGGGACATGGCTGCAACACAGGAGATGGTCACTGTACCAGATATGCCTGCTAGAAATGGTACTGATTCTGGTCACAGCCACTGTTAGGGTGTAAGCAAAAGGGCTATTAGCCAGTAGCTTTCTCATTAGAGAAGAGCCTGCCAAGAAGAAAGTGTGTTTTTTCTGTGTGTGTGCATGAAATTTCATGCACACTATAAAATACTAGGATAGGGTGTTTCTTATAAAGGGGCTCAAGACGAAGAGAGAAGTCTTGGGAAATATTCTTCATTTGCTTTATTTATCTTAACACTGAAAAGAACAAATTACCTTCAGAATCTCATTTAATTAAGGGAAGTGGGTGTATGGTATTTATGAGATGTTCATTAATTCTTCTGGGCCTGACCGTTACTGTTAGGAGGGCAACTGTTCTTTTTAGCAAACCTGCAGAATTCAAAGCTCTGCCTTCTCATAGGACTTCAGTGAGGTTAACTTCCTTGGCCAACAGGTGTTGCTGCCCCCACAAGCAAGAGTTAGGGCTTAACCGTGAGGTTGGCAGTGAGTGTCCATTGCCCAAACCTAAAGCAAACAAAGCAGGTGCTTTCCTTGTGGATTCAGCCAGGAGCCTGATTGAATTACATCTGGAAAGAATAGCTTTGCTTTCTTCATGAAATTCAATTACAGAAAGAGAGAGGTGGCACCTTCTGTGATGGTGACAGAATCGAAAGGACAATCTGCTCTTCTTGTGGCCCTCTTATGTTAGCTACTTTGATCTGAGTTTTATTGTCTGGGTTTAACACCTTCACCTTTAATTCCAAACAGAGAAGGTCTTTACAGCACTTTTTCTATAGCAAGGATTGTTTGAAGCTTTTTAATAGGAACCCTCAATTATCCAGGAAGCCAGAAACTAAATACACATAGCTTTGGTGAAATATAAGATTATTCTCACCAGTATTAAAACAGGTAGGAGAGGCCACATTAAAGACTCAGGTTTTACTTTCTAAGACTATTGCTTAATAAAAAGCAAACTGGCAACAGCTCAGCAGCACATTAGGGCTGGAACCAGTTCAACCCAAAATGCAAAAAGGAGATGTAACTGAGTAAAATAATACAAGTTAGACAGGCTTCCGAACTCACCTCAATAAGATCTTTATTGTAAAGCACTACCGCCATATTGATGTGACCCAAGGCCATGGCAGTTCAACACTATACTATAACAGATTTGCATCACAATTCCCTGTGGAACAAAACCACACTCCTCCTCTGGATGGAAATGCAATTCAAGCTGCCAGATTTTTGGGACCTAAAGACAGTGGATTTGGAGGGCCATCTAGTCTGGCTTGCAAATAACAAAAGGCGATTGCATTTATTCTTGCATTAAACAACAGATATCTCCTTTAGGAAGACAACCAGCAGGGTCTATTTTCTTGCCCGTAACAGCTTTACATCACCTCTCTTTTCCTTTTTACTTAATCTTTCAGCTGTGCACACTAACCTCTTACATTGTGTGTGTGTGTGTGTGTATACACACACACACACATATATATACACTCGTGCACGCACATCTGATAAATACATGCACTAGATAAATAAGGAAAAAAAACAAATTATGACAAGATGGTCTGCTTTTGCAGACTTGTGGATACGACTTTTGCAATCAGTTTCAAGCAGGGGCCATTTAGTGGGAAAAGAGCTTGTTAGCACAATCATTTGCATATGCCATACACATCTGACATCACTGAAAGGTGTACTAAATTATATTAGCTCAGCATCTACTTTAAAATGCTTCTTAAATTATGATTTTCATAATAAAACCTTACTCCCATCAAACTTTTTAAGTTACTTTTTCCTATGTGGCCACAGGGCATGATAAAGATTTCCATCTGTCTGCTTTATATGTTTTGGCTATTTTCCCATTTTTTGTGGGGGGAAATATTAGGAACTTTGTCAAATCTTCAACAAAAATTCTCACAGGGAGCTTGAACAATGGAGCCCAGAAGCAAGTATGGATGGGGGCGGGGGGGGGGGGGTAAGAAAGAAAGAGCACAATGAAATTTAGAGGTTCCTGTGAGCTCCTGCCCAAAATTAGGCCTGGTTTCAAGTACACCAGTCATTTTGCAAACACATAGATCCCAATATAAAGGCCATATGAAGCTAACACCCTAATTTTCATATATATTTCAAACACCTGCCTCAGTTCAGATATAACCCTTTTGCCTCTTTACTGAATGATTCAGTTTTCTCACTCTTTTCATTGTGAATGGAAATTCCTTTTGGTGCACAAAAGTTGAACTTTCATATTTATACTCATACATACATGGGGAACCATGTTGTTGAGGGTATCTACAGCCTAAGGGATGCCCAAAGTTTTGAAAAGTTACGCTGGTGAAAAAGTCTGAAACTGTTACTTGCTTGGGTCTGTGCCCAATTCCATTCATGTGAATGAGTTTCCTCCAGCCTATTCAATTGGTACTGACTAAATAGTAAATTAAGATCATGCTGGAAAGGTCTTGTTTTATTTAAGCCAAAATTAATAATCATGAGAGAAGGTCTGCATTCATAATGCAGCGATAAGTAGCAATGAGAGTGGTCATCTAGGGATATGGAGAGCAGTTATCACCAGTATAGTGAAAACTCTCAGTTCTCTTTCCCTAAACAAAATCAGTAGGTTTTAAATGAGTGTCTGGAAGAGGTTATGGTGTGCATGATGGCTGACAAGTGCTGAAGTTCCATCAGTTAGTACCAGAGAAAATCTGGGTTGAATGAGACAGCTGGATACGGCTGCGTTCCTGCTAAAGGAGCGAGTTCATAGCTTGTGGGTGCTTCTGGGGGTGTTCTTATAGATAGAAACAGGTGTGTGGTGTAGTGCATGACAATTTTCACTTAATTAGGTTAGGACACTAACTGCAGCTTTTCCTTGAGAAGAGAGATTTGTCCATGGTAATCCATTCCAATCACAGCTAGGGATTAGGGTAGATTACTGTAATATGCTCTATGTGGGTCAGGACAAAATATGATGGCTAAAGTATTGATTGGGGTGAGTTAGAGGAAATACCATTATCATCTTAAAATAATAATACTGCTTGGCGAATATTTTCTAAATACAACTCAGAAGTGCTACTTCTTAACTTTGAAGCCCTGAATGGCCTGGCACTATAAGTTTCCTGAAGCACCATCTCTTTCTGTTAACAACCTGCCCACCAATTCATATCAGCATATCAACCTTGCTCTGTGTGTCCCCACCTCCTAAAGCTAGATAGCTAAAAAAAAGAGGGCTCTGCATGGCAGTTTATCTCACTCAAAAGGTGCACAACCATATTTTGCACTGTGACCTATACTACTGCATAGTTACTGTAAGCAGGATCCTACTATGTAATTTTCATATCATCTAATGTGTTGTGTTAATACTTATGCTTTGCTTCAGTTCTGTTTTCAAATTTCCAGTTGCACTAGACAAATGCTTTTCCATATAGACTGTTTTATTAGATGTTCCAACCTGGTGACTGTATTGACTCACTCTGTGTAATGCACCTTGAGTCCCAGTGAGAAAGGTGGACTATAAATAATGCAAATAATAAACATGAAGTCTCCAAGTGAACATTAAGGGCAGAAAGTTAAGGGCAGAACGTTAAGGACATGCTACAGGATCAGCGCAGCCAACTCAGCAGAGTCCAGAATGGTGACAACTTATACACAAAATGTAAACGTAGAAGGAGCTCTTAATAAGTATTCCACCTCTTATAACAAGAAGACCAGACTCAAGAATACTCCCAGACTTTTCACAGGTAATAACTAATCCCATTCAGGATTGGCCAATCAGTACCTTTTTACAAGCTGGCTTTCCCAACTAGCAATATCTTCATGCATGTATAAATTTACTTTCAGCTTTTCCCCTTAGCAACTTCACTACGCACTGGAGGTTCTCTCAAAGAAATATAAAGTTGGTTATCAGCCTCACTCAGCAGCCTTGTTCAGCAGTCTATATGGAAAAGGAATGTGAACAGAACCTTGAAGACTCCACAAGCTAAATTCCACACTACTGAATCAGCATCGACAGTGTAAAGTCAATGTCCTATCTGACAAGACCACCAAAACACAGTCCCTTCAATTTTAAACTTATCCTGCAAACACTCTAATAAGATGTTATGATCAGCTGGGTCAAAAGCCATAGAAAAATCAGTAAGAATTAAAAATTGTCCTTAACCATTTGTATACGCAGATCATTCATTAAGGCAAATAAAGCTGTTTCAGTTCCAAAAGCAGAACTGAAGTTTGACTCAAGTGAATGAAAGGTGAATGCATTTCAAGGCTTTGGGTTTTTTTTTCTTTAAATAAATGAAACCATCTGTTCTTTTATGCTCCTCAAGTAGCATTCATTCTCTATAGTAGCCTCACCTTGGAAGCTCTTCGATCAATCTTTACACACAATGCTATTTCTGTATCTCAATGTACTAAGCATCCCTTTTACTTCTTGTATGATTCATTATGTGTTTCAGTCTCTGAACTTATGCCAACTCTTTCATTTATAACTTGACACAAGTTTATGACACAATAGTCACACATAACACGTACAAGCTTGTATATGAATGTAACTGTACATGAACTATGTATTACATAACATTAGGCTAAAACATTTGCTAGAACACTTACATAATTTACTATGCTACTCTTTTTGATATGTCATGACTCTCCCCAAGCAAACATCCATTCAAGAAGCAGCTTCTCTTGGCTGCAGGACATTCCTGTTTTATCCTTATGAGATAATCAGGCTCTACCCACAAAATCCTTAACACCTGCAACAGTGATAAAGTGTCCACCGGCAGAACAGCATCAGCATTTCATTCAGACATTAGCGGCTGCAGGCAGATTTAATAACACAGGGTACTATAACCTTCCAGCCAATTAGACCAAAAAAAGTATCAGGGACGTGGCATATTCCTTTCAATCTTTTGCTTCATGCCAGCATCCCAAGGCAAGAAATCTTCAAGATGCTGGTTTTGCTTCAAATGGGATACCCTCTAACACTACAGAAGCTCTTACACCAATAGTAATGACATTTGGTAATCACTTGTTAGGCCAAAAGTACAGACCTGAATTCTTTGAATTCATAGTATATTTTAACTCTTTTTAAAAAAACTTAAGAGTATCTGGAGTATTACATATTTTGTCCAAACCATCATTTACCTGAAATGTAAAAAGGAGGTTGTGCTTTTGGAAAAGAAAAATCTCACCTAATATGAACATGATTTGGGATAATGAGCAATACATATTATATGATGTACTAGGTGCTACAAAAGTCTGCATGCTCTAATACCTTGTATACATATATACACAAGTTCTATTGCAGTTTATGACACTTGCAGGCACATTAGAGACTCAACACAAAAACATACTGCAAGTTGTTCTCTAAGGCTATATGCTTAGAAAACAGATCCAATAAAATGGATGGGAGATCCTCCCAACTAAATATGGTAAGACTGAAGATGTTAATGTTAAGAGTCTATCTTCTCCACAAGCTTGATATACCAGTAGGGCAAATATTCCCCTTTGAAGATCAAATTTGTCTAACATTTAATAATCTAATATTTACATATTTCCCAAGGCCCTCGGATGGCCATTTTTATATGGTTCATCTATTACCTGTATGACTAGTAAAATAAATTAACGTTAAATAATTATCTGGGAATCCAGTCCCAAAAATATGCCATATGCCTACAGGTGCAATATAACAACTATTGTGAAGCTGGATCTCCAATAGTGTGCTGAAATCATCTTTGTGTGAGTTGTTGAATGCATACATAAGCATCCATCCATAGTAGTTTTCAAAGAGTCGAAAAAGTCACGGAACAACTTAAGACTCAACATGGGCCATGCCCTACATTTTCAACATGTACACAAAAAGAAATGGCACAAGTCTTGTTGTTTCCAAAAATATTTTTTTCCAATATTTTTTCCAAAAAAGAACAGTACACATGAATATGTATTACATTCAAGTATCTGGGCTTTTAATACAGGACTGGTACTGATAAAGCTTACAGTAGTTTATTGAACACATTCAATTCAACATACAATAATTCATAAAATATAGAGTATATTTAGTGGTTTCTCTATTTTAAAAAGTCCTCAGAGCACAAAGGAATGAAATTTATATTGCATTGGTAGACTGGCAAATTATACTGGCCAAATGGCACCACTGCAAAAAAAAAAGTGGGAGACAAGATACCTACCTGTTGGGGTAAATACACAGAAATGCCTGATGTATTAAAAAAGACATAATGCTCAAAACAGAAATTGAACAAACCAAAATGTAAAGTAGATTTTTTTTTTTAACGAATTGTGAATGGCTTCCTAAGCTCTGGATGAAGGAACAGATTCACATGGGCCAAAGTTTTTCTAAAAACACCGCTCTAAAATTTAAAAGCTTTAACTTTGTCAAATGAGATTCGATAACTAGTCAGTGATGCAAATGCTGATTAGCCTGTCTAGAAGCTTTACTCTGTAGCGATGATAACTCAAAGTATCTCCATCTGGTTTTAGAGGGAAATTTAAATAGCCTCAAGATCCTGAAAGTAATTTTCTAACCCTAACCGGATTCCAAAGGCACAGAAGATTGATATAGCTAGCAGGCAGCACTCTAGCAGAAGAATACAACTGCAAACAGTGCACATAGACACAATGTTTACTCTGGAGTATAAAATAATTTGCCCAACCAGAAAGGACCCCTTCTCCAATGCTCCTCATCTTAAAACAAACAAACAAACAAACCTGGCCTTATAAAAGCCATAGTGGCCCCAAACTAGAGTCATAATCCACAAGGTGCTGCACATGATTAGTGGTCAAGAATAGTACATATGGATATGTATTGCCCTCCAAAAAAGAGGTGCATCCTCATAAAAACAGTGCACTGGAGAAGTGCATTCACACTGGATACTTTAAATCCAGGCATGTACTGCAATGCAGACTTTTTCTCAGCTGTGCAGCCAGTTTGCATGCATGGTTCACAAACCTGCAATGGCAAGTGTGCAAGCGAGCCTGCTTTTCATGTACATAGCTGCCTTGTTACATCAAGGCAGCTGACTATGCAATATACAACCACAATCCACGAAGTTCTACAACTGTATAGCTGCTAATAATTTCAATAAGGCACGAAAAAGGATTGTGTAACATTCGCTAAAACTAATGAAGGTTGTGCATCTCCAACGACCACTGTGCTGCAGTCTTGTTTGACAAAAATAAGAGTAGTCCTTGAGCAAAGCTGTGGTGATTGTAATTAACCTTCATCCTAGGATAACCACTTTCAAGTGTATGATACAGTATCATCAGAATTATGGCCTCTTATTTCAGTTGCAAAATTAAGCATAAAAACTCTTATTGCTATTGAAAAAACCCACCTGGATTTATCAAAACATTTTGTAGATTTTAAGGAACTGTTCTTGGTGCAGCAGACAATGAACACTGAAAAAGTCAGCAGAGTTATTTACAGGGTTAACAAACTGATATAAGCAATAAGCCAGTTTAGTGGTTGTGCAACTTCCATAGTTTCCATTGTAAAGTGCCATGTAATTTTTGTATATTTCCCTTCCTTGAAACTAGTTAACTGCTCTGTCAACTTGTCTTCCAGACTTTTAAAGTGACAGTGCCATGGTTCCATTAAAAAGCTGAAATAAAATCATATTCAATTTTTTAAAAAGTAAACAAAAATATGCTGATCCTTAAAATCTTACATTGCAGGCAACATTCAAAAAGTCAAGGATGAAAAACCTCTTACAAAAAAGAGTTGCAGTCTCTTTAAGATGTAAAACCCGCACAGAAGTGTGGCAAAAATCAATTGCTGTTTGCACCAAGTGATCACCTACGTAGATCCATATGTGGATGCTGATAAAGGGTTTCAATCAGCTCTTCCTCTGTAGGTTCTTCCAAAACATCTCTACAAAGGCATAAAAAGATGCATTAGAAGTCATCTGAGCAAAAGTTCCAATGTAGATTCTCCACAAGTTCACAACTACAACTTCTGCTGCCAGTCCCATACGGTTGGGTCTGAGGAATAGTTAATGCTTCTTTGAGAGAAGGGGTGGTCATCCCAGCCTTGAAACTGCAGTGCATCCAGTACTAAAGAAGCCTACCACAAACATAGGAGATTTCAACAAACTATCACCCAGTCTCAAATGTTCTGTTCTTGAGCAAAGTAATTGAACATGTAGTGTGACTGGACAACTTCTAGTTTTCCTGGATGAGACAGACTGCTTCGATCCTTTCCACAGTGGTTGCAGGCTTAGTTTGTTTGTTTGTTTTACAAAATTTGAATTCTACTTTTCTGCTTTCACAAGGGCCACCAAGGCAGCTAGCAAATTAATTGTTCAATATCTATATTGTTTAATATCTCAATCAATCAATATTTATTACGGTCAGAGACCAACATAAGTTCACATTGTTTAATATCTATATTTGCTCTCTGGTGGAGATCGTCAGGAGGTTTGGAGTTGGGTGCCACTGATATGCAGATGAAACCCATTTCTACCTCCTGGATGCCATAATGGGTTAGTTAGGTGAGAGCTGGCTAAAGTTAAATCCTCCAAAGCTGGAAATTATGTGGTTGGGTAGGTCCGGGGCTTGGAACTGACCAGCTTTACCTACACTTGACAGAGTCCAGCCCTTTGCAGTGGATTCTGTTAGAAGCTTAGGAGTGTGACTCAATTCTTCCCTTACAGACAGAGTTTTATCAACTATGCCGAGCCCGCCAGCTGGCCCCCTATCTGTCCCACTCTGACTGTGCCACTGGGATCTACATAATGGTCACCTTCAGATTAGACTACTGCAACACATTCTGTGCAGGACTGCCTCTGAAGACACTTTGGAAGCTTTAGGTGGTCCAGAATCAGGCTGCTAGATTGCTGACTGGGTCCCCCTGGCTTGCACATATAACATCAATAATCTGGCACCTGCACTGGCTTCTGGTTAGCTTCCAGTGCTGGTTTTGATCTATAATGCCCTCAATGGTCTGGGACCATCTTACCTGTGGGACCACCTCTCTCACTATGACACCACTCGCCTCTTTAGATCATCCTCGCAGGGCCTTTTACAGGTGTCTGGCCCACAAATTGCCTGCTTGCCAACCACCAAGGCAAGGGCATTTTCAGAGTTGCCCCTTCTCTTTGGAATCAGCTCCCCAGGGATGTTTATGCCCTGTGGGATCTTCCAACATTCTGTAGAGCATATAAGGCTCCTCTGTTTTGTGCAGCCTTTGGTTAACATTACTAGTTAGCATTATGAACTGGGAAGCTGGCTAGTTGTTTTAATTTTTTCCCCCTAATTTGCTCTCAAGTTAATGTTTTTATTTGGTTTTATTGCTTCATTTATTGCATTTATTTATTTGTATTGTTTTTGTATCTCTTGTATTTTAAATGTTGTAAGCCACTCCAAGTCCCCTGTGAGGAAAGGGTATGAGGTATATTAGGTTTAGATTTATTAGACTTATATCCCGCCCTCCCCACTGAGGCAGGTTCGGGGCGGCTCAATAAAATTACAATAAAACAATTCAGCAGTAGTTACAAATAGACAATTCATCGGTTCAATGATTAATTAAACAACATTACCAGATCTGGTGACGGTGGAACCAGTTCCATGGTCAGATCATTATGCCCTGAAAGCCTGGTTAGACCTGAAACTTCACTCCTGTTTAGGCAGTGAGCGGATTTATGCTTGCCCACGGAGCCAAATGGACCCAGAGCAGTTTCAGGAGGCCCTGCGGGATCCGATGCCCCCTGGCAGGTCATTGAATGAGTTAGTGGAGGACTGGTACTCCCAGGATGAAACGGTAACTTAGACGGCTACAGCGAGTGTGGTGACGTGCTCATGATGAAGAGTCTTAGAGAGCGTTTATGAAGGGGCTATGAAGTCCGCTAAGAATGAGTTCTATGCGGCCTCCATAAAGTCTGCAAAGTCACGCCCAGCCCAACTTTTTAGAGTAATTCAGTCATTAACAGTCTTGCCATCAGGCAAGCAAAATGGTAGAGAACTAGATATTGGCTTTGAGGCTTTTGCAAAATATTTCACAGATAAAATTCCGACTCTTCGCCAGGACCTACCCGCCACGATTGATACAGTACACGAGCTGGAAGCCCCTTGGTTGTCTTTTGGTCCTATATTGGACAGCTTCAGCAGGCTCTTGCCGGAAGATGTGGACAGGATCCTGGCTGCAGTAAAGCCCACCACTTGCCCCCTGGATCCTTGTCCATCCCAGCTGGTGAAAGCCAGTCAGGATGGTATCAGGGATTCTTTGGGTGATATTGTTAACTTGTCCCTTTCAACAGGGACCTTCCCAGAGAAACTGAAGGAGGCAGTGGTTCGTCCACTTTTGAAAAAACCATAATTAGACCCTGGGGTCTTGGCCAACTACCGCCCAGTTTTGAATTTACCGTTTCTGGGTAAGGTAGTTGAGAAAGTGGTGGTGGAGCAGTTACAGGTGTTCCCGGATGAGACATCCACCTTGGACTTGTTCCAGTCTGGCTTTCACCTGGGCCATGAAACGGAGACTGTCCTAGTCGCTCTCACAGATGACTTAAGATGGCACCTGGATCAAGGCGGGTCAGCACTGCTGATACTTCTCGATCTGTCAGCAGCATTTGACACGGTCGATTACGACCTTCTGACCCACCGCCTTGCCGTCGCTGGAGTTCAGGGGGTGGCTTTACAATGGTTTTCCTCCTTTCTCTGGGGACGAGAACAAAGGGTGGTGCTTGGCAAGCAGACTTCCTTGCGGCACTCACTTATATGTGGAGTGCCGCAGGGAGCCATTCTTTCGCCAATATTATTTAACATCTATATGCGCCCCCTTGCCCAGATTGCCCAAGGTTTTGGGCTGGGTTGCCACCAGTACACCAGGACAACACCCAGCTTTATCTGTTGATGAGTGACCAGCCAGTTGCCGCCCCTGACCAGTTGTCCGAGGCTTTGGGAGCCGTGGCTGGGTGGTTACAACAGAGCCGGCTGAAGCTGAATCCAGCTAAGACAGAGGTCCTGTACCTGAGTCGGGGTGGGGTGGATATGGGCATCGAGCTCCCAGCTTTGGATGGTGCCACATTGGTGCCAGCACAAAAGGTGAGGAGCTTGGGAGTGACCTTGGATGCCTCCCTTTCCATGGAGGCCCTGATCACGATGGTTGCCAGGTCTGCCTTTTGTTATCTTCAGCAGATCAGGCAGCTTGCACTATATCTATCCCCCCCAGGACCTGGCTACAGTGATCCATGCAATGGTCATTTCCAGACTAGACTACTGTAACTCACTCTATGCTGGCTTACCCTTGAGACTGATCTGAAAACTGCAGCGGGGTGCAGAATGCAGCGGCTCACCTGTTGACTGCACCACCTTTACGGGTGGGCATTTGGCCAGCGCTCCACAGTCTGCACTGGCTGCCCATCGAGTTCCAGATCCGTTTCAAGATTCTAGTGCTAACATTTAAAGCCCTACGTCGCCTGGGACCAACATACCTGCGGGACCGTCTCTTTCCATTTATGCCCAGGAGGTCGTTACATTCCACCTCCCAACATCTGCTGGCAACCCCCAGCCCAAGAGATGCCTGCCTTGCCTCAACTAGGGCCAGGGCTTTTTCAGTCCGGGCCCCAACCTGGTGGAATCAGCTTCCTGTTGAGATCTGGGCCCTACCTGGCTTATTAGCCTTCCATAGGGCCTGTAAAACGGAGCTGTTCTGCCAGGCTTTTAGCTGAGGCTGCGGGCGTCTATTCTTGATCTGGCTGGCCTCCCCGGCCAGCACTGTCATCTGCGCTAGGAAATGGAATAAACTGCTATCCCTATGAGATATCATGATGTGAGATGGCTAGGCTGGGCAATATGTGATGTCATGGTAATCTGAGTGTTTATAAAATGTTTTTATTGTATTTTATTGTTTTATCATATGTTGTACTCTGCTCTGTGCCCTACGGGGAATGGGCGGAATAGAAATTTACTTAAATAAATAAACAAACAAACAAGATAGTTAAAACAATTAAAACAATATGGTGCTGATATTAAATAAAGCAATAAATAGAACAACTAAAACCAACCCGAACCCTCATCATTAAAACTATTAAAAACGGAGCTAAAATTCATATACAATAATAACTACAATTAAAAACAATAGATGGGAAGAAGGAATCACTCAGGAAATGCCAAATGAAACAAAAGAAGTCTTAACATGCTAGCAGAAGATGGCAACAGAAAGGGATAAAGTTTCAGAGTTTTGGTGCCACTACTGTGAGGGCCATCTCTTGGGTTGCCAACCACCTAATCTCAGAAGGCAGGGGCACCCAAACCAGGACCTCTGAAGATTACCATAGTGGTTGATTAGGTTCATAATAGAGTAGGTGGTCCTTGAGGTATGTTGGTCCCAAACTATATGCTTTAAAGGTTAGCACCAACACCTTGAATTGTGCCTGGAAATAAACTGTGAGCCAATGTAGATGGGTTGTCGGATTAAAACGGCTGTGATTGCTATGATGGGTTATCTGTGTTGGGAGATGGACAGAGGGAGTGTGACTCTGATATCCTGGACCTACAGCAGCTTTTGGTACCATCGATCATGGTATCTTTCTGGACCATCTCTCCAGGCTAGGACTAGGAGGCAGTGATCTGAAATGGTCCTCATTCTTTCTGGGGGGTAGATTTTAAAAGGTGATGCTGAGGGACTAGTGCTCAGTTCCTTGGCCTCTGGCCTGTGGGATGCTGCAAAACTCCATCTTGTCTCCTATGCTTTTCAACATCTATATGAAACTCTGGGTGATTGCATCTAGAGATTTGGCCTGGGTTGTCACTACTATGTAAACAACACTCAATTCTTTCTCACATTAGTAATCACTCCTTCCTGCCCTATGTTTAGCATTTTAATGTATGTGTATTTTATAGAACTGTATGTGTATTTTAATTTGGTTTTAATTGTTCCACTGATTTTCCCCAGTTATACTGATTTCTAAGATGTATTTTTATTATATAATAATAATAATAACAATAAACTTTTATTTATATCCTGCCCTCCCCGCCAAGGCAGGCTCAGGGTGGCTCACAGACATGGAATGTGCCATGATTATGATAAATACATTATACAATAAAATACATTTAAATAAATTAATTAAAACCACAACAGTTAAAGGTGCTATAGTACAACACAGTATATATCAGATGGCTAGGTGTCACTTCAGGATTCCATCTTGTAGGCCATTTGAAAAAGGACAGTTTTACAGGCCCTGCGGAACTGATTATAGTCCCGCAGGGCTCGAACCTCCGCTGGAGGTGATTCCACCAATGGGAAGCCATTATTGAGAAGGCCTGCTCTCGCGTTGTTTTCAGTTTGGCCTCCCTTGGTCCAGGGATTTTTAGGAGATTTTGAGAGCTAGATCTCAGTGCTCTCTGGGGGATATATGGAGAGAGGCGGTCCCTAAGGTAGGCAGGTCCTTGGCCATATAGGGCTTTAAAGGTAATAACCAGCACCTTGTAACGAACTCAGAACACAACTGGCAGCCAGTGTAGCCACCTAGGCTGTATGTGTTCCCACCGAGGTAGTCCCACTAACAGCCTGGCCACCGCATTCTGCACTACCTGCAGTTTCCGAGTTCGGTACAGGGGCAGCCCCATGTAGAGGGCATTACAGTAGTCCAACCTCGAGGTGACCATTGCATGGATCACTGTTGCTAGGTCGCCGTGTTCCAGGAAGGGGGCCAGCTGCTTCGCCCTCCTAAGATGGAAAAAGGCGGCTTTAGCAGTGGCTGCTATCTGTGCCTCCATTGTCAAGGAAGGCTCCAGTAGCACTCCCAAGTTCTTGACCCTGCGCACTGGTATCAGCGACGCACCCTCAAAGGCTGGTAGGGAGATCTCCTCCCCTGGCCCGCTGTGACCCATGCAAAGAACCTCTGTCTTCGTTGGATTCAACTTCAGCCCACTCAACTTGATCCACCCTGCCACGGCTTGCAGCGCCCGGTCCAGATTCACAGGGTTGTCGCCAGTCCGGCCGCCCATCAATAGATAGAGCTGGGTATCATCAGCATACTGGTGACAGCCCAGTCCGTACCTTCGGACAATCTGGGCAAGGGGACGCATAAAGATGTTAAACAACATCGGAGAGAGAACTGCCCCTGAGGCACCCCACAATTAAGTAAGCGCCTCTGGGACAGCTCTCCTCCAATCACCACCCTTTGTCCCCGACCCTCAAGGAAGGAGGAAAGCCACCGTAAGGCTAGCCCCCGGATTCCTGCGTCAACGAGGCAGCGGGTCAGCAGCCGATGGTCGACCATATCGAACACAGCCGATAAGTCTAACAACAGCAATACTGCCGAGCCGCCTCGATCCAGATGTCGCCGGAGGTCATCCATGAGGGCGACCAACACTGTCTCCATCCCATGGCCCGGGCGGAAGCCAGACTGGTATAAGATCTAAGGTGGAAGTGTCATCCAAGAAGCCCTGTAATGGCAACGCCACAGCCCTCTCAATGATTTTGCCCAAAAAGGGCAAATTTGAGACCGGCCGATAGTGAGCCAATTCAGCCGGATCAGATGTAGCCTTTTTCAAGAGAGGGCGGAAAAGGCGTTGGAAAAGAGCCCTCCGAAAGAGATCTATTTATGATGTCCCGTATAGGACATCTTAGCTCCTCCCGGCAGGCCTTAATTAGCCAGGAGGGGCATGGGTCCAGATCACAAGTAGTTGGGCGTGCATTCTGTCAACTTCCTCCAAGCTGAGCGGGTCGAAGTGGTCCAGGATCAAACCAGAAGACACGCATGGGGCCTTGAGTTCACTTACTGTATCTAATATGGCAGGGCAGTCGTGGCGGAGCGACTGGACCTTGTCTGCAAAAAATTTCACAAAAGCCTCACAACCTATCTCCAATTCCTTAACATTTGGTTTGCCTTGTGGCAATGTGGTAAAGTTCCGAATTATCCTAAATAATTGTGCCGGGCGCAAATTTGCAGACGCAATCTTAGCCGCAAAGTATATTTTCTTTGTGGCCTTGACTGCCATCTCATAGAACCTCATAAACTCCCTATAAGATGTTCTAGCCACTTCGTCACGAGTACGCCGCCATTGCCTCTCCAGCTGTCTAAGACCTTGTTTCAGCTGGCATAACTCTGGGGTGTACCACGGAGCCAGCCTAATCCGAGGTCGTAGAGGGCATCGAGGTGCGATCTCATCAATGGCCCTAGAGAGCCGGCTATTCCAGGTCTCAACCAGGCCATCAAGGGGATCGCCAGAGGGCCAGGGATCCCGCAGAGCCGTTTGGAACCATTCCGGGTCCATCTGGCTCCGCGGGCAAGGCTCGTCGCCTAAACAGGTTTGGGGTGGCGTATCTACACGAGCCTTAAGAGCAAGGTGGTCTGACCATGGCACCACTTCAGTGGCTATATCGTCCACCATAACCCCGGCCGCAAAGATCAAGTCTAACATGTGCCCAGCCTGGTGAGTGGGAGCTGTAACAAATTGAGAAAGTCCTAGTGTCGCCATGGATGACACTAGGTCCGCCGCCTGACTAGAGGCCGGGTCATCAGCATGGACGTTGAAGTCACCCAGGATTATCAACCTTGGGTGCTCCAACGCCCAGCCTGTCACCGCCTTGAGTAGGGACGGTAAGGCGCTGGCTGGTGCGTTAGGTGTATGGTATACCAGCCAGACCGCCAACCCCTCTCCAGCCTCCCACGCCAAACCGGCACATTAAATACCCTCGATCCTTGGGGCCGGGAGTGCCCTAAAGGAGTAAGCCTCTCGTATAAATAATGCCACTCCTCCCCCCCCCACCACCCGCTGGTCCGCGATTGGTGAAAGACCGAATAACCTGGGGGAGCTGTTTGTGAGAGGGCCACTGTGTCTCCCTCTCGTACCCAGGTTTCGGTCACGCATGCCAGGTCCATGTCCTGTTCGAGTAAAAACTCTCGAACGACTGAGGTCTTATTATTAATGGACCTGGCATTGCATAACACCAATGACAGAGGCAAGTTTTTCAGCCTGACCCTACTACCTGTCACTGTTGGGATGGGACGCAGATTGGAGGGTGAATGAGCACTAACTTGTCTCGGTCTCCCTCCCTTGTATTATCTGCTCCCACCGCCATACCTCCCCCTCCCCAGGAGCACTTGAATCCCTAGACCAGCCATTCCCCACTGGTAGTAGCCACTGTCTTAACCGCCACCGATGCACAGCAATCACTAATACTCTCCAACCCACTCCGCCCTACTAGGTCCCAACAGTCAGATCAACTCAATAAAACCCAACCCTCAATTTCTCTTATATATTAATTGGACAAATAAATAATTTAAATCTAATGGCAATAATTAATTATAAGTCCCACCCTATTAAACATCTTCAATTTAATTTGCCAATAATATTCATATAAATTCAGACCCAATAAATATAATAATCTGTTATAATCTGTTTCAATCTGTTAGCCGTCTGAGTGACCCTGATGAAGGCAGGAATGCCCAGTACACATTTTGTAAAATAAATGAATGAATAATATTAACCACAACAACAATGGTGCACACTAAATTTGTTTGTTCAAAAATGTATGTACTTCATGCTAAGAAAGTGTACTATAACTATCCCACACTTCCTTGCAAAGTGTATAAACAATGAATGTGCTACATTTCAAAAGGTCACTTTATCCTCTGTTTAAAATCTGAGGGATGAGTTGTTAACTTACAAAGCTGACTGTTCAATATCTTTAATACTGTTTTCCAGGGCTTTTTTCTGGGGGAACACAACAGAACAAAATTCTCAAAAAATGTTGAATGGAACTATTCATTTCACTCTTGAGAGTTCTGGCACCTCTTTTTCCCGAAAAAAGCCCTGCTGTTTTCATTGGGGAAGTTCTGATCTTCCAGTTTAATTTGGGAAGTTTTGATCTTCTAGTTTAAGATCTACTCCTTGAATCTTTGACTTAGGAACCCTGCCAAGAAAAAAGGTAGCAAAACTACTTCTGCAGTAGAACTTGACATAGGATCTAATCTGGCAACGTAACAAAAAAAAGATGGCTTCATCACTATACAACTAGGAGTAACATTCACTGAACTCAAAGTGCAGCCAATATTCAATTGTGTAAAAAAATCCCCAGCCTCTATTTACTCTGCATCTTGAGGGCAGAACCATTCCCCCAGCCTTTGAGGAATTTACTCAGTAATGAAATTAAACACACATCCTGCCCCTCCCCCACAATGTCTTTAGTCCTAGATAGCTATCTCACCTAAAGAGGAGTTCCACTGTCATTTGGTATTCAAATTTTGAGAGAGATGGATGATTGTTGCGACGATCCCACTTGTGAATAAAGTTCTATAATTGAGAAAGAATAGAATAAAAGTTATCAGGCAGTCTCCTGCTAACTTACTTGCCCAAAATACATCCCGGGTAGGTAGACTAATGTGTGAGTGACATCTCTATTTGATAAAGCTACTCATGGAAAGTTCCAGCAGCAGCTTCCATAAACTGGGAATGCTGGGAACATCACTCTTCTAGATTTAATTGACGCTACTGCAGGAAGTTTCACATCTGATGACACTGCTCATAACAAGTAGTTTTACTGTGCAAGAGAACCACCCAAAAGACCATTTGAACTGAGCAAGTCCCACAACATAAGGTGGATCAGGCAAGGCAGTGACTCCTGAGGCTCATCTGAAGGATCACTTGCAAGGCAGAGCCAACAGCCAATAACTGTACTAGCATGGGGAAAGTGCAGGCTTTACACGAATGAAAGGTCAATTCTTCCTTGCTGTAGTCAACCACTCAGAGAAATTTCAGTGGTGTTTGTGATATGTAGGAGAAACCTAGTTTTAGTCTGTACCTGAGTAACAGAACAATCTCAAAACGACAGAGATATGCACCCACTACGGCATCATTTGCATGAGCTCTGACAATGCTGTGGCTGTCACACATAAAAATGCAACCTTATCAGTAGCCAAAGATACTCCTATTTGAGAACCACTGTGCAAGCCCAGCCCATCCACTACCAGCTCTGCTCACATTATTCATGGAGCAACAGGTGTAGCTTTCCATGCACTTAAGAAACTTTATGATACTGCCTTCCCCATGCAGACCACAGTCCTCTCTAAATAATCCATTCAAAAATATGGTCTTCCAATGCTTTTTGAACTATAGTCAGAAAACAAAATCCAGAAGGTTCCAGTGTATGTGGTCAGATATCTACATGAGATCTTGTTCTACACTGTTTTTTAAGGGACAAACTATTCCAAAAATGGAATGAACCTTTGGAAAGACCCTAAATACAGTATGAGAAACTCTTGCTAGAAAAACAACACAGAGGATTCACTGGTACATACTCCTGATCTAAAAATTTATTTGTTTATTCCATTCTAATCCTTTCATCCTTTCTCTGCAACTCTAAGCCCTAGCAGCTTTTTTAAAAGTGAAAATTAAGAGTCAGAGAAGCCTAACAACAGAGTGTACAACAAAGGCCTCTTGCCTATTCCATTTATTCATTTAGAGGGTTACATGAATTCTATTATGTGAATGAAATCCATTGCATCTAATGGTGACCGAAGCTTTACCTCCAGGAGTAATGCAATGAACAGATTGACCCAGAGAACAGAGGAGATTAGCCACCAGGCAATGAAGTACAATTTTGACCATCTGCAAAGAGAAGCAATTATGAAAAAAAGAAAAGAAAATCAAGCTGTGCCTAAAACTCATGATTAAGATTCCAGGTTAATGTACCCTGATCCTATGAAAGGCATACAAGTTGCCTAAATGCAAAGGATACCATAACTTCAAAGAAGTAAACCCACAGAACACTTCTTTTCCAATTCTATAACACAGCACATATTGATCCCAGAATTCTCTGTGCTTGAAAGTTGAAATGCAGATCTCCCCCGACTTCCCTTCTCTGACATTTACATTGAAAGTGTGAATGGACAACTCAAATATTCAGGTCTGATATGCAACTTATGAACCAGCTTCATGGCCTTCACAGTCTCCACATTTTGGCAAAATTGGCTCATCCAGTTTCCTAACATAAACTGTAGGTATCTTCTTTATCTGAGAAACCTACTCTCAGAATAATTGAGAATTCCAGGTTGAAAATGAACATATGAACATATGAAGCTGCCTTCTACTGAATCAGACCCTGGGTCCATCAAAGTCAGTACTGTCTTCTCAGACTGGCAGCAGCTCTCCAGGGTCTCAAGCGGAGGTTTTTCACACCTATTTGCCTGGACCCTTTTTTGGAGATGCCGGGGATTGAACCTGGGACCTTCTGCTTCCCAAGCAGATGCTCTACCACTGAGCCACCGTCCCTCCCCTTCTATGTTCTATGGATATGGGAATGTCTGCCAAATGCAGATTTACTTACGGAGATGTAAATCTGGAATATGCATCCAAGAAAATGTGCCAGTTATTCACAATCATCACATCCCACAGAGTCACCACTGCTGCCTAAAACAAAAAGAATTAATACTGAATATTATTTTATATCATGATTTTTAGAAAAAATAAAAATGTGGAGAGCAGGGGCAAGCAAACGGATAACAGATACAGAGACCAAAATGAGCACACTCACAGCAAAATCATCAAAGTTGTTTGGCCAATACTCCAGTTGTTCAAAAGTGCCACATTGGAAGGTGGTGTTACCAGATGTCATGTTCACAGCACTGCAAAAGGAATGTTATTTAAACATTACCTTCAATATTGCATTGCATAGATACAATGAAGCTCTGGGGCAGGACATAGCTCAGGGGCAGAACATCTGCTTTGCATGCAAAAAGTCCCAGTGTTAATCCTTGGCATCACCATCAAAAAGTATCAGGTATTACCTGAGATGGTAGACTTCTGCCAGAGACCCTGGAAAGTTGCTGCCAGTCCAAATATATGAAGCTGACCCTGACAGACCTAGCTGAGTAGAAGGCAGCTTTATCTGCTCCCTCTGAGCATAGTAACTATCTGACATTTCATAAATAAAGAATTCACAAGGAGTCTGAAAGCCTGGTAACACAGTACTCTTGCACATTCTGAATAATGCACTTTCAATGCACTTTAGTAAATGTTAGCACATGAATTTTGCTATTTCATGAAGTAAAATCCCATTGTAAAGTGCATTGGAAGTAGACTGAAAGTGCATTATTCAGCATGTGTGAAAGTGTCCTTAATTGCAACTTCTATGCCAGGGCTAAGGTTTGATGAAATTGTAATCAAAGACAGCACCTCCTAGGTGTATGCTAAATTATTTTTATTTACCACACAGTCACCAGAACAAATGCTCACAAATGGAGGATTAGGCAGCATTGCTTTTAGGTAGGCCCAAGCATCAGTAACCAGGGGTTTTTTGGTAGAAAAAAACCCCCGCAGGAACTCATTTGCATATTAGGCCACACACCCTGATGTCACCATTATTTCACACAGGTTTTTGTAGGAAAAGCCCAGCAGGAAATCATTTCCATATAAGGCCACACCCCCTGATGCCAAGCCAGCCAGAACTGCATTCCTGCTCAAAAAAAAAAGCCCTGTCAGTAACCACAAGATCTATCTGTCAATGGATCAAGTTGGCTTTAGAGGCTGCTAAATATCTTCCTCAGAAACTTTTCAAGAAACAGTTGAGCAGACAACTGCTGGAGATAGTTCCTGCAACAGGATATCTTACTTCAGTACAGGGGATTATACTCAGTGATCCAATAAGGCCCTATTCAACTATACAATTTAACACTTCAGTGGGACAGACACACAGATATAGCTGAAGAGGTGAGCAGTGACTCATGGAAGCTCATACCCTACCACAAATTTTGTTAGTCTTTAAGGTTCTACTGGCTTTTACTCTTTTCTACAGATATAGTTAGTAGCGGGTGAGTGTCAAAAACCAGGAGGCCTAAAACAGCTATTTAATATCCCCAGAGAATCACTGTGCTAGGAACAATACAAAACACAGAAACATTATGGCTTCTACTGTTATTCCAAGATCAAATAAGATTGACTGCATGGTACAGATATTTAAACAACCATCTTACCTGATATTGCCCACAGGAACAACAGCCCCCCTAAAGAGCGCTGTCCCAAGTAATGCAAATATATAGAAAATCACCTGGTGGAGAATACATCAGCATCAGTTCCATTCTGCTGCAAATTTAGCATATTGTAAGGTAACTGGTAAAAACATAGTATTATATCTCTCCTTCCTTGGAGGTTTTTAAACAGAGGCTAGATGGCCATCTGAAAGCGATGAAGATCCTGTGAATTAGGGGTAGGTATTTGTGGGTTTCCTGCATTGTGCAGGGGGATGACCCTGGAGGTCCCTTCCAACTCTATGATTCTATGATATTTTCAAGCCTATGGTTTTGCAGAACATACTAATATTTGTTAACTTTCATATTTTAATTTGTCTGAAAAAGCAGAGAAGGTAGCAAAACCTTAAGATAGTAGTCTTCCTGAAGTAAACACACAACTTCAAGATCATTCAACTCTTTTAGCAAGCACACATGGCAGGATCTTCATGGAGTACTCTCCCCATGCACATTTCAAGGTGACATAGTTCCAGGATGCTATCCAATGCTCTTCCTGAATATCAGAAGTGGTTCTTGACTAAATGGTTTTAGGACTGTTGCCCAAAGTTCTTTTTGTTTTGTTTTTGTAGGTGAATTAAAAAAGCAGCAAAAATGTATATAAATATTTCGACTGTATGTTGGAAATGTGAACAAAATGAAGGGACATTCTATCATTTATGGTGGACATGTAACAAAGTTTTAAAAAAATTCAAGACAAATACATTGATTAATCCAGAAGATTCTAAAGACTAATATTCAGTTGAAACCAGAGGTTTTTATTTTGGGACTAACAGAGTTCTAAAACAACTAATTCCTTAATAAACATACAAGAACACATCTGCACAGTTTGTGCTCATGCAGAACACACTCTTCCAAACAGCCAGATATCACATTACGGTTGTCAGTGCCCTGATGTTCAGCATCACACTGATTTTATTTTAAAAGTCAAAAAGGGCAAATTTCAACAAGATAAGGGTGTTCATGAAGGCCAGAAAGGGACAGTTCAATTCTGTCCTTCGCAAAAAAAAAAAAAATGAAGCCAAAAGTTCCTTAACCTCCAAAGTAGAGAAGGAAAAACTTGTCATTCAGAGAGCAATGGAAAGCCATATGTTTTAAGTGTCACTGTGCAATCACATACTGAACAAAAAATTCAAAAATGATCAGATAACCAGTGTAATACACAGAGGATTGTGGGATGCTAAGTGGAGATAAGTAGGGAACCTCACAGTCAAAATAAGAGTCTCCCAACAGGGCAAACATTATTTAGGATCAAGGAAAATGGCCTAGTGTGAAGGCAGGGGCCACTCCACCTCCTGTGCCATAGTCCTGATCCAAAATGGATCCTTGCAATACTTCTGAATTGAGTTCCCATGAAGAACTCTGAGTCAGTGTATGGCATCCTTCCGAGGTCGGTCAAATGAGTACCCAGCTTGCTGGGGGCGAGGGAAGTGTAGATGACTGGGGAAGGCAATGGCAAACCACCCCGTAAAAAGTCTGCCGTGAAAATGTTGTAAAAGCAACGTCACCCCAGAGTCAAAAACGACTGGTGCTTGCACAGGGGACCACCTTTACCTTTTTAAAAGTCAAATAAAATTATTGTGATATAAACATTTATGAGCCAGAGCCCACTTTTTCATAACGTCTATATTGTTACTCAGAAACTTATGCCAAAACAAATGCTTTCACCTTTAAGGTGCCAGAAGACTCTGGTATTTTGGCTGCAGCAATCCACTACAGCTACCATAGTGCAATTTAGAGACAACTGTTATCAAACTGGATTATCTTCACCTTGCAATTCCTAAACCCACCTAGAGGTGGAGTGTCACTCTGTATGAGAACTCAAAATTGTTTACTTATTATTTATTTTTAGCAGACTGAACAGCCCAGGTTAGCCTAAACTTATCAGAGCTTAGAAGCTTGGTCAGTCTTGGATGAGGACTACCAAGGAAGACCAGGGTTGCTATAGCAATGGCAAGCCACCTCTGTCTCTTGCCTTGAAAACCCATGACGCATTGCTGTAAGTCAAGTGCAATTTGATGGACTATTCCAGGCAGTGTTCCCTCTAAATTGAGTTAGCATGAGCTAGCTCACAGCTTTTTAGCCTCCAGCTCACACATTTTTGTCTTAGCTCTCGAAAAATGGCCCCAGAGCAAACTAATTTATGCAACAGCTCACAACTTTAATGCCAGTAGCTCACAAAGTAGAATTTTTGCTCACAAGACTCCACAGTTTAGGAGTGTTGCTCACAGCGTGTCTGCTGTGGGGGCAGAAAGGGAAAGGCAATTGTAAGTCACTTTGAGACTTCTTAAGGTAGAGAACAGTGGGGTATAAAAACGTACTTTGAATAAAGCCAAAGTTTTATTCAAAGTATGAGCTTTCATGTGCATGTACACTTCTTCAGATATAATAAAATGGAAGAAAACCATTCAGCAAGTTTTAATGGTTTTCTTCCCCTTAATTGTACTTGAAGAAATGTGTGTGCACATGAAAGCTCATACCTTGAATAAAACTGTTAGTTCTACAGATGCCACTGAACTATAACTCATTTCATACCAATTTGTTTCATACAAATAGTTACCTATTATTGGTCTTAGGAAAAAAGGAAAAGAAAGGTCCCCTGTGCAAGCACCAGTTGTTTCCTACTCTGGGGTGACATTGCTTTCCCAACGTTTTCATGGCAGACTTTTTACGGGGTGGTTTGCCATTGCCTTCCCCAGTCTTTTACACTTTCCCCCACAGCAAGCTGGGTACTCATTTTACTGACCTCGGAAGGATGGAAGGCTGAGTCAACCTTGGGCCAGCCACCTGAATCCAGCTTCCACTGGAATCAAACTGAGGTCCTGAGCAGAGAGTTCAGACCACAGTACTGCAGTACTGCTGCTTTACCACTCTGCGCCAAGGGAACACTATTATTGGTCTTAAGGACTATGCTAATGAGTCAGATCTCAGGGAGGATTTCTGCAGACAGAAGAGAAGATATTTTTATTGACCTCCCCCCCTCCCCCGCAGACCTTCAGCTCTCTTCTCATACTGTTTCTGGAGGCCTTTTGTCCCCCACAAGCACTAATTAGGGAAGCATATGAGCTGTGCGGGGGGGGGGGGGAGGCAAGGAAGTCACACTCTACAGACAGAAACCCCTTCTTTCTGCAGAAATCCTTCCTGGGATCCAAGCCAGTACTGAGAACAGATCAGAAGGCACTATCAGGGATTTAGCCAATTAACTAAAACTGATCAGCTGTTACAAATTCCACTAAGATTACTAATTTCTACATACTCCATTCACAAATATCCTACTTTATGTAAAATGGAATGTAAAAGATATGCATCTTACTTCGTTTCCACTTACCACTAAGATCCCAGCAAAAGCTCTTAAATTTTTCACCAGATCTATCAGTGTACTAGCAACTACAGACATAAACTGGAAAAAGAGAAAGAAACATAAAGACTTTTTTCTGAAACACATGAAGCAATATTTTTAAAAGGGAGAAGGACAGAAATATTACACTTCCCAAAAGATCCAATGTACCTCCATGTTGGCAATGATTCGCAGAAATCTGAACACAATCAGCATGTTTGCCAGACGCACCATGTCCCACAGAGACCACAAGCCCTGCATTTCGGGTTTCCTAAGAAAAAACACATGACTAATGTAGCAAATTCTAGCTACCAAAGGCCATAACCTTGGTTGAGAAAGGTGTTATAACAGTCCCGTCCACTTCCCTCCCTCAGAGGTAAGATTTTCCCTCCATTTCTCTTTCCCTTTACTGACTGAACCACTCTAGTAATGTGTTTTCTTTTTTGCTGAAGAACTCTGGCTGTCCCACCCTGTCACAGTATGATATTTTGACCGTTGGCTCAGCCAGGAACCTGATGGAAGGATCAGGAACCTGCTTTAACTTAATTTAAATAGCATTTGAAGTGTTTTGAAATTCTAAATTAACTAAATATTTTATTTAACAGAGGGGGAAAGTCAAGTGAAATCAGGGGTAGAAATTGCTAAGGTGAAACCAGTACACGGCAGATTTTAGTTCTTATGTTTCAAGATAATGAGAGTTTTTTAAACTTTTCACAGTGATTTAAATCTTTATGTTGAGAGGCTTTTGTTCCAGTGTTTTCCCCAAACACTTCAGTATACTTTCTTGGAGTATTCTCTGATTCTTTTGGCTTCCAGAAAGCTGGTGCACTCCTTCCGGTACCCAAACCCCTTCTCTTGAAACACTGGAACTCATCTTGAGTTTTTAATTGACTTAAAGTCTCTAAAGGCGGTTTCTAACCACACCAGGCCAGGTGTCTCTTCACTCCTCACAGCTAACTCCCTGTTTGACTGGGTAAGGAAATACTCCTCTCACTAGAAGTTCTATCCCCTTTAGCCAAAATGGGCCTACTTTCCAAACTTCCTTGCTAACTTTCCCCAGTTCTCCTGTCTGTGTTAAACTGCTTGCAGTCAAGGCTGAATTCTGAATGAATTCTTCTTCTCAGCATTCAGCTCTAAAGTCAATCTCTGCTCAGCTGATGTTAACCAATCAGATCTCTTGGAGCAGCCTTCACAGTCCTTTATCTGTTTATACAGCACTTTTAAGCTTTTAAAAATGCAGTCCATCTCAGATGTCTATGCCAGTATCACAGATATTATATTTGAAAAAGGAAACATGAGACCAGATTGCTTTATGTAACAGCAACACATTCTGTGCTGAGACTTTCAATCATCTTCAGGTTACATGATGAACCTACTTCAAGTTTCAGCATACAACAACACGTATACAACAATATGCATGTTGTTCTTTCAGATGGCCCTCCAGCAGTGCAGCAACCATCATGGAACATGTTGTCACTGCTTGCTAGGAACCAGGTTCTAAAAATGCACTAGCATCCCAGTGCCCAATGCCCACAGAGCTAGGAGCATCCACCCATCATGGGGTAGATGCATAGGGCCAGCATTGGTCCATCTGTGCAGATATGCACTCTCATCCATGAACCCCCTTTCTCTGTTACACATTTAGATGTTACACATCAGCTGTCCAGCCAGAGATTCAGAAGTTACACCTCAACCGTCCAGTCAGAGATGCAACTCATGCATGGCTTACTGGTCCCACTTGGTACAAATTCCTAGCTCTGTAGTCACTGTGGTCCTGTCCTCTTTTCAGGGGATCTTAAGCAAAGTAAAAAACAGAATGGTTGACAGGGCTGGGGCACCTTCTGGCCAGAGCCACAGAATCCTAAGAGTCCCAGGTGCAAGTGGCCCCCATGGCAGTGACCTCACCAACCCCACTGGATGCCAGAGGCCACCATGGCTCTGGTAACTGGACCATGAGCACATGTCCACAGATCTGACCAAGCCCTGTATCTGACAAGATGCACCCAGGGGGCGGCACTGTGTTCGATCCATACTGGCAAGCAGAACACTGTGTCACTTCCAATGACACCTGAATGTGAGCATGTGCTGGAAGGATCCAGCCCTAGTTTTGGGGAGGGAAACCCATATGGGGCCAGTTGTGGCCCACACGCTGTGGTGGGGTACAGGCATCATGGTGGATTAGCAGCATGTCCGTCATTCCCTGCCCAGACTGAGGGGAGAAGGGGCCCCCCAACCACCAGCACAGCCATCGGAATGCCTCTGCTGCCAGGTGCTTGTCCTGGAGGGTTTTCAAGGCAAGAAACAGACAGATGTTTGCCACTGCCTGCCTCTGTGTAGCAATCCTGAACTTCCTTGGTGGTCTCCCATCCAAGTACTAACCAGGGCTGACTCTGCTTAGCTCCTGAGATAAGATGAAGTTGGGCTGGCCAGATACACAAAATTTCCTGATCTGGATAAGCAGCAGTCGAGATAGCTGTTCCCTAGCCACATTCTGTGCATTACAGAATTGCAAGTCTAGCACTGAGTTTCCTGTAAAATCTCACTGGTGCTGCTCTTACCATTGTATACCCCCCCGAGCCCTGGTCCACAGGGGAGGGTGGTTTAGAAATCTAATTTAATACAGACATACATAAGTGTTGCCATTTGGTGGTGTTCGCGTATCTGTGAAGTGACCTCTAGCCCATGGAAGCTCATGCACAATGAATTTGTAGGCCTTGAGGGTTCCAGGGGCCACTGTTTCTCAGGCAAGCTAGAGAAAGTAAAATACTCCCTCCATTCTCAGTGTAGAAGGACAGGCTGTTTAAGACAGACAGGGCAGACATAGTGAGAGAACAGGGCTGCATACAGCGCCAAAGCCACAGTCAGGCCTGTGCGTGAATTCCTGAAACATGGGTTTGCTGCACTGGAAAGAAATGGTGGTTCAGTGGTAGAGCTACTTGGTAAGCAGAAGGTCCCAGGTTCAATCTCCGGCATCTCCAAGTAAAAAGGGTCCAGGCAAGTGGGCATCAAAAACCTCAGCTTGAGACCCTGGAGAGCTGCTGCCAGTCTGAGTAGACAATACTGACTTTGATGGACTGAGGGTCTGATTCGGTATAAGGCAGCTTCATGTGTTCTTGTGTTCAGCCCAAACACAACTGATCATTATAATTCTTGAAGTACATTTCTGCAGCCCACTTATCCAAAGTCTTCTAAAAATCAATTAAAAAGAGATTTTTCAAGAAAGTTCCTTACTAAAAGCTATGAGTATTGTAACATGTCAGTTTCTAGACCTGTTACTTTCTACAAAGAGATTCCCCCACTGTGAAATATATTATTATTATTATTATTATTAGTAGTAGTAGTAGTAGTAGTAGTAGTAGTAGTAGTAGTAGTTTATTTCTATTCCGCCCCTTCCCCCTTTTGGGGGGCTCAGAGCAGAGCACAACAATTTAGATGAAAATCACATTAAAATCATAATTAAAAAACAGTGCAGTAAGTTAGTTCAGCAAGATGATATGAAGCAAGATGGTATAGCTCCACAATACAGTGATGCAGCGGGCCGTAAGGGCATAGGGGGAGGTCAACCAATCTAATAGATGGATGCCCACTGCCGCATTCAAAGACTTGGTTGAACAGCTCCGTTTTACAGGTCCTACAAAAGGCCAGTAGGCCAGGTAGGGCACGGATCTCCATTGGGAGCTGATTCCACCAGGTCGGGCCCAGGACTGAAAAAGTCCTGGCCCTGGTGGAGGCAAGACAGGCATCCCTTGGGCTGAGGACTGTCAGAAGATCCTGGGAGGCCAAACAAAGCAACCTCCGAGGCGTATATGGAAAAAGACAGTCCCGTAGGTATGTTGGTCCCAGGCCGCATAAGGCTTTAAAAGTCAAAACTAACATCTTAAAACAGATCGGGTACTCTATAGGCAGCCAGTGCAGGCTGCGGAGCGCCGGCCGTATGCTCACCCGAATAGGTGATGCAGTCAGCAGGCAAGCTGCTGCATTCTGCACCCACTGCAGTTTCCGAATCAGTTTCAGGGGCAAGCCACCATAGAGCGAGTTGCAGTAATCCAGCCTGGAAGTGATCATTGCATGGATCACTGTAGCCAAATCTTGGGAGGATAGGTATGGTGCTAGCTGCCTAATCTGCTGTAGGTGGAAGAAGGCAGACCACGCAGCTGTTGTGATCTGGACCTCCATTGAAAGGGAGGCATCCAGAATCACTCCCAGACTCTTCACCTGCTGGGCCGGTACCAAGGCGGCCCTGCCCAGGGCTGGGAGCTGGATGCACAAACCCTCCCCCCTCGATTTAGGTACAGGACCTCTGTATCAGTTGGATTTAACTTCAGTCAACTCTGCTGTAGCCATCCAGCCACGGCTCCTAACGCCTCCAACAGCTGCTCAGGGGCGGAAGACAGTCTGCCATCCATCAACAGATAGAGCTGAGTGTCATCAGCATACTGGTGACAACCCAGTCCAAAACATTGGGGAATCTGGGCAAGGGGCGCATATAGAAGTTAAATAATGTAGGCAAGAGAATAACTCCCTGCGGCACTCTACATATAAGTGGGTGCCACAGGGAAGTCTGCTCGCCAAGCATCACCCTTTGTCCCCGTCCCTGGAGGAAGGAAGAAAACCACTCCAAGGCCACCCCCCAGACCCCGGCAACGGCAAGGTGGTGGGTCAATAGGTCATAGTTGATCATGTCAAATGCTGCTGATAAGTCAAGAAGAATCAGCAGCACTGACCCGCCTTGTTCCAGGTGCCTTCTTAGGTAGTCTGTGAGGGCGACTAGTACTGTCTCCATCCCATGGCCCGGGCGGAAGCCAGACTGGAATGGGTCCAGGGCTGATGTTCATCCAGGAAAACCTGCAGCTGCTCCGCTACCGCTTTCTCGACTACCCTTCCCAGGAACGACAAGTTAGAAACTGGGAAGTAGTTAGCTAGCACACTAGGGTCCAGCGAAGGTTTTTTCAAAAGCAGGCGAATTACAGCCTCCTTTAGTATCTCTGGGAATGTCCCACTTGTCAGAGAAAGGTTAACAATATCGCCCAGAGAGTCCCTAATACCATCCTGGCAAGCCTTCACAAGCCAGGATGGACAGGGGTCCAGGAGGCAGGTGGAAGATTTCACTGCAGCTAGGATCCTGTCTACATCCTCCAATGTGAGTCGACTGAAGCGGTCCAATATCGGACCGTCCGACAGCCAAGGGGCTTCCAGTTCACATACTGTATCAACCGTGGCTGGGAGGTCCTGGTGGAGAGTCAAGATTTTATCTGCAAAATATGTCACAAAAGCCTCAGAGCCGATATCCAATTCTCTATGTTTTTGGTTGCTCGATGGAAAATTGTCAGAGACCGAATCATTCTAAATAATAGGGCTAGGCGCAACTTTGCAGACTCTATGGAGGCCACATAGAAAGTTTTCTTAGCCGACTTCACAGCCTTCTCATAGACTTTCATAAGCATTCTATAAGAGGTTCTGGACTCTTCATCACGAGCACGCCGCCACACTCTAACCATCTAAGCTGCCATTTCATCCTTAGCAGATCCAAGGAATACCAGGGAGCTGCTTTAGTACAGCAGCAAAGAGGGCACTGGAGGGCGATGTCGTTGATAGCAGTGGAGAGTCGGGAATACCAGTCCTCCAAAAGCTCATCTAACGACCCACCAAGGGGCATCAGATCCTGCAGGGCCTCTTGGAACCACTCTGGGTCCATTTGACTCCACGGGCGAGCATAAATCTGCTTGCCACCTAAACAGGGTGGAAGCTGCAAGTTCAGCCGGACTTTCAAGGCATAATGGTCTGACCATGGAACAGCGTTTGCCGCCATCAGATCCACTGATATCCCTGCCCCAAAGATCAAATCTAGTGTGTGACCGGCCCGATGTGTGGGAACCAATACAAATTGGTTGAGTCCCAGCGTTTCCATGGATGACCCCAGGTCCTGCGCCTGCAGGGACGCCACGTCATCAACGTGAATATTGAAAACTCCCAAAACGAAAAGTCTGGGGAAGTCCAATGCCCAGGTGAACACCGCTTCCAGCAGGGCAGGTGGGCTTTCCGATGGTGTGTTAGGCGGTCGGTATACCACCCAGATCACCAAACTCTCCTCAGTTTCCCACACCAGGCTGGTACACTCTATGCCAGCAATGTTCGAGTCAGGGAGTGCCCTGAAGGAAAAAAAGTCTTGAATGAGCACTGCAACCCCCCCCCCCCCAATTTGTCTAAGACTGGTGAAGGACGGCAAACCCAGGTGGGGTAAGCTGGTTCAAGGCAACAGTTTCGCCATCCCGCACCCAGGTCTCCGTCATACAGCAGGTCCACTTGCTGTGCTGCAATAAAGTCCTGCAAAGTAGTGGTCTTATTATTAATGGACCTGGCATTTATCAACACCAGTGAAGGAGATGGGTGATTTATCCTAGCCCCACAACCAACATGTCTCAGGATGGGACACAGATGAGAGGAGATTCAAGCATTTCCATATCTCCGGCTCCCTCTCTGTTTTCGTAACCTATTCCCACCGTCATACATTCTCCACCCTGTTACAACTGAAATCCCCGACCCTGACATGGCCTCCCACACACAGTGCTATTTGACCAAAAGAGGCCCTGCTAGCATCTGCGGATAAAAATCCAAGGAGCGGCCTCTCATTCATTAATCTACCCGCCTACTCCTTTCTCATGCACAATGCTCTTAATTTCACTTTGGCTCCCTACTATTTCTATTATTATCTAACTTCCCCTAAAAATCAAGCTCATTAGTTGTCTCACTATCTAACAACTCAAATAACATCTAACAGTTTAAATTAATCCTACTACTAATTATTACTGGCAAGCCAATTAATAATAGTTACCTTCCCACAATTTTCCACCCTCCCTGTCCTACACAACCCAATTAATTAGCTAGGTAAAATATTCAGTAGCACTTTAAAAGATCCAATTTAAAAGATGAGTTCCAATTAAACAATTCATTAAATTCCTAAAATCAAATTTAGGATAGCAATAGCAATTCATAATGGCAATTCAGAGCTTGAATTAAAAAGTTAAGGCTTCAAATATAGATGAATGTACAAAATAAGATGCTGAATAAAGTGCTGAGTGCTAGGCCAGTTCTTCCAGTTTTTCCTGAGTCCACTGTCTGTCTATGGTGGCCCAGTGTGGTCTAAATTCATGATGAATGTTTGTACTGTTCCTGGGGGTAATCCAGCAGGCCAGGGAAGTGGTGGCCTTTTCAAAATCCTTCCAACGAGTCAGCAGGATATTAGGCGGGGGTAGGGGCCAGAGTAGGGTGGGGGGGCGGATTAGTTGGTCTTCGGGGCTGCATCTGCAGACACTGTTAGGTGCACCCCACAGGCTCTCCACTGAGCCAAGCTCCCCATCAACACAGCGTCAGTGTTCTGTCATTGTGGCACCTGACTCCCTTTGGGCCGTTGCCTCTCTCCTTCATCTCTCCACTGCCATTCCTGCACACACAACACACACAGCGTGGCAGTCCCCAAGCCCCACACTCTGGCCCCGCTCTCTCTGCCCGCAGCTCCACGGCACTAACTTCGTCCACTTGCCCTGCAACGCCGTGGTGCTGACCTCGTCAGCTCACCTCACTTCCCGCTTCCTGTCACTTTCTCTCGCACTGTCAGAAGCCCTGTTCAACAACGCCGTGACTTCTCTTGTTTTCCATATCTTTGGCCAGGCCAGTGGTGGCAGCGCTCCACCCGATTTCTGGCTGTTTTCAGCGGTCTACAGGTCGGTAATGCCCCTGTAAGGTAGCAGCAGCACTCCAGCACTCCAGCAATTAGCGTATGAAGCCAATAGATGGTTGAACTTTTGAGTTTGGGATTAACAACTGCGGGAGCATTTCAGTGACATATAGAATCTCACTATTATGCATCACTACCTCCCTACCTCATGCTACTGAACAGATGGAAAAATCTTCCCCCCCTCTCTCCATAGAAAAGGCATTTGCAAGATAACCTCTAATCTGTGGCAGAAGGCAACTGGATGGTAGGAGGAGTACCATCCCAAATATCAGTAATTGCTAGATAGCTTAAGAACACATACCAGCCAGGATGAGGAAATCCATATACAGCAAATGTTGACACTTCTAAAACCTATGAAAAAAGGGAAACAGGAATGCTATACCAAGTCCAAAAATTCAGAAAGTGTTCATGTTATAAAACTAGCATAAAAGGAACCAACTACAAACAAATCTAATCACACAACAAATGTATTTTACTTAATGGAGTTTATTCCTAGGAAAGTGTTCTTAGGATTGCAGCCTAGGATTTACAGAGGGGACTCGTCACTAATAAGCACAATAACAGTTTTTGTTTCGTTCCTCATCACCCAACAACTGAAATACTATATTTCACATTGCACAACAGCTCATCAATATATCTAATTCTCAACATAGCCTCATCTGTGAATAAATAAATCTGGCAATTGGGACTATGAAAAACAGATTGCTTACCTGTAACTGATGATTTTCGAGTGGTCATCTGTGCAGTCACACTGATGGGATTAGGCGCCAGCGGCAATCTCAATTGGTAAACTTAAAAGCTGCGGATTTCAGCACCGACATCCCAGTGCGCATGCCCAGAAGCCCCACTGTGCATGCCCATGGAAACGGGAGCGGACATCCCGCCAGTTCCTTCTGACCGCTTCATAAGCCCAAGATGGACCAGCAACAGAGGGGAAGGAGGGCGGGTAGTGTGACTGCACAGATGACCACTCGAAGATCATCAATTACAGGTAAGCAACCTGTTTATCTTCTTCGTGGTCTCTGTGCATCACACTGATGGGAGATTAGCAAGCCAACTTCCTACCTGGAGGAGGGTGCAACGGTCCATCAGCAGGAAAGAGACTGCAGAACAGCACAGCCCACCGACGCGTCCTGGCAAAGACGTAGGTCCAGTGCATTGTGACTCACAAAGGACCAGGTGGCAGCCTTACAAATGTCCTGGATCGAAACGCCGCTCAGGAAAGCCGCCGAAGTCACCACAGCTCGAGTGGAATGGGCTCTTATGGGCCCTGGCAGGGGCCTCTTGCTCAATAGATAGCAGAGTTTTATGGTCTCAGTTATCCATATAGAAAGTCTTTGGGACAAGATCCGCTGCCCTAAAGACGCAGTGGCATAGGAAACAAAAAGTCTGGAATCTTTCCTCGAAGGATTTACACGATGGAGATAGAACGATAACGCTCGTTTCACATCCAAAGCGTGAAGTCTCCTTTCAGCATCATTGGCCGGAATAGGAAAAAACATCGGCAGGGAGATTTCAGAGTTCAAATGAAAGGAAGAGATCACCTTGGGAAGGAAGGTGACATTCGAGCGAAGCACTACACCTTCATTGGTGAAACACAGGTAGGGGGCATCGCATCTGAGCGCTGCCAGCTCACCCACTCTTCTTGCAGAAGTAATTGCCACCAAAAAGGCCATTTTCCACGCCAATAATTGCAAAGAACAAGTGGCCATCGGCTCAAAGGGTTTCCCCGCTAGAGCACGTAAGACCAAAGAGAGGTCCCAAGTCGGAGTAGGCTGTCTCACAGGAGGATACAGTCTAGGGAACCCCTTGAGGAACCTCTTAGTATCAGAATGTGTGAAAACAGAATGTCCATCTATCTGGGAATGATTAGCGGATATGGCAGCCAAATAAACACGCAACGATAAGACTGCCAATCCCTTATCCAAAAGGGAAAGGAGAAAATCAAAAATGGCAGGTAGGCCCGCTGTTGACAGGTCTAAAGAAATATTAGAAGAAAAGTGAACAAAACGTGACCATTTATAGGCATAGGACTTGTGCATAGAAGGCTTCCTGCTGTTCAATATAACAAATTGAGCTCTGTCTGACAGTAAAGTCACTGTAGACGCCACGCTGTTAATTTCAGATGCGGTACATCATGGTGTACCACACAGCCCTGGTGCGTGAGAAGAAGATTTGAGGCCTGAGGAAAATGGTGAAAGTTTCCCTTGGCTAGATGAAGGACCAGGGAGAACCAATGCTGTCTGGGCCACCAGGGTGTCACGAGGATGCCCACAGGTCTTTCCCTCGAAATCTTCTGCACCACCTTGTTGATCAGAGGAATGGGAGGAAACAGGTACACATGCTGCTGATCCCACGGAAAGAGGAGGCAGTCTCCCAAGGACAGGGGATCTGTCCCCCCCCCCCCCGCAGCAGAAAAGTTTGCATTTCCTGTTGCTGCGCATGGCAAAAATGTCTATCTCCGGCGTTCCGCAACTCAGAAAAACTGGATGAAGGAAGTCCCAGTTGAGCTCCCATTTGTGAAGCGAAGCTCCCCCTCGACTGAGGAAGTCTGCACACACATTCAAGTCCCCCGAAAAATGTGCCGCCACCAAAGACACACCCATTGATATGCACATCTCCCATATGTTCAGAGCAAGTACACAGAGTCTACGGGAGACCGTACCCCCCTGCCTGTTTATATAAGACATGGTCGTCGTATTGTCTGTCAGAATGGCTACCGTTTTGCCCTTGAGAAGCGACTGAAAGGACTGGATAGCATGGAAGATCGACAACAGTTCCAAGAAATGTTATGTGGTGATGCGCGTGGTGATTGGGCCACCTGTCCCCCACACATAAGCCATTCATATGTGCTCCCCAGCCCCATAGGGACGCATCTGACATTATTGTGACTGACAGGGATGGTTGGTGGAAGGGAGCCCCCTCCATCAGGTGCTGCCGCTGTTGCCACCAGGTGAGAGAGGATAGAACTTCTGGAGGGATGGTCAACAGACGAGATGGAGAATCAAGATTGCATTTGAAGTGTTTCAGGATCCATAGTTGCAGGATCCTAATATGCAGCCTGGCGAAGACCAGAACCGAAGTAGTGGCTGCCATGAGGCCCAAAACATGCTGAATCTGACGCGCTGTGATCGTAGGTCTGCGCCGAACAGCCTAAACAAGATTGATAATGTCCTCCACTCGATTTGGAGGCAGGAAGGCCTTGCAAGCATTGGTGTTTATTATGGCTCCTATAAATTGCACCCTCTGAGGGTTGTAGGTGGGACTTCTTTTGGTTGACCTGCAGACCCAGCTCCCGAAAAAGAGTGAGAGTAATGGCGATGTGCTGTAGAAGACAGACCCTGGATTCTGCCACGAGGAGCCAATCGTCTATGTACGAGAATAGGGTTATCCCCTGCGATCTCAGATGGGCTGCGATAACCACCATAGTCTTGGTGAAAACCCTGGGGGCTGTAGAAAGACTGAAGGGCAACACCCGGTACTGGAAATGGGCTGCTCCAATGGTGAATCTGAGGTACTGCCTGTGAGAAGGGTGAACAGAGATATGGAAGTACGTGTCTTGTGAGTCCAGTGTGGCCATCCAATCCCCACAATTGAGAAGAGGGAGAATGTTGGGTAACGAGGTCATTCTGAATTTGTGGTAGGTGTTGAACAAGTTCAAGGCTCAAAGGTCCATGATCGGCCAAAGACCTCCGTCTTGTTCTGGGACAGTGAAGTAGCGAGAGTAAAAACCGAGTCCCCTTTGATCTAACAGAACTTGTTCGATGGCTTGTTTGAGAAGAAGAGACCGAACCTCTTCACGCAAGGTGTCTGAAGGACTGGTGGAAATGAATGTTGGAGTGGTTGGATTCTGATGGAATTCGATCACATAACCTGCCAGATTATGGATAGGACCCATTGGTCTGAAGTTATGTTGTACCAAGCCGGGAGATAGGGGGAGAGGCAGGTATGGCCCAAAGAGAACGGGTGGGAAGGGAGGAAGGACAAAAGGCAGTCAAAGCCCCTGCTTGGGCTGTTTAGGGCCCTTCTGACAAGAAGATTGAGCAAAGGAAGGAGAGTATTTAGATTTGGCTCCATATGAAGGCTTGGTGAATGGCTGAGTCGATTTCGGGCGCCAAGATTGCTCTGATGGAGATTTCGAATAAGGTTTCTTATTCCACGGTTTGGGCCAAGGTCATTTAGTTTGGGAACGTTGCGCGGAGACTCCCAGGTTCCTGGAGGTTCAGATACTCTTATCCATCTCCTGCAACACCAAATCGGTATTAGAACTGAAGAGGCCATTGCCATCAAAGGGTAGATCCTCAATATAGGTCTATAAGAGGTTCAGGATCGATGAGAAGCTTTGGAAAACTGATCCCAGTCCATCTGGCAAGGTGGAAGCCAAGGAAAAGAAGGTTGCATGGGATATGCCCCATATAAATACTGCCACTGACGCTGATCCCATGGGATTTGCGAAGGCAAGCGGTGCGAAGGAGAACGTTCGACCTCTCGGTGTTGAGGAGAGCGGCTTCTCAAAGAGTGGTCCCTTTGAGATTCATGCAATCGACCTCAAAGGAGCGGACTCCGGGATCGAGAGACCTCAACTGCCCTTCGGGATCGACCAGGCAGGCTCCTCTCAGTGCCGTAACGCTGTGCCGGTTCAATCTCCTGATTGGAGTCAGAGGATATGATGAGCTCTGTCAATATTGAGGCGAGGATCGGAGGGCTTGGCCGACGACCCGGTGAAGCGAACCGCTTCAGTGGTGGAACAATCGGTGCCGTCGGGTCTGATGGTGAGACCGGAGGAGCTGGAGAGACGGATTTGGTATGTTTTGGCTTATCCGATCTCTTAGCTTTCTTCTTCTTCTCCTCATGAGTGCCCTTATCCTCCTTATGCCTCTTAGCAGGCGTAGAGGAATCTGACATAGCAGCCGAGCCCGAGTGTTTGTGAGGGCGATCACATCGGAAAGGGGACGATCGGTCTCAAGCGATGTCGATGGGTCAGCTGGTGCGGTCTGTTGCTCGACCCGTTCTGCTGAGGACAGTTTCTGAGGGGATAACGCCTGCTCCATAAGGGCTGCTGCAAGGCTGGCAGCTCTGTTCTTTTTGGTCTGTTTAGAGAACTTCACGCAGTGCGCACAAGAGTCCGTTCTATGGAGCTCTCCAAGGCACAGTAGGCACAACGAATGTCCATCAGGTGGGGCGATCTTACTCCCACACTTAGAGCACCTCCGGAAAAATCCTCAATGTCTTTCCATATGAAAAATAGAAGGAAGAGTGGATACACTGTGTTGTTAATTTTTGGAGTTGAAATAAATTTTTTTTTATTTGGAAAAAAAAATAGAAGGAAGGACGGATTGGGGGGAGAGGTGTGTGTGGAAGAGCGGGAAATAGGGGTCTTTGCACCCGCACTTCCCAAAAGCTTAGTACTATAATAAACTAACTAACAACTAACTACAGCTATAACTATAACTATATATATATATTTGAATAAAGCAGTTCACCGACCAAAGCGACGAAAGATCGACTGATCAGCGCGGCGGTCAGAAGAGAACTGGCAGGATGTCCGCTCCCGTCTCAGTGGGCATGCACAGTGGGGCTTCTGGGCACGTGCACTGGGACGTCGGCGCGCAAATCTGCAGCTTTTAAGTTTACCGATCGAGATTGGCGCTGGCGCCTAATCCCATCAGTGTGATGCACAGAGATCACAAAGAAGATCATACAAGAGATCTTTCTACAAACCTAAAAAAGGTCCTGGTTTGCAGAAAAATCTGAAATCTCCCCACTTCCTTCCCATGCCCAGGAAGGAAGTGGGGAGGAGGGAAGGGCAGTGGCACTCTTTCAGCAGGTCGCTTGCCTCTGCTGCCCCCAGCACTGATCATGAGCGCGCCAGAGGAGCACAGGAGTCCAACCTTTGGCACGTTTTTTCCCACTGATCAGATGATCAGCAGGGGGGTCAGCCTTTAAAGAGCCCGGGAGGCACTTCACCACCCCTTCCTGGACCTTAAAATTGTGAAGAATGGAGGGAGGAGGAGGCTGGGGAGGCAAACAGGGATTTGCCTAGGGACCAGGGTGGGGTGGGAAGGCCGGATTCGGTGGCCCTGCCCTGCCGGACCTGGGGCTACGGTGGGTGGGTCGGCCCCAGGGCAGGTCCCTGGTGCCAAAAAGGTTGGGGGCCACTGGACTAGAGCACAGCACCATTCTTTAGTGATCCTTACACAGGTCACTGGTACCCATGGCATAGCAGAATACAACTCAAGGCACATCAAGTTATCTACATGGCAACTGAAAAGTGAAGGTAACAGGGATAGGAAGGGCACTCTGCCCCTCACAACATCAAGAAGAGACCTATACCTTAATCTTGGATAATAGCCTCAGTGGTAGATTATTTGGACTGTCAACACATTTGCAAATAAGAAATTATTCTCAGTTTAGAGAGTACATTATGGACCAGGTGAACTTTTGCTGTTATCTTATGTTGTCTTCTCAAGCCAACAAAATATCAGCAGGTACCCTCTCAGGTAAGAACAGAACAAGTTATTAAGTGACACTCACCATCAGAACTACAGTCAGAACTCCATCAAAGATATTCCTTGTGTAAGATAAATATCTTTTTAATCCCAGCGCAAATATTTTCAATAACATTTCCAGCAGGTAGCAGAGAATGAAGAAACAGTTTATAACCTTAAAATTTAGAATAAAAACATGATTTAATTAAGGATTGAGATTTCTGAAATACAAAATACAGGTACAGCCAAACAGAACAGCCATACATACCCCTAAAAAGAAGTCATCCCGGCCATCTGGTGGCTTTTCCACATCTATTACCAAGACCACCTGGAGAGGGAAAAATGGCTGCTGGTTATCAAATGGTAAGCTATGATGGACTCAGGAACTTAGCCTGAGTAGCTGGGGAACAGGCTTGAAGCGATTGGCTGGAACATTGCCTGAGCAACGAAAAAGTATCCATTCGAGGTTTGCTTAGCTGTGAAACACCTCAGGATTTTAGTCTGAGCCAGGGAGTCTTCGAGAGAAGTCTTCAGAGAACCAGTCTGAAGTGAAGACAGTGGGCTTAGGCCAGTCAATTGTAAAGTCAACTGGACGAGGGGCTGAGAGCAACCAGAGAGGCTGGAAACTCTCTAAGGGAGATTCTGCCAGCACATCAGGCATTCTCCAAGTACAAACTAGACACACTGAGGGGGGAATTGAATTCTGGTAGTCAGCAGGGTTACCCAAGACTCAGACCAGAAGACTAGCTGTGGGGCTGAGATGCATCGGTATTGAGGGGTGCGAGTCCTGGAAGACAGCTAGTGTGAGAGGGTCTGTGAGGGAGAATATACTGACACCAGTCAGGAGTTCTGTGTGTGTGTGTGGAAAGAGTGATTGTGGTTTGTTATTTTTATGATTTGGCACTGCCAAACCTAGGGCTAAACCAACTGAAGTAACAGCATTCTGAGTGCCCAGAAGGCACAGACTACCTGGAGTAGAATCTAGTGGGATTCTGAAGCCTGCTGGTTTATTGTTATTTTAAAGATCTCCTGCCACAGTTTTGTTATATTTTACCTCAGCCTGAAAAATCTCTACTCTCTGTAATTGATTTATTCTGCCAACCATCTGCAAACTGATTTGCCTTTTGAAATATTGAACAGTTATAATCAATATTATTTCATCCCTCTCCCTTGCCTTTTGTTACCTAATAAATTTTGTGGGTTTTGACTTTAAAACCATCTGTGCCAATTATTAAGAGTTCTGACAGGATTTCTGCAAGCCTGACTGAGGGAAGGTGACTGGGGGAGAAATTTAAAGTGGTCACCCTCCTGAGAAAGGTTCAGACTTGACCCCTCACATAAGCCTTTTTAACAACAGCTTTAGAATGTGCTCAAACTAAGACTGTTCTGAACTCATATCTAACACACACAACGTACTAAAAGTTATCAGATCAAAGGGAATGTTACCCAGCCTGCCCATTTATTATCTATGTGTTACTAAGTAGCTAAAAGTGGTGGTTGTGTAAAGCTAATTGACTGGAAATAATATATCAAGGATGACTACATACCCCCAAAAATGAGGGTTCTTATGTTTTTGAACACTTTCACATGGTCTCCAAGAACAAATGAAAATAAAAGGAAAGTGATGAAAGGTTTCTAAGATATTGAAAAGACATTTCCACTCAAAATAAAAACTACCCCAAGCCCTCTTCCCATGATGACCTCCTCCCCAACAAGATCCAAGGCTGGTTGCAAAGGAAGCAAGTTTGAGGAGGGGCTAGGGCTCAGTGGTAGAGCATCACCTTAGCATGTAAGAAGAGTCAGTCATTTATTTTACATGGCATTTCTTTTATACTGCCTTAAGTTGTAAAGTCTCCTTTGGTTAGGGAAAGGATAAAAGTTTGTCTAATTTTTTTTTTTTTAAAAGAGGCCAAGTCATGAAGGCTAAGTTTATCAATACTATTAGACTTGAGAGCTTAATGAAACTTCCAGGGACAGTGGCAGTATATACCTGAATACCAGTTGCTGGGGGGGAATAAAGAGGAAAGGATGCAGTCTTCATACCCTGCTTGTGGGCTTTGAGAAAGCATCTGATTGGCCACTGTTAAAACCTGTATACTAGAGCAGGTCAACACTTGGTCTGATCTACCAGCGCTCTTATGTTCTTATGAAAATGAACAATGCTATTTGTATGTTGTGCAAGACCACAGTTCCAAAAAAACTGTGGGGTAGGAGATGGAGAAAGACATTAAGAACATTAATACTCACACATACAGAAATGATGTTCGCTAAAGCTACAGCATTTCCTAAATACTCAAAGTAACAATGACCAAAGACAAACTGGATTTTTTGTAGAAAAGATGACTCATAATTTGGTCTTGGAGGATGCTGAAAGAGAGCACATACGAACTCCTGTAAGAACATAATCTGTACTAAATGGTTCACAAAGTCACTTGGAAAAGTTATTAGGGACTGCGGTTTATACTACTGTGTGCAGTTTGCTAAAACTAAAACCCTACTATGTAATTTTGGCATATTTAATGTGATTCAGGACTGCTGAAAAGTCAGAAGATGAAAAAATGCATTCTAAACAATCAAGAGTACATAAAATATAACAGGGACATCTTGAGGTACAGAGTTTTACTTTTAACTGTTCACACAAATATAGTATAACTATATGCAAGTAACTCTTCTAGCTCTACCCAACATTAACTATGCCTACTTTAATTATTCACAGGTAAGGATTACACAGTTTGAGGTTTTGCATATTTGCAGTATAGAGTCATAAATGCAATGAAAACAATCACAACTATAGAGGCTACCTGGCTTTATTGTAAAGCATGGGGTTTTATAGTTGGTTTGTATTTAAGGATAAACATTTCAGCAAACATTAAACTTTTTCAAACAATATATAGGAAGCAAGAGTCAGGCTCACACTACCACCCCTTTATCTTCCCTGCCATATACAGAATGTAACTGAACTTATTTTTGTGTTTATCAGTATCTCTGTGGTCCATCTTCTGATGAGAAGGCAGAGATCTGACTGAGTGAGAAAGATCCCTATGTAAAATAATCACAAGCCAGATCAATTTTTATATTATTTTCCTGGCAAGCTGCAGAGTAACTCTGTTTCCAAATTAACTAACTTTCTCAGAAGAATAGTGTCTGAACAAGCCACCGGCCTAACAATCAAAAAATCTATAAAGAACAGGGATGGGCACAAACCAAATTACAAACCAGTTTTTGTCATGAACCAGGCCGAATCATGGTTTGCAATCTTCCCACAAAACACCATTATTTTTGTGGCATTATTTTGCTTTCCCTTCACTCCTGGAAGCATGCCACTGCTGCAGCGTTACTCAGGGAGGGAGGGGAAAACATTTAAAATGCCCCCCTCCATGAATTCCACAAACTTGAACTGGCTCAGGAAATGGAAAGTTTCATGGAGGTTCATGAACCATGTCTCCATGAGACCCATGAACCTCAATTTTCCTGGTTCATGCACATCCCTAATACAGAGCTACATGCATGATATACCTCTTTAACTGATTCTTTGTCAAGTTCATCGAAAAGTGACTGAAACTGAGCTGATGACAGTCCTCCTCCATGAGGATATGACTTCAGCCTCTGAAAGAGAAACAGGCAGTTACACACATTTCATGTATCAGTGAAGACAACAAATCTTTAACATGAAACAAAAAGTCTTAAATAAAAATGTGGTTCCTACCTCAATGATTGCTTTCTTACAATGGGAATTCATTTCTACTTTCCGCACTACTTGTAAAAGGATTGAAGTTGGGACACACAAACTATGTAAACAAAACCAAATGTGTGATGGAAAATTAGCAAGTTTCTTCCTGTTTATCCCCCCCCCCCCTTAAGTGATTTGCAAAACTTTAACATTAGCTGTTTAAGATGTTCTTTACTTACACATCATTATTGACAGCAGTCTCTTTCAGATAACAAAGAACTTCAAAAGCAGCCCGGATTCCTAAACGTCTCCTGAAAAATGAGGTCTGAACCGATTTCTAAAATCAAGGAAAAACAATAGCAAAAAAATTCACAACAGCAGGAAGATGTAGGCATAGAGAACAAGAAACTAGAATTGATGCAACATTTCAAAATGCAAAACAAGCACAACACAAATTAAAGTATAAGGCTTGAGAAAGAAAGGCTGGCATTTCAAAAAGTCTCAACATGAGCTTGAGGATATCTCCACAGAAAGATTTACACTCCTGCTGTAATTGAAGCTTACTAAAATGTCTGGACATTAAGTGAAGCCCAGTGGTATGAATTTTGTCATTTAATCAGTTAGTCATTGATCAGATAGTCAGGCCAGAAGGGAGATTAAAACTGTGTCTCTCAGACAATGGCAATGTTAACCCAGAATTATGGCTAGGAGTCTGTGGGCGATCCTCTTAGAAAAATAATATGAATGAACTCATACATGTACATTAATTACTCCATGACTGCATTATCAAGAGATCAGTTGCATGATCAGACAGTTGTCACAGATCATAGATAAAGTTGTCATCCCCTCACAGCATTACCAAAAATATTCTTGACTAGAGGCAGTTCAAACACTTGTCAGAAAGTTGTCAAGTGGGAAGGCATTGAGTAATGTGACATTATATGAAGACATGGTGAATGAGTCCTTTAACACAGCGAGAAAGCTTACAGAAGCTTATAGAAGTTCAGATACCCAGGGAAATTTACCAAATTTGGCTTCCATTAGCTGAGAAATACCTTCTACCCATCCTTCCCAATACATCTTCTATAGGGACAGCAGGCAAGTAACAGATCAACAGAGATTTCTGATAAAACAGGGGTCTGGTAGGCCAATCAGAGTTTGTGGAACAAACTGTGTATTAAGAAACCATAGTTTATTGTGATGTCAAAAGATATCTTATGACTGAGAGCATGTCTGCAGGATAATAGGTTACAGGAATTTCTGTGTGCAAGTTAAGTCCAAGAGTTACTTGACATAGTAATAGAAACACTGCACAGTCCCCAATGAAAAATGAAGAACTCTGCCAATATGTCCATGCAAAGCAAATAGAAAGTGATGTAATTATTTAGAGTCAAAAGATTGCATTCATGTAGAACAAATAAGCAGCTAATGCTCTCTCTTCACACAATTTCTATAATCCTCTGTTTTCAAACTGGATCTCATTTTTCAATTTTACAAAATTCCATACAGAAGACCTTAGTGTTCCTATATGTTAAAATTTTGATCTGACCTCTTTTTCAACAAGAGGCTTTTCCCAGGGCTGTAATACAGAACTGGAGGTATAGCACAAGGGAGATGCAGCAGAGTGAATGAATGAGAGAGAACAGGACAAGGGCCTACGTCAAAACTGTAGTTGATTGTCTAATATTCACCACATATTAGAGAACATATGAAGCTGCCTTATACTGAATCAGACCTTCGGTCCATCAAAGTCAGTATTGTCTACTCAGACTGGCAGCGGCTCTCCAGGGTCTCAAGCTGAGATTTTTCATGCCTACTTGCCTGGACCCTTTTTAGTGGAGATGCTGGGGACTGAACCTGGGACCTTCTGCTTACTAAGTAGATGCTCTACCACTGTGCCACTGTTCCTCCTCTAAATTAATTCCCTGTTGAACATATGAAGCTGCCTTATACTGAATCAGACTTCAGTCCATCAAAGTCAGTATTGTCTACTTAAACTGGCAGTGGCTCTCCAGAAGCTGAGGTTTTTCACGTCTACTTGCCTGGACCCTTTTTAGTTGGAGATGCTGGGGATTGAACCTGGGACCTTCTGCTTACCAAGCAGATGCTCTACCACTGAGCCATTATCCCTCCTATTGTCCCTCCCCTTAGGCTGAACATTGTAGAAAGAACATGATTAATATCCAGCAAGTTGGGCTTTACTCACCATAAGATAGCCACGAAACTGATTGTATGTTATTGCCGTCAACAAGTTCATCAGAACCAAGTTCCCTTTTAAAAAAAAGATACTTTTTTCAACTTCTGTTAGATACCATTATCCAGAGAACATCTGAATGGTTCAGGTGCAACAATCAAAACAATATCCAAGATATGTTGGTAAACCATGTGCTATAATTATTTTACCATGGATGTAAATACCACATTTTAAAAGCATGTTGAACTTCTAACTTGGATAAAAGAGTAACTATGATGAATTTTAAATCTGATGGGGGTAAGTAGATTTTTTAAAAGACCTTAAACATGGTTTTCTTCTTTTCTAACAAACAGTCACAATTGAGGGCAGAATAGAGGTCAGAGCAGACAAAGATAAAAGTTAAATGTTTCCCTCCAGGGAGTGCTCAGCTACATGGTTTTATTTATTTATTTTTTCACATTCAGAGCAAATTACTATATATAGAGATAGGGTTAATTCTCTCATTGAAATGGAATTAGATGGCAAGCAGGCTTTAAATTTTCAGTTGTGGCATGTCAAAATGGTAGTGGCCACTGGACCCCAAAAAATATACCCTAGTTTGCTCCTGCATAAGAAATTAGGTCATGCTTTCACATCCCACAGATAAACAGTAGACTGGATCCTATTAAGGATGGAGAAGCCTCATGTGATGGCAGGACACAATTCATGGTGACCAAATATTCTGCTATTAGTTAGAAGACTAACAATACAACCCATCATCATCTAAGTTTTTGAAGCTCAAGCTTCTCTTCCAAGATGCAAGAGACAGAACAAGTATACAGTTTAGCAATTGTCTTATTTTCAGAACTGAAGCTTAAAAACAAATCCAAATTGCAGTCATACTGAGAAAATGCAAAGATATCTAACAATTTGCTGAAAATTTCTACTCAAAGGAAAAGCAACTTACCAATCACAATGAAGAGTATAAAGAAGATGCAATAAGCTCGATTCTTAGAATATGCAGCAATCATCGCTGTAGAACAGGTTTGAAAATGTCAAAAATTGCTTGCACACAGAGCACATGTAAAATCAGAACAACTGCTTAAACAAAATTTGAGAGAGGTGCATAGATGCTTCTAAGATAATGGATGAACAAGCCCAGAGAACATTTCTTTAAGTCCACATTCCCAGGAAAAGAGTAGGCAAACTATCTGAACCTCACAATTTATCCCAAACTTAATAAATTAGCTAGTCATGGTTTTGTTCAGTTAACTAGAAAAAAGAAGAAACAACAACCTCAGAAAGGGATACTTACCATCTGGATTATTTGCAGTTGTCAACAATACCAGCAGTGTAGTCCATGAATCTGTCAAACTGTGAAAATATCCCTTCCATTCCTTGTCCAGTTGGCCATCCTAGTCAGAGAAATGCATGTCATTAGCAAAGCAACATTGACCAGGGTCATTTAAGAACTATACACACAAACTTACCCTTCCTTGGCAGTCTTCAAAATGCGGCTGGATGATTATTTGTCAGAGATGCTTTAGGCTGATCCTGCATGGAGCAGGGGGTTGAACTAGATCAGGGGTGACAAACATGCAGTCCAGGAGCTGAATCAGGCCCCCAGAGGACTCCTATCAGGCCCCTGAGCAACTGGCTGACATCTGCATCCTTCTCCCAATATCTTGCTTCCTTCTGCATAACAGCTTGTTTTTCAAGGCTTGCTCAACTGCACAGCACAGCTACTGAGCCAAGCCTTTCTTCCTTCTATTGGCTGAGGCTCCTCCCCCTTCTGGTACCCTGGTTGAAGGAAGGAAAGAGCCACAGCTTCCTTTGCCCAGTTCCCTGGATCCCATGGGAGAAATACAAAGAAGACAGAGTGCTTTAAGACAGAGTGCTAATATTTTAAGCACATTTTAAGTTTTTAAAAATAATATATTTAATTATGTTTGTGTCCTTTATAAAGTTTATATCTCTGCTACCTCATCACAGGATTATCTCTGCTACCTAACCACAGGATTGGAAAAGGTCAGTTTATATTCCAATCTCAAAGAAGGGTAATGCCAAAGAATGTTCAAACTATCGCACCATTGCACTCATTTCACATGCCAGCAAGGTCATGTTAAAGATTCTACAAGCTAGGCTTCAGTAGTATGTAGATTGGGAACTACCAGAAGTTCAAGCTGGGTTTCAGAGAGGTAGAGGAGCTAGAGTCAAATTGCCAACATTTGCTGGATTATGGAGAAACAAGGGAGTATCAGAAAAACATCTATTTCTGCTTTGACTATGCTAAAACCTTTGATTGTGTGGATCACAACCAACTGCGGCAAGTTCTTAAAGAGATGGGAGTACCAGACCACCTCGTCTCCTGAGAAACCTGTATAAGGGTCAAGAAGTAATTCTCAGAAAGGGATATGGAACAACAACCTGAGATATGCAGAGGACACTACTCTAATGGCAGAAAGTGAAGAGGACCTAAAAAACCTCTTGTTGAGGGTGAAAGAGGAGAGCACAAAAGTAGGCTTGAAACTCAACAAGAAGATCCAATCAGTCAGTCCTAAAGGAAATCAACTCTGACTGTTCCCTGGAAGCAGTGGCGTACGGAGGGGGGGGCGGGGAGGGCGGCTCGCCCCAGGTCTGGGGGATCTGGGGGGCCCCCCGCATTCCCAAGGGGGGTCCCGAAAAATGCGCTGCCTCATTTTTGGGGCGGGGGGAGAGAGAGAGAGCGAGAGCAAGAAATGTGTGAATCATTTGCTTCTCCCCGAGCCTCCTCTTCGCTGCGGCTGCTGCGTGTGAGAAAGCAGGGAGGAGGAGGAGCCGCCCGCCGAAGGAGGCCGGGCTAAGGCCGGCAGCGGCAACAGGGGACGCCTGTTACTGTCTCTTTAAGGGCTCTCCGGCTGGGGTGGCGCTTTTGCTCTCTCGCTCAGGCTCCCTTTGATATTAATAGTGTTGGTGTCTTGAAACTGACGTAATGCGCGGAGACTGAGGTCCTGACAAGCGATAACATTTCTGATAAAGCGCTGATCACCTTGCAATCTCCCCCCCTCAAAAAAAGCCTTCTCTTCCCCCCCCCCTTCCTCTCTCTCTTCCTCCTCCTCTTTTGGGGGGGCTTGTTGTTTCCACTAGAAGCCAGCCTGCTTCTCTCTGCCTCTCTCTCTCTCTGCCTCTTTTATAAACATAGCCGGGCACATCCAGGTCCTCCGCTCCTTCCCTCTAGCTACGCCCCTGCTCGAGAGGGGAGACCATCATGAAAAGTAGTAAGTTTGCAGTGGAGGGGGGCATCTGTGTTGTATATGCAACTTGCTGGGATGTTGGGGGGGATATCCCAAGTGAAGAAAGGCATTTGGTGTTTAGTGTTTTTATAAAATTGGGAAGGAGAGCGAGATTACTCTCCTGGTTGCCTTCCTTCTCTCTCTCCCCCCCCCCCTCTTCCTGGAAGAGGTGATGTCTTGGTGGGTGATTACATCTTTTTAAAGGAGTTAAAACTTTGACTGCTGAAAGGCCGGACCCCCTGCTCAGTTCTCCAAGGGCTGCTATAACTTATTTTTGTCTAGCTTCTGACCCCCCCCCCTTGCTTACACTTAGAATCTATGTGACAGATTTCCCCCCTCCCTGTGCCTTTTGAAAGAACTGAATGAATAGAGAGGTGAAAACTTTTCTAATACTTTTAAGGATAAGAGATTGATTGCAGGGTGCAGATAGGGACTTGTGAAAGAGAAGGAGAGGGGGGACATTGTGGTTTGTTATTAAAAACTCCAGGAAGGAGAGTTTGGTGGAGTTGGGGAGGGGGCGTGCAAACTTGACACTTTCTGCCCCATGGGTTGCCCACAAGTTCAGGGCACAAGGGGAACAGCTGGGCCAGCAGGCTGCTTGTGGCATTTCTCCCTGTCACATGGTGTGGTGGGGTAATCACATTATCAATCACATGACCTAGATCACACCAGCAGTGCCATCTTGGGGGGGGGGGTGCCGCCCCCAAAGTGACACCACTTCATGTCCCCCCCCCACAAGTGGTGGCCATTTTGGGGAAGTTACATCACTTCCTGTTTCCAGCAGGGCTCCCTCGCAAGTGGTGGCCATCCTGCGGAAGTGACATCACCGGAAGTGACATCATATCCTGTATCTGGTGGCGTGCACACACATAGGGGGGCCCACATAAATCTTGGGCCCCAGGCCCCCAAAGCCCTAGCTACGCCCCTGCCTGGAAGGTCAGATGCTGAAGCTGAAGCTCAAATACTCTCGCCACCAAATGAGAAGGGAGCACTCACTGGAGAAGATCCTGATGCTAGGAAATACAGAAGGCAAAAGAAGGGGACAGCAAAAGATGAGATGGCTGGACAGCATTGCTTTGAGCAGACTTCGAAGGATGGTGGAAGGCAGGAGGGCCTGGCATGACTTTGTCCATGGGTTGCAAAGAGTCGGACTCGACTGTGCGACTGAACAACAAAAAACCTCATCTTAAATAGGTACACACATGGCCCAGCCTGACATGGCTCAGTCCAACCCGACATGCCCTGGCCCAACAAGGTCTCATTTAGGTCAGATCTGGCCCTCATAACAAATTAGTTTGACACCCCTGGACTAGATGGTCTGTATGGCCCCTTCCAACTCTATGAATCTACTACCTTAAGGCCTGATCTAGCTATATTATGTATGCAATAAAGTTGGATGTGAAGAGATTCAGGACTAAGGTATTTGTTTTTGCAAGAACATAGCAATGCCCAGTTCAGCAGAAAACGTGACAAACAGGGTAAACCCCCCACAACTAGTAGTATGCAATGTCACAGAGGCTTTTACAAAATACCTGGAAGAAGGGGCAATTAGGCAGGTGAGTGAGGGACAGGGCAATTTTGGAAGGTAGATAGAGAAAACTAGAGCCACCACAACAGAGGAGATAGTGTGCAGGGATTGGTTTTGCCCTCTCCCCAGAATTCTTGCAGGTTCCCTGCCTGACAGTGTCTAAGCCAAGTACACAATACCACACACAACTGAGTATATTAGACAGTGTAGATCAACAGAAGATTCAGATTACAAAACACAATGTTATGACCAATCCAGTTGCTTCTATTTGTTCTAGCAGTATTCAACTGGTGACTAGTTAAATTGTTAAAACCAGGGAGGGGGAGAGGCATGCAAAGCAAATTGCATAGCTATTTCTACAAGGCATATATCTAATCATGGATTGTATTCTCTCTCTGTTCATACTGTTATGTAAGTCAAAACATTCTAAGAACCACTACTGTGGTATAGTGGTTAGACCAGGATCTGGGAGACTCAAGTTTGAATCCCACTCCCGTTCCAAATTTGCCATGGAAACTTGTCTTTGGGTCAGTCACACACCTTCAGCTTAACTTTACTTACAAAGTAGTTGGGAGGATAAAATAGAGGTAAGAAGAAAAACGTAAGCCATTCTGGGCCCCCACTAGGGAGAAAGGCAGGGTATAAAATAAATAAATAACAGATAAATTCTACACAATGCTTTCTAAATTAGCATCTTTCAAAAGAGTGCAAATTGAGATGAATACAAACCAGTGTCTTATATGGAATCAAATTGTTGGTACATCAAAATGTATTGTCTACTCAGACAGCAGGGTCTCAGGAAGAGGTGTTCATATCACCTAGGACCTTAACTGGAGATATGCCAGGGACTGGACCTAGGGCCATCTGCATGCAAAAGAGATACTGTACCACTGAGCAATGGCTCTCTCCTATGGTGTTTGGATGGTCAGATATAGCTATTTTCCATTTTACATACTATACAGGTTTTTCACTGTAAGATCTTAAATATTAAGCAATATATGAGGAAGAAAGTAAGAAATGATTTGGAATTGAGAGTAATGACTTGGCGTTGGGAGTAATCAGTGAAGTGGCTAAGTTTGCAGATGACACTAAATTATTCAGAGTGGTGAGAACCAGAGAGGATTGTGAGGCACTCCAAAGGGATCTGTTGAGGCTGGGTAAGTGGGCGTCAATGTGGCAAATGAGGTTCAATGTGACCAAGTGCAAAGTAATGCACATTGGGGCCAAAAATCCTAACTATAAATACAAGTTGATGGGTTGTGAACTGGCAGAGACTGACCAAGAGAGAGATCTTGGGGTCATGGTAGATAACTCACTGAAAATGTTGAGACAGTGTACAACTGCTATAAAAAACGGTCAACACCATGCTGGGAATTATTAGGAAGGGAACTGAAAACAAATCAGCCAGTAGCATAATGCCGCTGTATATATCGATGGTGCGGCCTCATTTGGAATACTGTGTACAATTCTGGTCACCACATCTCAAAAAAGATACGATAGCATTGGAAAAATTGCAGAAAAGGGCAACTAGAATGATTAAAGGGTTGGAACGCTTTCCCTATGAAGAAAGGTTAAAACACTTGGGGCTCTTTAGCTTGGAGAAATGTGGACTAAGGGGTGACATGAGCAAGGTTTACAAGATTATGCATGGGATAGAGAAGGTACTTTTTCCCTTTTTCACAATACGAGAACTCATTGATATTCAATGAAATTGCTCAGCAGTCGGGTTAGAACTGATAAAAGGAAATACTTCTTCACCCAAAGGGTGATTAGCATATGGAATTCACTGCCACAGGAGGCGGTGGTGGCTGCAAGCATAGACAGCTTCAAGAGGAGATTGGATAAACATATGGAGCAGAGGTCCATCAGTGGCTATTAGCCACAGCGTATTGTTGGAACTCTCTGTCTGGAACAGTGATGCCCTGTATTCTTGGTGCTTGGGGGGACACAGTGGGAGGGCTTCTAATGTCCTGGCCCCACTGATGGACCTCCTGATGGCGCCTGGGTTTTTTTTGGCCACTGTGCGACACAGAGTGTTGGACTGGATGGGCCATTGGCCTGATCCAACATGGCTTTTCTTATATTCTTAATTACATATAACATAGCAATCAAGAGGAAACAGCTACTGGTTTAATTAGTTCGCTCTGAATCATGTCAGTGGATATGGCTAATAAAGTCATCTTAAAACTGCCATACTGAGCAGTCAGGGAACAGGAACCAAACCACCCATGTACCAAGAATGACCTGATACAGTCCACTCCTAGATGTTATATAATGCATGGTGTAGAATACAGTAAACACTATGTGGGGCAACAAAAGCACAAGTACCAGAAAGATATGCTATAGAAAAACTGGAGATTTCAAACATCAGTAGAAGACAATGGATCTTCTTCAGACAACTAACCATTACATTCAGTATCAGCAAAAATTACCTGTGTTCGAGCAAACAGTAGCATACCGAACATGGTAAAAAGACACAGGTGAAGAACTAGTAGCAGCCCAACACTGTCAGGAAGAGAACGCAAATGTCAGCATTAGTTCTTTCATCAAAATGCAAGGAGAATGCAGGCAGGAATATGCCATAGTCCACCGTTCCAAGTAAATTACATCAAATTAATATTTTTCCCTCAGTTCAGGTAAAGAGCCTCAGCTGAGAAAAGTAATAAGTCCCACTGAATTTAATCAAAGGGGGAAACACAGGATAAGCAGTTTATCTTACTCAGGCTACACAGAACCTTTCACTGTCAAGAAGGAAGAATGTTTTTTCCTTTCTTCACGGAGCTTCATCTGTGCTCAAGAGATCGCACACAACTTTAAACTCTTGTGTAGAAAGAGCATGGTTGCTCTCCAGCATTATCTCCCTCCCATTTTCAGAATTAGATCCAAATAATTTAAATGCAGATTTTATCCTCATTTTCCTTCTCAGAAAGAAAAACATACTATGGAGGAAGAATGACTGGATTTCTGCACAGTATTTAGCTATCTACTACTTATTGACTGAATAGTAATTACTGTAACTTTACCCACCCTCCCATTTCTGTCAAAGTACTCTTGATGCTTTTTAGTGTCTTTTTCATCATTGATGAATTCTGAAGGAGAAAGAAAGGCCGGAGGAATCGTCTTATTCTCAGAGTCTACGAATTTAAAAAAGAAATAATATTTGGCCATGAGAAACACATCAATATTCGAACAAGTGAAATAATTACTTCTGCACCATTCAGGCACATTAAACAGTTAACTTTTTTTTTTTTTGCAAAACACAAACACATAAAGTACAAGTTTATATGGCACAGTATGGTGAAAAAACACTATTTAGAACTAGGGCTACTAAAATAAATATGCAAGTTTGTTTTAAAGCATGCACTTTTCTATTACTGATCATCTTCAGGATGGATTTTTAAAAACAGAGCGAACAAATTAATGAAAAGTGAAATATTATTAGCAAAGATGGATCATCATGTTCAGGACATCTAAACCACCAAGTGAATCTATTATAAGACAGTTGTTCCTATTTTCTATTGCCATTCTCTAACAATAAAGAATGTTCGTGAATCAAAAGATTTATCCACACCCTGAAAAATTAACAATTTCTTCAGACTATGGTATCTATCTATACAATTTGATCATAGTGCATCTATCCCAAAAATGTTATGAGAAAATGGAGAGGAAAAGTCACTATGTGGTAATTTTTTCTTGATCTACATGCACTTAAAAACTTTTCTCCAGAATAATGAAAGCTAAGTGTAAGTGGGGCTTTTTTTGAGCAGGAATGCACAAGAATGCAGTTCTGGCTGGCTTGGTGTCAGGGGGTGTGGCCTAAAATGCAAATAAATTTCTGCTGGGATTTTTTTACAAAAAAGCCCTGTGAGAAACAATGACGACATCAGTGGGTATGGCCTAATATCAAATGAGTTCTTGCTGGGCTTTTTCTACAAAAAAAAGCCCTGAGTGTAAGTGACAAGGAAGAGATGATTTGACTGTTGTCCTATACTGGAATCAGCACCCTGATCCCATCCTGCATTCCTTATACACAGACAAACTTAGGAGACAACCTGAAACATCTAAAAAGATAGTCTTTTGCCACTGAAAATTTATGCAATAATACATTTGCTAGTTTTTAGAATGCCAATAGAGTATTTTTTTTCTTGTTATAAAAGCAACAAACAGATGATGTTTTCAAGTTCCATAGCTATGAAGGAGGGAAGAGACTTTTTGCTTCATCAAACTAGATAGGCACACAGCTACCTATTCTCATTGACATGGAAGGGATGGGTCAACAGTCTACATCTAAACCTACAACAACCGGGCATAACTGGCCCTCCTGAAATACAAGAACTCAAGACAAACAGATAAGTTGCTTGACCCAGGAAAACATTTTTACTAGTCAGCATTCAGATACTAACTGATAACAGAAAATGGCTAATTCATTAATAACCGATCTGTTGAAAAATCAATGACAGTAATATATGGAAGTGTTCTGATCTGTGCATTATTCAGGCATCTATCTTAAAATTCAGAGAGATCAGTAAGAGGAAGCAGAGTGCAAAGAAACAGACTCATCCACTGGAGAAGCTCCTTTACAGTTTCCTATTAGTATCCTTGAACCAAATACAAAAAACGATACTTCTTGCAAAACAGGATTGCACTCATCAATTTTATTTTGTATCTTCTTATCTATGACACCTATCCTCTGGAACAGGTCCCCCAGAGAAGGTGAAGATTATTTCCACTTCACTCCATTTTCATATGCACTGTAAAGCCTTTCTGTTTAAGGAGGCTTCTGAGGGCAACTGAATGAATTTAGGCAGCTGAGTACACGTGGCAGAGAAAGACTTGGAGCCAAGTCCTTCCAGTGATTGTTTTAGCCATATATAATATTTTCAAGGACATTCTTATTGCTTAAATGTGACTAATTTGTCCACAGTTGTCCACACTATCAAAGAATTCAGCATTCTCTGATGTGAACTTATTTTTTCTTTTTTTCCTTGTATTTTATATTATAAAATTTATCTTTACTGGAGTTGTCAAAATTAACAGACAATTTTAACAAAATGTTTATACTATAAAATTTGAAAATGGATCCTGTGCAATTGAGACAAAATAATAGGGGACAATCTATGTAAAGAAAATATTGTAGAACTAAATCGTTGTGAAAGTATTCCTATGCAAAATAATACCAGAATGTATTGTGGGTTTTTTTTAAAAAATTTTCCCCTTCCCTATCCCTTTTCCTTCTTAAAATCAATAAAACTTTTTGAAAATGAAGAATTTAGCATTTCTAATGTTATAAACTGTACTTCAAATATTCAAATATTTCTCCAGTCCTATTATGATACTGTTTTGATCAATACACTTTTAGTTTATTAGAAAGCTTTTGTTCTCTGTTTTCAATCCCACCCATTCCCCAATCTCTCAGAGGGCAAAAAGTGTATTGATACATGTGCTGAAGTAGCATAGGTTATATCTTTCTCTAATATTGGGTATATTCACAATTTTGCTTGTACAAATGTCAGGTATTTAAACATGTCATAAATATGCAAATATGTGAACATAAATATGCTAATACGCAATAAAATGACTTTAGACTGATAAACAAGTATTGCATGCATTTCAGTTTTTCTTAATATTTCCAATCCCTTTGATCCAAAACTAGGAACACCTCTTTTTTCATCACTTTTCAAAATTGTTACAACTCTAGAGTCAAACCAGACCAGATACAAAGAGAGTAGTGATGAGCACCTGGGGTCTCTCCATGACTTAATTTTTCTGAGAGCGCAACATGGTAGGAGGTTAGTTACCCCATTGCACCCTTTATCCATACTCCTAACAGCTGCTACAAGCACCAGGTTTTTTTGGGGGGGGGGCAAGCAACCCCTTTTAGTAAATTAAGTTAAGAGTCAGACTAGATGTGATGGGGGTTGCTTATGTATTTGCACAAAGTCCATCTAGGAAGAAAGCAGGGATGGGGTCTCTTTTTTAAACCAAATCAAGTTTGTTTGTGAGTAATAGGGTTGCCAACAATTACTTTCCCACATCCATGTGCTCTGCTTTTCTTTATGAATACACCCCACTCTACTAACTGCTTTCGTTATTTATGAATGGGCAGATTTGAGTAGATACACAAGTTCTCTCTACTTATTATGTATACATCGTTAATGCTAGCAACTTTCTTCAGTTGCCAATTGCTTTCCTGTGGCCTCTCTGTACGCAAGAATTTTAATTCCCTATACAAGATGCAAAAGCCCTTTGGTGAGGGATCTCTGAGAATTTGATCCCAGCCAGATGAAGAGAGAGTCTGAGAAAAAACAGTTTTGGTCATTGAAATCAATGGTAGCAGAATTCAATGTGGAAATAAAATAGCTTTAAATAACTACCTAATAAAATCAACCAAGATTTTTTAAAAGAAAACAACTAAACATAAAATTTAATATCCTCAGTTTCAGTGCCTTTTATTTTAACCTTCTAGCACTAAACAAGCAAACATATTCAAATTACAACAAATTCAACAAAACATCAGTTAAAGGTTATGTGTTTGGCAAGGCAGTCATTATCTTGCCACAAAATATTAAATAAGCAAGTTACATAAACTTTGTAAGTTGCCTGTATACAGTTATCTTTGTTTCCTGTATGAAAGTTATTTAAACCAGCTCTCCATTTCACAAAGATGTATACATCAAAAGGGATATTTCTGACTGCATTTCGAAACCAAGACAAAAACAAAACTCTGTGTACAGTGAGACAGCAGAAACTAGCACATTCATTACAGAAAGCAAAGTTCCTACAATATATTTGGGCCTACATTTTCTGAGCATTTCCAACTGCAGCGCCAGTTCTTTAAAAACAGCAGTTATTTTATCTCATTCTCTCTCTCAAACCCATTCAGAGAAAGAAATACAATGATACGCTTACCGTGCCACAGGAAAGACATATCGAGGCAGCCCAGTCTGCAAGTGAGACAAGTAGCACCACAATATACGCCAACAGCCACTTCGTTTTCTGAAATTCCTCCCATCCTATTAGATAGCTCTGGTGAGGCAATATACATTTAATGTAAGTTAGGTCAATGTAGGGTTGCCAAGTCCAATTCAAGAAATATCTGGGGACTTTGGGGGTGGAGCCAGGAGACATTGGGGGAGGAGCCAGGAACAAGGGTGTGACAAGCATAATTTAACTCCAAGGGAGTTCTGGCCATCACATTTAAAGGAACAGCACACCTTTTTAAATGTCTTCCTTCCATAGGAAATAATCAAGGATAGGGGCACCTTCTTTTGGGGTTCATAGAATTGGACCCCCTGGTCCAATAGTTTTGAAACTTGGGGGGTACTTTGGGTAGAGGCACTAGATACTATACTGAAAATTTGGTGCCTCTACCTCAAACAGCTCCCCCAGAGCCTCCAAAACCTCCAGATCAATTCCCCGTTATACCCTATGAGAATCAGTCTCTACATAGGGAATAATGAAGTGCTCAGCAGACGTTTCCCTCCCTTCCCCCCCCCCCCATTTCTTGCGACTCTGAAGCGAGGGATTGGCCTCTCTACTCACGAGTTGCTGACAACTTCTTCCAAGTAATACAGACACACCACCCAAGAGGAAGCCTTTCAATCGGAGACTGAAGCCTCCAAAGGGGGAAAGACACATGGTCCTCTGTGGGTGGAGCTTCCCCCCGCCGGCCAGCTGACTGGGGGGGTGGGAAGGAACCTGGGGGAAGAAGAACCCCCGCTGGGACCTGGGGATTGGCAAGCCTAGGTCAATGTAAGATTTTTTAAAACATATATAGGGAAGAAATGGTGCTTGGTACATTTTGTCATGCTTGGTTTTTTGTTTAAGGGTCAGAGCCACTCACTTGAAAACAGGGCATTTACAAGCGGAAACTTGCAAAGACTTGCAGAAGGCATTTCAATTCATTTCCTCCACCATTTCTTCTTTCTCATTCCTGAAAGCCCCCTTAGCCTCTTACTGCCATCTCTCCTTCTAAGGTTGCCAACTACCAGGTGAGGCCTGAAGATCTTCTGAAATCACAACAGATCTCCCAATTAAAGGAATCACTTTCCCCTCAGAGTTGCCAGCTCCAGGTTCAGAAATTCCTGGAGATCTGGGGATGGAGCTTAGGGAGGGCAAAATTTGGGAAGGGAAGTGGCCTCAGCAGGGTATAATGCTATAGAGTCCATCTTCCAAAGCAGTCATTTTCTCCAGGGAAACTGCTTTCTATAATCTGGACAGCAGCTGTAATTCTTGGTGATCTCCACCCCACACTTGGAGGTTGGGAACCCTAGTTCCTCTGGAGGAAATGGCTGTTTCCTCCAGAGTCCATAGAATTATACCCTTCTGAGGTCCCTCCATTCCGCAAATCCCACCTTTCCCAGGCTCCAGAACCAAAATCTCTATGTATTTTCTAACCTGAAACTGGCAACCCTATCTCCTTCCCACCCAACAGCCAATCTACCTTTATCTTCCCCTCTGTTTTAAGCTTTCCCGCTCCCCCAGGCAGCCCCAACCTAGGAAAATTGGGGCCTAATTGTGTGGTGCTCATCACCAAGCGCAGCACACTTGCACAATAGGAAATTGACAATTGTGAGGTGGCACCTCACTTTCCCCTATATTATCCTCCACACACTATTTCTTCTTTCCCTTCACCTGGCAACCCCTATATTCAATCTGCCTCCCATCTTCAACTATATTATTTATTTACTTCATTTAAATGCCACCTTTGTGGTGGGGGCCAAAGCAGTTTACATTATTCTCCTCTCCTCCTTTTTATCTGCACAACAATCCTGTAAAGTAGATTAGGCTGAACATATGTGACCAGCCCAAAAACACCCAGTGGGCTTCCACAGCAAGATGGGTATCTGAACCTGGGTCTCCCAGACCCTACTACTCTGAAGTGCTGTTATAGCACACAGACTTTCATAGGGTGGCTTCTCTTGAACCAAGCAGCCAGACCTAGTTGAGTTGTGCAGGTTAGGTGTTATCAAGTCACCCAGGGTTGCTTCCAGGCCTAGGGTTGCAAACCTCCAGGTGGAACCAAGAGATCCCCAATAGGGTTGTCAGCTCTGGGATGGGAAATACCAAGAGCTGGGGGACGGGGGGTGGAGCCTAGTGTATGGCATTAAAGCAGGCATTTTCTCCAGGTGAACTGATCTCTACCACCTAGAGATCCATTGTAATCCCAGGAGATCTCCAGATACCACCTGGATTCCCCCAGAATTACAACTGCACTCCAGACAAGAGATCTGTCCCTAGAGAAAATGGCTGCTTTGGAAAATGGATTCTATGGCATTTTATTTAGCCAAGGCTTCTCCCCTTCTCATACTCTGACCACTTCATACTCCACCACCATTTCTCAAGTAATTTCCCAATCTGGAGCTGGCAACCCTGGCCCTAATGAGCCTTCCCTCAAAGGCCAAAATAGGATTGGAAAGGACACTACCCTCCCCCCCCCCGTCTTTTATTCACTGAAACCTAGTGGGGAATACTTTGGTTTCCTAGCAACAGCCACTGAGGGAATCCATTGCTTAAAGCTACAGGCAATCCTTTTATCCCATTCGAGTTTTTTAAACTCCTCAATATTTTTTTTAATTTCATATTTTTCTGAAAATCTGGAGCCCTTTTCAAGTTTGTAGAAAGACCTGTCTTGCCTGTTCACACTTCCAGTCACCAGATTTAAATATTCAAAGACTTGGCCAACTTTATTAGTAGTATATGGATTTCAGACATCCAGTCTGCCTGCTGCCCCTCAACACAGAGCCAAAACTGGGTCTGATCTACACTTAAGCATAGTGGTGCTCTTATAAGAAAGGACTCATGCCCTTCCTATCTGCATTGCAATAAATATATCCTTAAGTCTTCACTCACCTTTACAGAGACATCCACTATAAAAACAAAGAAACAAAGCAGTTCAATGCTTTCAGTCAGGCCACAAGGTGGCTCCCAGGCTTTTGAGCGATATCGCACATCTGATGTAATTGTAAGTGATGAAGGAAGTTCAATGAGTGCAAGCACTAAGATTAGCGTAATGGTGATATTCAAAATCCTAAGAGAGGAAGGGGACACAATTGCTGTAGTCAAATGCAAAGTGACTGAAATGTTACTTAAAAGTAGCTGTGTCAGTCTAACACAGGAGTGACCAAACTGTGGCTCGGAAGCCACTTGTAGCTCTTTCACACATATTGTGTGGCTCTCAAAGACCCCACTGCTCTGTTAACTGACTTGGAGGAAGGATTTGTCTCTTTACATCACTTCTCCAAGCCGAGTCAGCCAATGGTTTGGAGAATGCTTTTAAAGTTAAAAGTTGCTTTCTTTCCACCTCCACCTCCCCCATTTTCCTTCCTTCCGTCCTTCCTTCCTTCCTTCAGGTGGCTCTCAAATATCTAATGTTCATGTCTTGCAGCTCTCAAACTGACATTTATTCTATGTTGCTCTTATGTCAAGCAGGTTTGGCCACCCCTGGTCTAATACAAGAAAGTCAGTCTTCAGATGTTTAAAACAGATTTTTCATGTATATGCATCAATATGGAAATACATATGCTTGTATGGTTGCCTTGCATTAAGTCTGTACCTCTTATGTTTCATGAGCTTTGTGCCCAACTGTTTATAATGGGTCTGATCATTCAAATTTCTTCTGTCTGGTGCTCACAAAAGCCCGTGTTTCCAGCTGTCACCTTCGTTCAACAGTCCCCATGATCTCAAAAAGATTAATGCTTGGGATCAGAAGATCCTCTTCCATAAAGAAAAGGGGGGTGGGATCAATTTTCCCCAGTTTGCTTCTCCTCCCTGTAGCTCGCTGTACCCTATGGCATTGTGTCCATAAGGTCACCATCACCCATAGCACCAACATTTCAGCAATTCTAGCAGGCTGCTGAGCAGCATACAAACTAAGAGAGCTCTCATACAGCAAGCAGTCCACTTATCAGTTACGGACTAGCAACAATCTGAAAAATAAATAAATAAAAATAAATCTAATTAAACCTAGGCTCATGTAGACAACTGTCAAACTAATTGAAACCTGGTAGAGAATAAAATAACCCAGATGATTTTGTCACCCTTGAGGCCTTTTCTTAACCTTTTGCAGAAATACCTCACAAATTATTGGACAAGCAATTAAGTACAAATCTATCTATATGAACTGAGACTATAGACATTTACATGCATTGATGTGGAAGAAATGGAACAATACCAGAGAAATAAGTTTTCCCCTTACTCTCCTTTTTTTAAAGTAACATTATCAGTATACAACTGGCACATTCTAATTCTTGTTGTAAATATAATTTAAAACAAAAATAAGGATTTTCTAAAATGTTACCAGAATACTTAGGACAATGACCACAGCACTATTTGGAGCAGCAGACCATTATTCATCAGAAATGACATGGTTCATGGCACAGAAAAGCAGCTTATTGACAAAGCCTGTTTACAGAAAGTCTTGATATGAGCAGTGCAAAAGTATTAAAAATATATGGTTGGAAGGCACATGATATAGCAGTCCTGCTGAAAGTTCTGGATAGGAGACCTGAGAACCTCAGATATTCTAAGTTCCATAATGAAAGAAAGGAGCAGGGTATTTGGGGGGTGTTCTCACCATTGGCAAACTCTTGAATAATACCACCGATAAAGCCACAAGGAATCAGAGTCCACACGGTGATAAATGGAACGATACTAAAGGGATGAAAGGCAGAAAGAGCATTCAAATATCACATTTGGTCTATTCCTCAAATGTTAATTATCAGCATGCAGGCAACTACTGTGTCATTCAAATCAGCCTAGTTTTCTCATCTTGGAAGGCTCTTGGAGTCATGAGCAAGTTACATGACCATTGGTATCCAAAATCTTAACAACAAACATATATAAATTAAGCTTCCTAATGGGAGGGAAGGCACTTGGTGTAGCCCAGTCTTATTAGCTAAGCAGGTTAGGTACTCTGCATCTTCCCACATGCACAGAAACCCTCTGGCTGGTGTTGCTATAAGTGGGTTACACCTTGATGGTATTTGCATACATAAGCTTCCTAACAAATGCCTAAGACTCTTTGCTGCTGCATAGATGGGAAGGCTAAAAACAGAGAGTTTTAGGGTAATTCAAATTTGTGTAGTAACTTAGCCAGACTACTTCAATTCTCTAGCTCTGTTCTCAGTTCATTAGCCAAACATTACCACTGTCCAACACGGTTAACATAAGCCCAATTTACCTGAATTGCATCTTCAATGAACACTACAGCTTGATTGATGTAGAGATTCTGGTCATCAGTAACTACAAGATTCAAAGATATGATAGTAATTTCTATGATCCCAATGGAATTACTGACTGGTTTGAAAATCTGAAACAAACTAGTAACAATTTTTTTTGGTCTATCTCCTAATTTTGTGCATCAGAAGGGGGAAAGAATGGGAAAAAAGCTCAGTACAGTGGCTCCCTTCTATTTCATTGCATAAGGATAAAAGAAAACAAAAGAAAAATCTATGGGCTGGATCCATGTGCAGAGTTCCACTCACAGAATGGAGCCATGCCACTCCCATACAGCCTTTCACAACCCCTGAAAGTAGAAGAGCTGGTTTTTATACCATGATTTTCTCCACCTTAAGGAAACTCAAAGCAGCTTACAATCACTTTCCCTTCCTCTCCTCACAACAGACACTTTGTGAGGTAGATGGGGCTGAGAGAGTTCTGACTGAACTGTGTCTGGCCCAACATCATCCAACAGGATTTAATTAAGCCCCCAGGACAACAGAGGGCACAATGAAGGGGGTCTGCAGTGGGAGGGAGGAATCAGCAAAAATCTCACCTCCCTCCACTGGCAGAAAATAAACTTTAGACTCACACCTGAGGGATTAGTCAGCTTCACAAAACTAAGCCTTTTAAAAGAGAATCACTGATGTTTATCAAGTCTATGCATAGGGGAAAGCCTGACCCCCAAAGACTTGTTTGAATTTTAAAAATAAAAGCCAAAGAGAAATCCTGTCCACATTTACAGCAACTCATCATACAAAAACCCACAGAAAATATTTTCCTTCCATTTCCCCGCCAAGGACATCTCCCCATCTACATTGTTTAACTGTGGTTAATTCTGTCCACAACTATTATGCTTACTTTGCATGATGATAATACATTTTTGAAAAGCTCAGCAGTTTCAATGTTCTGAAATTTAACTAAATATTAACATAGGCTGCTAGCCCTATTATGACTGTATGGGACAGTTTCTGTGCAAATAATACTAATTTTTTACTACAAAAAATTGTGTTCTCTATTTTCTGCTTTAATTTTTCCCTGCTGCTTAGATGGCAAAAAGAAAGCTACATGTGCTAAAACAGAATATAATGCAACAGCCAAATAATACAATTTTACATGCTGAGTTGCAAATTATGCATTTCTCAGCACAGCAAAGAAAGTTTAGGATTAATAAATTAATGTTTCCATTTTTGCCTATACCTAAAATTGTTAGCTAAAATTCATTAAATCTTTCAAAAAGTTAATTTGGGTACCTTATATCCTACTACTTCATTCAGATAAGTGTAAAGTTTTCTTCTGGAAGAAGACTCCACATTTAGTTGTGAGAGGAGTGAAATAATGAAATGAGCTGAAACAAACAGAAGGTACTTTCCAAAGAAAGAACCAAGTGTAATGTCTCAGTGATTGTAAAAACAGGTATGCTAAGCACAAATGCTTGTAACCATAGAACAGGTGCATTAGCCATTGTTAAAACGCAGAAGCAGAACTATTGTAGTAAAAGAAATGACACAGTTGATCAGGCCATGACAACAGCAGAGATTAATAGCAATAGAGACTAATAAGTAGCAAGTACGTAGGCGTAATCAATATTAACTGACACACCCTGCTTCAGAGAAAGGTACTGTTAAATGCACATGCAATGTATGTAACGGGAGGGGTACATATCAAGGAGGGAGTATGAGGTAGGCATTCAGATAGTCTGTACCTTCCGAGTGCCTCAGCCTATGGGGAAAGGAGGAGGGACTCATTGGCTGGGAGTACAGGATAAAAGGGCATGTATGGAACTGATCAGGGAGCTCGTTGCAAAGCAACTCCCCTCTTTCCTGATATCAATAAAGTTGTATATTTTAAAGGAGACTCCTGACTGACAGTTCTTTTTCTTTGAATCTCCTGGAGGGGCCGGGAGAGGTTGATACATTGTCCCTAACAGTTGAAAGCAGACCCAGCTGACCACCTGGTTCTATGCATGTTTAGAAATACCACATGATTCAGTATGAGATCCTTTTAAGAAAAAAAGCACACACCTATTATAAGTTTTGCTTAACATGAAGTACAAGAAACTATTGCAGGACATCTTGTAGTTTGTATTTGAAGTAAGTGAAGTAGTGATCATACATTACCTTCCAAGGAACATTACGTCCAGATTCTAAAAACCATTAGCTACCAATACCAGGCAAAGTATGTGAACCCCTGAAGACTGCTCTGTGTTACATCTGTGAATGGATCAACATTTTTTTGGACTAACAGTTTTTAAAACGAGAAATTGTGTTAAATACAATATGAATCTTTAATTTAAAAAGTTGACTTTCTCTTAAATAACCCAAGGAGATGCTATAACCTCACCATCCAGGCTAGCCTGATCTCATCAGAACTCCAAAGCTAAGCAGAGTCAGCCCTAACTAATACTTGGATGAGAGACCTCCAAGGAATACCAGGGTCATGACATGGAGGCAGGCAATGGCAAATCAGCACTGAACATCTCTTGCCATGGGCTTGCCAGAAATCATAAGAACATAAAAGAAGCCGACACAGGGATTCGGAGGTTGGCCTTACAATGACTTTCCTCCTTCCTTGACGGTCGGGAACAAAGGGTGGCAATTGGGGGAGAGTTGTCCCAGAGGCAATCACTACATTGTGGGGTGCCACAAGGGGCAATGCTCTCTCGGATGTTATTTAACATCTAAATGCACCCCCTTGCCCAGATTGCCCGGAGGTATGGGCTTGGGTGTTATCAATATGCGGATGATACCCAGCTCTATCTACTAATGGACAGTCGGCCTGACAGCGTCCCAAAAAATCTGAACCTGGCGCTGCAAGCCGTGGCAGGTTGGCTCAGGTTGAGTAGGTTGATGCTGAATCCAACGAAGACAGAGGTCCTTTGCCTAGGTCATGGCAGTCTGGGAAGGGAAATCCCTCTTCCAATTTTTGATGGTGCGCCATTGAAAGTGGTGCGCAAGGTCAAGAGCTTGGGGGATCTACTGAAGCCTTCCTTGTCAATGGAGGCCCAGATAGCAGCCATGGCTAAATCAGCTTTTTTCCACCTTAGGTGGGCATGGCAGTTGGCTCCCTTCCTAGAGCGTGATGACTTGGCAACAGTGATACATGCAGCGGTCACCTCGAGATTGGATTACTGTAATGCCCCCTACATGGGGCTGCCTTTGTGCCGAACCCGGAAGTTGCAGCTAGTGCAGAATGCGGCAGCCAGGCTGTTATTAGGGCTTCCAAAGTGGGAGCACATACAGCCGGGCTGCGCGAACTGCACTGGCTGCCAATTGTATACTGGATTTGTTACAAAGTGCTGGTCATTACCTTTAAAGAACCATATGGCTGAGGACCTGCCTACCTTAGGGACCGTCTCTTCCCATATGTGCCCCAGAGAGTGCTGAGATCAGGTGCACAAAATCTTTTGGCAATCCCCAGGCTGAAGGAGGCCAAATTGAAGAGTACAAGGGAAAGGGCCTTTTGGATCGTAGTTCCACACTGTTGGAACCAACTACCGGATGAAATGTGGGCGCTGTGGAATCTTGTTCAATTCTGTAGGGCCTGCAAGACTACCCTTTTCCAACTGGCCTTCTCTTAATGTGGATTTTAGTCTACTACATACAGCCATCATAAATTACAAGAGGAGAACATCTAGAACATAGCACCTGTAAATGTTAGCTTTTAACTTTGATGGTTTTAATTAAATTGGTTTTAAATAGCAACTATTATGAATTATATATTGTATTGATATAATGGTTTATATTGTAATTGTGTATTTATTATATGTTGTGAGCCGCCCTGAGCCTGCTGCAGCAGGGAGGGTGGGATATAAATAAAATATTATTATTATTATGTTGGATCAAGCCTAAGGTCCACCCAGTTCAACACTCTATGTCACACAGTGGCCAAAATTGTCTGTAGAAGCCACCACTTCTTGCAGCAGTGAATTCTTTGGGTAAAGAAGTACTTCCTCTTATCTGTTCTTATGTTCTAAAACCTACTGCTCATTAATTTCATTGATTGTACTTGAATTCTTGTATTGTGAGAAAGAGAGAAAAGTACTTTTTTCTCTACCTTCTCTATCCCATGCATAATTTTGTAAATTTCTAACATGTCATCCCTCAATCATTTCTCCAAACTAAAGAGCCCTAATCTCTTTAACCTTTCTTCATAGGGAAGGTTTTCTATCCTCTTAATCATTTTAATTGCCCTTATCTGCACTTTTTCCAATTCTATCATATCTTTTTTGAAGTGCATTGACCAGAACTGTACAAAAGTATTCCAAATGAAGCTGCACCACAGATTTATATAGGGGCATTAAGATAATAGCTGATTCATTTTCAGTCTCCTTCCTAATAACCCCCAGCACAGTATTTGCCTTTTTTATTGCAGTCACACACTGAGTTGACATCTTCAATGTGTTAGCACCTACCACAACTCCAAGATCTCTCTCCTGGTCAATTACTGCCAGTTCAGACCCCCTCAAGATATATTTGGCTGATAATGTCACCATTAAATGCATTTTATGATAATTAATGATTTTATAACCTATTAAGTTATGCTGAATCTACAAGGAGACATTCAAATGTGGCAAATAGTAAAAGGAAAGAAAATACAATGGTTGGTATATCTTCAACTAACTTCAAGACTGAAAGAAGCTGCTCATGCTTATAGAGGATAGATAAGAGATTTAACTGATTTGGGGGTGGATTACTCAATGGAAGGATCACCTTCTAGGACAAATTTACGAACTTTTACTTCAATATGATACTGAAACGAAACAAATGGAACACTTTCCCTATGAAGAAAGGTTGAAACGCTTGGGACTCTTTAGCTTGGAGAAACGTCGACTGTGGGGTGACATGATAGAGGTTTACAAGATTATGCATGGGATGGAGAAAGTAGAGAAAGAAGTACTTTTCTCCCTTTCTCACAATACAAGAACTCGTGGGCATTATGAAATTGCTGAGCAGACAGGTTAAAACGGATAAAAGGAAGTACTTCTTCACCCAAAGGGTGATTAACATGTGGAATTCACTGCCACAGGAGGTGGTGGCGCCAAAGCATAGTCACCTTCAAGAGGGGTTTAGATAAAAATATGGAGCAGAGGTCCATCAGTGGCTATTAGCCACAGTGTGTGTGTGTGTGTGTGTGTATAAATTTTTGGCCACTGTGTGACACAGAGTGTTGGACTGGATGGGCCATTGGCCAGATCCAACATGGCTTCTCTTACGTTCTTAAGTCAAAATGTGTATGCTGAAATAGACTCAAAATCTTGGGCGAGAAATAACATTTCAACAATGGGAAAGCTTATGGATGAAAGGTAAAAATTCACTGTGAGTCAAACACTGGAAGAAAACTATAAGATGTTATTTCAATGGCATATAACTTCTAAAGATATTAAAAATGTGGACAAGGACTATATTGGGTCTTGCTGGAAGTACAAAGAGGTAGAAGGCACTTTCTACTATATGTAAGCAAGACAAATTTGGAAAGACATACACGCAGAGATTCAGAAAGTTTTAAAAATTATTTTTTAAATGAAACCAGAGACTATGCTACTGGGAATTTTACCAGATGAAACTGAAATAATACTTCATGAATTATCTTGCTATTATTTAATTGATGTAATTTTAAGATTTTTAGAGATATTTATTGCATTGTATTATTTGATGCTGTAACCTACCCTGAGCCCATTTCAGAGGTAAGGGCAGGATAAAAATCACAAAATTTAAAACATCTGAAGTTTGGATTTGGGGTTCCAATGTGCATTACTTTGCATTTGCTCACATTTAACCTCATTTGCCACATTGATACCCACTCACCCAGCATCAACAGATTTCTCTGGAATGTCCTCCCTGGTTCTCACTGCCCAGAATAACTTAGTGTCAGCTGCAAATTTAGCCACTTCACTGCTTACTCCCAACTTCAAATAATTAATGAGCAATATGCAATATGTTCCTCATGCACCTTTTTTGCCTATCACCAACTTGTATTTTAGCTGCCAAAGCCTTTTATTTATCTCACTCAGACTAGTTGTCCATGGCTTAAAGTCATCCTTCTTAACTGCTTCCATTACTTTGTTCATTAAGCATACAGGCCTTTTTAAAATACCTATTTGTACCTTTCCTAACCTGTGGCATACATTATATCTGAGTTTTCAGGACTGTAGTTTTACATAGTCTCTAAGCTTCTCAAAGGGATTTGACCCTCCTTACCTTTTCTTTCAGTTTCTTCTTCACAATCCCCTCATTTGAGAAGTTACTCCTTCTAAATTTAAACATGGTTGTTTTGGTCTTTTTAGGCAACTCCCTATTTACATAAATGCTAAACTTAATAGTACTATGGTCACTGTTCCCAGCTGGTGCTATCATGTTTATATCTCTCACCAGGTCTTGAGCATTACTCAAGAGTGGTCCAAGTGCAGGATTGCTTCTCCTTGGTAGGTTCTGTGACCATCTGCTCCATGTTAACCTCCATTCCAATGTAGGCTTCCCAACCCTCCCGCCCTGGCGGGGGACCCCAGGATTTCCACCCTCTTCCCCCGCTCCCCCAAAAAATGGAAGTGGGGGGAGGGGTGGAAATGGCGCCGGGGAGCATGGCCAGCCGCTGCATCCCGGAGCCGGCGAGGCCACCGCGCTGCACCGCTGCTGCCCCCTCCCCTCCCACCTCAGCTGCTCCTCCGAGATGAGCCCAGGCTGAGCCCATCTCGGAGGAGCAGCCACAGCGAGCGGAGAAGAGGCCGCCGCACCGCTGCCGCCTCTTCTCCGCTCGCCATGGCTGCTCCTCCGGCGAGCAGAGGCGGCAGCTGCGCAGAGGCGTTGCATGCTCCGAGACCGGGCGGCTCGCCATTCCCCCCCTCCCCCCTAGCTCCACCCCAGTGTCTCCTGGCTCCACCCCCAAAGTCTCCTGGCTCCACCCCCAAAGCCCCCAGATATTTTTGGGGTTGGACTTGGGAACCCTATTCCAATGTGTCTAAGTGTATGCACACACAAAAACTCACACCTTGAACAAAACTTTGTTGATCTTAAAGGTGCCACTGGACTCAAAATTTGTTCTATTATAATACAGTTATTTCATCTAGCTGCTTTCCTTAATTCTTTTGCTGTTTTAAAATCCTCCTCTACCTTTTGATGTGGTGGGCAATACCACTTCTGGAGATAAGCTTCCTTTTAGGCACACTTTTTTCACCAAAAGCATTTCTGTAAGGAAATCTATTTCTCTTACAGTCGCAGTACCTTTATTGGCATAACATTTCTCTTACATTCTTAATTTTACTGGACTGTATACCCTCTCGGACATACAGAGTCATTCCATTTCCAACCCTTCCCTCCCTATCCTTCCAATATAATTTATGTCCAGGAATCATTGCATCCCACTGATTATCCTCATTCCACCAAGTTTCTAAAATGCCCAAATGTCTGCGTTCTATGTTCTCCTTTGACACTAAGCATTCCAGCTCCCCCATTTTACCTCAGACATTTCTAGCATCTGTATATAGACATCTATAATTTCCCAGACATGTTAGGCCTGCAACCTTCCTTCTGTGGCCTCTAGCCCTTGCCAGGTAGGCAATATTGTTTGTCACCCTCTCAGTGGCCAGTTCCAATCTATTTCCCTCTAAAGCAGTAACAGCCACCCCTTCACCTTTAAGAGATGAACTATCCTGAACTAGAAACATTACATCTGTCAGCTTTCCCCCAGAATTTAGTTTAACAAACTTAAACCCTTCCCCTACACCATTTTCTCATTGAGACCCCTAATTTGTGCCTGTCTAGGTGGCCTTGCATGTGGAACAGGTAGCACTTCTGAAAAGACCACCTTGGAGGTCTTGGCTTTGAGTCTCCTGCCTAGCAGCCTAAGTTTTTCCCTCCAGCTTGGACTTAATGGCATTTTCCCCCACCACCACCAGGTCCGATGATAAAATGAGATACCTTCCAGCTTCAAAATGTATTAAGTCTCTAATCTGAAGACATTTCTTTAAAATAGTTCACTTATTAAGGTAGGAACATTTTCTTCCAAGAAAGGACCTGGTGCTTGATCAAAGGTGCAAACATAATATCTTAGTTCAATGCATAATGTATACATGTTATTGTATAAACATTCCCTTTAAAAAAAATTCCAAATCCTGAATGTTAATGTTTGAGAAACTGAAAAATACATCCTGTGTATATAAGCTTTCCAACAGACTTTTGTCTTGGATATGTTTGTGGACATACACATAGCTAGCACTCTGGCCATGGTTTTATTCAGTTAGAGGTTTCTGGACAGTTAGGACAGTTCAACAATGTGTTGGCTTCCATCAGTTTCCTTCCCTATTTCCAGATGGAGTCACAACCACCTTAAGTTCAACTTAAAAATCCTTCTCACACTTTTTGGGTTCAAAGCCAGCTAGAAATCCTTTCTGAATATAAAGCTTTTCTGGTTCCCAATGTGTGATCTGCAAACTAAATTGTGAGGGGGGGGGGGGAGAGAGAGAGAGAGTTTAGAGATGTTCAAGGACACACCAGTGTAAAACAGCCAATGACTGATCAACCAATTCAGAGGGGGTGAGAAGAATCACTCCCAGCAACTGATAGGCTGACTAGGTAAGATTAACAGAAAATCAATTAATAGTTGAGAGTGGTTGTCATATATTCTGAAAGATTATTCTTTGATTGGTTCTTGTTTTTTCACACTGATTTTGTCTTGTATCATCTTCCCACCCCTTTTTCTGTTGCTTGTTACTTGTGAATATAAACATAGCTGCTATAGATAGGCACTACATTTGATGAAGTGAACTGACTCACAAAAGCTTAAACTGGAATAAATTGGTAATCTTTTTAAGATGCCTCTCAGCTCCAGTTTTATTTTGCTGCAACAAAGTAACATCTACCCACAAATAATTATACAGTAAGTAAGAAAGAGATCCAAATGGTTTCTGAACAAGTAACTACCATTGAACCAAAGAAACACTCTGGATTCATCTTGGATGCACACAAAAAATTAGAAGGGGAGTGATTTAGCATGGAATTGAAAAATATGAATCATAAGTTTTTAAAAAGGGGGGAACAGCAAAAAAAAAATCCTGTTCAGTCTTATAGCTGCCACGACTCTGGGTAGTCACAAAACGGCATTTTACTTGTTCTAAGTAGAACTTGCACCCTGAAGTGACAGTTGTCATCCAGTCTCCTCTGATATCATTCCAAAGGCTCTACAGATAAAAATGTAATTCACCTGACCCAAACAAGGGGGTAAAGGACTACAAAGGAAACATCAGGCAGGGCTAATAAAAAAAATCCTCCCTTTCTAAGCAAGGAAGATACCAAACCTTCGCATAAATTGCATTTCCTGCTCTAGAGAGGACTCCCTTCATTCCGGATGTCTGTGACTTGCTATTCAGCAGTGACAGGAAGGCAATCTGTGATATTCAGAGCCACTCTTCTGACTTCTTCTCCATGCATCCACACAGCGTTGGATATCGGAGCACGACAGCAATTGTGCAGAACTGCATTTTGTTGCGAGGACAAAGCAATCCAGTGGTGAACGACTGTTATAGTGCAACAATAACATGATACCCAACAACTCGCCCCCGCCTCTCAAATGCAGGACCTAATCTTCCCCTGGATTCAGCCCCCGCACTTGTTTTCAATGCAAGAACTCAGTAAATCGTAAAGAACCAAGCATTCAATGACTTTTCTCTTGATTCTGCACAAGCAGTTCTTCACACATCTGAAGTTCAAGCAAAGAACATCCTACGATGGGGGAGTGGCTTCGTGGGTCGTTTAAGCCCGGTATCAGAAACCAAGCAATTATATTTAAGAGATTCCGGGGGATCCCGAGTTCCAATCCTGAAAAGGTGAGCCCGATTCCCCCAGCTGTGAAAATGAACCGGCTCCCGCCCAGTCCCAGCTCACCGTTCCTGATAGTGGAAGGCAGCGAAGCCGCAGTCACGCCGCAGTGCCCGTCCTCTCCCGGGCCATTGTTGTCCCCGCCCGCGTAGAGACGACTCAGCTTTCGGACCCCTCCGGGAACCCCTGGTGGCAGCAAAGGCTGCGTCTCAGCGCTGGCTCCTTGCCCCATGGGCTGCAGCCGCAACAAGCGAGTCACAGCGACGCTTCTTTTCCCAAGCGGAGACTTCTGAGGACCCGGCAGCACCCTCCCCACACCCCGCACTCCAGGACTCTGCTCCGTCGATAGGTTCCGCCCGCTACACGTGATGGGAGGAGCTAGGCGCTTGCAGCTGGCCCTTGCCAGCTGTGGCAAATCAGAAGGGCGGGGAGGTAAGGAGGAAACTAGCTCCGGATTAGAGTGTGGCCTTGTCGCAACGCTGTAGTTAGCACACTAGCCTGCCTGTCTGGTTTCCGAGCTTCCCAGAAGCATCCGGCTGGCCACTGCGGGAGCCATTCCTAAATTGCAGTGCAACAGATAGGAACGCACACGGGCTCTGTAGCCAGTATGCTGGTAGATAATAAAGTGCCCAACAGTTACTTCTGGCATGCGAAAATGGGATAGTGCTCTGTAAAAGCTTCAGCAAGCACCAGACCTGGAAGTCTGCCAGGGCTCTGAAAAATGAATTCTTTAGATAAGGTGACATCGCTTAATAAACTTTTGTTAATAATGACCTTTGTTCTTTTTGCTCACCCCCAACTATACCCCCTCTGTTGACAATGATGTTTCATTATTTAATTCCAGAGGGGTTTAAGATTCCCTTAAAGATTTATGCTAACAAATTTACCTTGCATAAAACTTTGTTCATCTTAAACGTGCCACTGGATTCAAATTTTTAGGAGTCAAAGCTCATTTGCAGATGATGATGTGATCTCTGACTCACAAAAGCTTATGCTGAAATAAATGTTTCTGGTCTTTAAGGTGCCATGGGTAGCAGTTATTTAATGCAGCATGTGAACTAGACACTAACTCTGTTCGTGTTCACATATAATGGGCTATCGTATTGTACAAGTTGGCCAGCCTTGAGACCCCTGCCCTTGCAATAGCATTAAGGTTCAAAAAGGCAGAAAGGGACTCATGGGTTTTATTTACTAGTATTTTAACTGCATTTTCATACACATGGTTTTTAAAAGCTAAATTCTATCAGTAATTCTGCATGTAGTGATTTTGTCTCAAATCACCATAATTTATGTATTGCACTTGTATTCCGCCCTCCCCAAACAGGCTCAGACTGTTGATTGATAAGCTGAATAAAATAATTGTCCTCATGATGGTTTAAAACAAAGTTATAAACTGCAGGGGGGGGGGTTGAATCTCACAGCTGGCATTAAGTTTTCATAGTTGATTAAGGAGTTTTCTTGTTTCATTATACAATAAGTCACAATTAGCGTAATTCAATCACAGATCACATTATGTGATGATTTTCAAAAATTCACATTCATAATACTGTGGCAGATGCTAGGACAGCATCTTCTGTCAGTTTGCTTTCTCACTACTTATCCAGGATTATTAGCTGCCAATTGTAAAACAATTTTCCTGACCATAGGGCACCTGTTTCGGATGAAGAAAATGCACTTTAGTAATCAGAAGGCAAGCTGGATTTCCACCAATTCTCCCATCATGACTGCCAGTCCCAATTATGCCCCTTACCATGTTTAGAAGGGTCTGCTCTCTCTCTCACACACACACCCCAACAAAATAGGGAGGAGATCAGGGAGCTGCCAGGACAAGGGAAGGCACAACTATCCAACAAATGAAATATCCTTGGGATAGAGCAGCATTCCTTGGGGACTGATTAGTGGTTGCACTTGTCTGCTGCAAGAGAACCTGTTTATTTCACAAATCCGTATGCTTACAAACTTAAAACTATACAAGGCTCCACTGCTCCTTTGTCCAAAGAAACTAAGCTTTGTAGCATTGCTTCTAGAACTTGTCAACACTTGGCAAAGTCTGGATCACATAATTTAACTTTTTAAGGACCAACTTTTGTGAAGTCAGATCTTAACCGAAAACTATTTTCAGTAGCCAGATAAATTTTGAACCACAATACTGATTTGCTTAATGTGAAGTATGGCACAATATATTTCTCAAACAGCAATCCATCAAGCAACAACAATCCAATATGGAACTCAAGGAAGTTTCCATATCTCTTTCTGATACGGCACACAGGCTTGAAAGAGAAAAAGTTATATAGGACTCATTTGAACACAGTAGGTCTCTGAATCTCAGCAGTAGCCGAATTTTTAATAAGATGCCTTTGCTGGACTGGGTCAAAAGCCTTTTGCAGTTTACTATCATTTCTCAACGGCATTTTATTCCAGATGAGTATCTCATTCCTCAGTGTTCAGTTTTAGGCAGTTTACATTCTCTAAGGACACCTTATCACCATTGTTTTCTTCTCCCTTCTTCTAAGTTTATTTCTGTTTAGCTTAACATCCAACATCAAGAAGAGTTCACTAGAACCAGGGCCGGCTCCCACACTAGGCAAACGCCTAGTTTGCCTGCTCCCCAGCGTCCTCTCCCTCCCTTCCCCACCCCACGTCGATTTCAAGGCCGGGGCAGGCTCCAGCGCCGCGTTCCTGGCTATCCAAAGGCATCCCTCCCACCGCTGCCGATCAAGTGATCTGATCCACATGTGTAAAACTGTGCCGCGACCACACTCCATGTCTGTCAGGACCAGCATCCCCACTTACCCGTGCAGATCAGATCACCTGATCTGTGGGGGGAACCTTTGGATAGCTGGGAACGCGGCACTAGAGTCCGTCCTGGCCTTGAAATCGACGTGAGGTGGGGAACGGAGAGGGGAGGAGGTGCAGCAGGGAGGGGGGAATCAAGGGGGAATGCGGAGCCACAGGGGGTGGGGGGGCAGCAGGCAGCGAGTCTGCCTAGGGTGCCATGGGGTGTCAGGCTGGTCCTGACTAGAACCCAAAGTCTTGCTCAGATGTTTCAGTTAGTCTTAATATTATCACACCCACCCTGCATCAACACAGTGACCTTAATTTTCTATTGCAGACAACTTCTTAAGATTTGTGAATCAATAACAAAGACTGAGAAGTTATTAGTAAGATTATTCTAATTAAAGAAGACAGTGATCAATTACATTAAGGATTGTGAAAAGTCAATACATTTTAAAAGTAATCTATCTATGTATCTTGATTGGCTTTTCCTTATGTTTGTGGGCTGAGAAAATGCTATTTGATAGTAAACACTTGAACATTGCCTTGTCTGGTTATATCTAAGAGGCTGGCAGCTATGTTGGTAAAAGATAGTGGGGATAAACTGCTCTCTAGTACAAAAACAGTGGTATCTATTGACTGCCCCCAAAAAATGACAAGGGAATTTGCTGTTCCCTCTTTTATCTTGAAGAAACATACAAAGGAAACAGACATTCACTCCTCCCATTGCATTCCGGCCACAGTTCTATGTCTGGAAAGGCAAGAAACAGCCACTTCTGCAAGAGAAGAAAAGAGGAACTATTTGGGTTCTTCGACAGATGTGTAGTTCCTATGGAGAAGACCTTTCCAATCTATGCGGGAAGATGTTGCACCTAAAGTGGCTTGCCACAAGGAGATAAATCATGAAGTGCGAACTGCCTTTCTGGCCAGCTGTTTCACATGCCCTGTTTGAAGTGTAGCAGGAGTCACCTGAACTGCATGACTCTTCCCTTCCCCTCCCCCAGTAGTAAAATGTGTGGAACCCACCCCAGATATTACATTAAGAGAAGGGAATCAAATGCACAATGTTTTTGCACTTCTGCAAGCCACACAATAACAGCTGAACCAGCTCTTTCATTGTAGGATGATGAAAACACTTTTGTAGTTCAGACACTGGTTATAAATGAATGGCCATTAAAGAAAACAAGTAATTTTGTGATTACTCATTCATAATTTTTTTTTTCTGAAATCAGTCAGAGGCAAAAGAGAGAGTGCATGCACCAAGTGTGCTCAGAAAGAGCCACCACATACTCTACTGTTAGTTCCACAGTAAACTATTCATCTGCAATGACTCAAAGGAAAGATGAAGAGATTGCCTCCACCAAATTTGTGTAGCATTCCAAGAAGCCTTCAAACTATGTCTTGAACTGCTCTAGTCAAACGGCTTGCAGTGTAGAAAAGAGGCACCACTGAGAATGATTTAAAGCAGCCGACACACAGTAGCCATTTTGTATGACGAGATCTGAATTATAGCCACCTCACATGATTCCAGGAACAGCCAGATTTAAATTCCAGCAAGAATTCTTGGGGAATTTTTCAACATCTGTTACAATAGATTGCCTCCTTTCAGACAATTGTAATCTTTTTCCTGCTCTGCAAGACATAAGAATTACAGAGCAATTTCATTATGAATTCCCATATGTGAGACATACTTTTCAACAACTGTGAGTATGCTCTATGTACAAAAAATACTAAAAAGAGCCTCTCTTCTGCCCTTGGGCTCCAGCAACCATGTCCTCCTTATGCAACACTGTCCTGTCATGAATACTGGGATGGTGGTGCTTGTTTTTTATTTTTATTTAGTCCTCCAAAGCCTGTAAATTCTCTACGTTCAGCACCATAAATATATCCCTTGTGATCTCTTAAAACACAAAAACACAGAGCAGTCATCCCCTAGCTATTTTATAAGGCTAGAATAGAACATTCTTTATGCTGAATCAGAGTTAGCACATGTTGTATTACGGATAAAGGAATTCTTTAAAGTAATGTCTGAAAAATAAGGTCAGGGGACTGGAAACAAAGTCAGGAAAAATAAAGTTCCCCCCTCTCCATCTAGGCTCCAATATAGCACTTGATTCCAAGGACACCCACCCCACTGTTTTTATACATACAATCATGTACGTAGCCACTTTCTTTAATCATCTCTCCTGCAGTAGGAAGAGCAAAAGAGGCTTTGTCAGAGTTCTCTTCAGCTGCTCATTCCAGCATAAAAGTCAAGGCTTGATTTAAACATGGTGTTGGTGGGACAGAGCAGCTTAGGCATGCAAATTTGCATTAGCCCTATGTTTAGGGATTTCTGGTACAGTAACACTGTGGCTAGGAATATCAGGTGTGCTAGCATTGTGTACATTGTAGCTGAGGGCCCAGTTTAAACAAGATAACTGGGTGCAGCAATCACACAGCTAAATTCTTCCACCCGGCCATCATTTTAAAAATATGCTTAAGAACAGTGGTGGCCAAACTGTGGCTCAGGTGCCACATGTGGCTCTTTCACACATACTGTGTGGCTCTCAAAGCCCCCACCCCATCATTTTTCCAAGCCAAGTCAGCTGGCAGCTTGGAGAATGCATTTTAAGTTAAAATTGTTTTCTCTCCACCTCTCCCTCCCCCCTCCAATTATTTGCCAACCTTCCTTCCTTCCTGTCTTGCAGCTCTCAAACATCCATTGTTTATTCTATGTGGCTCTTAAAATAAGTAAGTTCGGCTGCCCCTGCTTGACAAAAGATATAGGGAATGAAGATGTTCCATATCTAAAGATGCATTGCTTCATAAAATTAACAGTGAATGAAATTTTTAATTAAAATATTCAGGCAATTATCCCTCGGAATTATATGAAAGGTTCCATGTATTGATTTGGAATAATATAATAATCCTAAAACTAGTCATGACTTCATTTGATTCTCTGTGCAAGTCAAATAAAAACCAAAGCAAAAATGTTGACTTATGTCTGCTGTCATATGGTGGAAGGGGTATTGTAATCTCATATCTAATATGGAACTAATCAGTAATGCAAGCAATAATGTGCCCCACTGTAGACTGCAGTTAAATTATCTTGATATAAATAAGCTGACAATCACATCCATGACAATCCAGTTCTTTGGATGTGGAGAACAGTGTCTCTACGGTTTTCACTGCTTTTATTTCTCCCCTTAAATTTAAACAATATATGGCAATCACAATCTTAGCATTTTTACAACTATGAGTCCACATAAAGCTTTGAATTTGTTTGAAGATAACATTTCAACCACATTTGAATGATGATTTTCCTCCTAATAAAATATTTCAGTCCAAGTTTTTATTGATATTGGGATGTGAAGTTAATATGAGGTACTTTTCCCAATTGGCTAAACAGTCAAAATAAACATACTAAATCAAATAATGCATTATTTAGGCATCAGATAATTTTCCAGAAAGCTTCCCAGGAAACGCATGGCACTGTCAAAGAAAGAAGGGCATGGCACTGTGCAGATAAGATGTTTAAAGAAAGGCTTCTAGCAAAGCTTCTTTAGTTGCCCGGACAGAAGGAGCTTGAAAAGCTCTTCTGTGTGCATCTCAACAGAAAGAGGACTACTGCTGGCCACTCAGTCTTTTCTCAGTTAAAGAAATAAGCCATTAAAAATCAGTTGCCCATCAGGACCCAAAATGCTAGCCCAATAACCCCACTCTTATTCTCTAGAAATTCTGGCCACGCACATGAAACATTCATTACATTGTGTACTTTGGTATAAGCAATCCAAAACTAGCAAGTGAGAGCCAGGCTTCCAAACTCTGGAAAAGAAGCTAGTTTTATTCAAGATAAGTGTCTCAGAGTGCTTTATAAAAAATATGAGACCAGTTCCAGTAAGTCAGAGACAGCTTAGCTGAACAACACCGTCATATGATGGTGTATTATAAATAAAGTTACTTAAGTGACAGTTAGGGTTGCCAAGTCCAATTCAAGAAATATCTGGGGACTTTGGGGGTGGAGCCAGGAGATATGGGGTGGAGCCAGGAGCAAGGGTGTGACAAGCATAATTGAACTCCAAGGGAGTTCTGGCCATCACATTTAAAGGGACAGCACACCTTCCTTCCTTCCATAGGAAATAATGAAGGATGGGGGCACCTTCTTTTGAGGCTCATAGAATTGGACCCCCTGGTCCAATCATTTTGAAACTTGTGGGGTATTTTGGGGAGAAGCAATAGATGCTATGCTGAAAATTTGGTGCCTCTACCTCAAAAAAACAGCCCTTCCCAAGCCCCCGATACCTCCAGATCAATTCCCCATTATACCCTATGAGAATCGATCTCCACATAGGGAATAATGAAGTGCCCAGCAGACATTTCCCCCCCGCCCCCTTCTGGCTGACTCTGAAGTGAGGGATTGGCATCTCTACTCACAAGTTGCTGCCAGCTTCTTCAAAGTAACACAGACACACCATCCCAAGAGGAAGCCTTTCCAATCAGAGACTGAAGCCTCCAGAGGTGGAAAGTCACATGGTGGCTGTGGGGGTGGGGCTTCCCCCCACCAGCCAGCTGACTGGGGGCGGGAAGGAGCCCGGGAAAGCGGAAGAACCCTCGCTGGGACCTGGGGATTGGCAAGCCTAGTGACAGTGGAAATTGGTGAGGATATTTGACCACATGGCCCTTAGATACATTTCAAAAATAGCCTGTTCTGCACTGAACACTTTCTCATGCTTTTCTTAAACATTTTGAAGCACCATTTTATTGGGTGAAGCTGCAACTAAGCCCCATTTCCAAGTGTGTGCAGGGAGTGAAGAAGGGTCCAGGCAAGGCTCATTTGCAGAAAAAGGGCATCAAAGCAGACACCAGCTGCACAGGCATGTAAAGAATAAAAAGCAAGTGTAAGATCCAAAGGCTAATTTAAGAATTACAATGGTCCACATAAAGGCTAAAGCTAACTGCTTCTTTAAGGGAGCAATCTATATGGCAGGTGAGAACTTCAAACCAATTAATTTATTTGAAATATTTTTATCCTACCTTTGGTACAACCCCTTCCCCATCAGCACAATTAAAATCTACACATACCAACACTAACAAATACTTGTCAAAGCAATACACAATACCCTTAAACAAGCAGCAAGAAACACATCACTAAAATTATGGTAGCAGTATGAGCATGGGGAAACAAAATCAGTATGTAAGTAGCTGTCCAACTAAAACCTCCCTCACATACGGAACAACAGACAAAGCTTTTTCAGTATTACCAGTCACCTTTGTATCTAATGCTTCCACCCAGCTCAGGGTGGTATATATGATTCCCCTTCCCACTTTATCTTCAGAACAACCTGCAAGGTTGTTGGAATACAAGCTATGCATATTTCAGACATTATACTGTTTACCTGAAAGAGGAAATGATGTATTGTAACCTAAACCCAAGTGTGAACTGAGTCTTCTAAGCCCAGGCAAACATGCAAACATAGCATTGGTCAGAAAGGACATTAGGTGTGAAAAGCTTTGATGTTGTATACAAGCTGAATTGTTCTTTTTCCTGTTCTTGGTGTTTTCTAGGTAGAAGCTAGACAAAGGGTTGTATAATCTGTAGCCATGTAGAGGTCAGACATAGTTAAACTAGTTGGTAAGCAAAGTTGTTTTTCTTTTTATCCCAAGTACCCTATCCTGATGTTTTCTAGTAAACTTTATTTCTTTTGATAAGCTTAAACCTTGACTCCAATTACTGCCACTCCAAACCTCTGAATTTTCAATTATCTCCAACAGTCTCCCAATCCCAGTTCAACACTTTTTAACCACAATACCACATTACTCTTTTTTATTATTATTTATTTGTTTGTTTATTACTTTAAATTTATATCCCATCCTCTCCGCAAGAGGAGTAAGGGTGGCTTACAATCAATTATATAAACCAATTTAAAACCAATAAAATACATTTAAAACATTTTGTGGTGCTATACACTTTGATATGGTGGGATCTTTCTATTTTCTGTTAGTGATCCCATTATATTCGTAGCTCCTCAGCGGTGAGAGGTGGTGGTTCTCTCCCGGATTCAGGTATTGAAGGCCTGTCGAAACAGTTCAGTTATATCACACATGGTCAGAGGAAAATGCTTCTTCAGTTTTTCACATGCAGAAAAACATCATTTAAATATGCCAGTTTCAGGGTATTTGCATGAGGAATAAATTTGAGCATGGAAGGAAAGCACAGTGTAAGCTACAGTTGCCAGGCAACATATCCTATAGTTAAAAACAAATCTACACTATGCTTTCCCAGAAAAATTTGAGATGGCTTTCATGGCTCTGGCTCCACCCTTTCCCTTCACAGAAAGCTCAGCATTTCAAAACCTTCCCCACAATTACCTCAATTGCAGCAAGAGAAGACTTGTCCAAGTCTGCCATTGCAGGAGCTTACTAAGCATAGAGACTTGTTTCTTTTTTTAAAGCATGTTGATGAAATGCTCCCCATGTTTTGCTGAGGAGAAAACACCAAGGGAAAATGCTTCTGTCTGGGATCTGGTCATTTGTGCAGCTTTCTCTCCACTCACTTTCACAAGGGCAAAAAAAATGCAATGAAGTCTTACTCATCTTACTGAGAACTGGTTCAAGTCCAGTGGTCCTGACTGAACAGAAAGGTGGGATAAATGCTATAAATAAAAATAAAATAAATGCATAAAAAGCAATCACCAATGTCCCATCTTTTACTGGATTACCACTGCAATCCATTTAAACCAAATGACAACATGCTAATTAGCTCACAAACTAGCTCAGAGGCCAACTGAGTCTTGATCACAAATATGCACCACTTCATTAATACAGACCAGCAAATAGGCTTTTAACTGCCTTTGTCTACTGTCAATGGTATGAGTGTTTGACAGAGTAATGCTCCGTGTACACTGGCATGAATGTTGAATAACTGAATGGAAGAATAAGAGTCAGAAAAGATATGTCTTTGGAATGAGATGGCAGTTGGTGCCTGAAGGGGTCCCAGGGAGGAAGGGGGCAGACCAAGCCCCCAATATTCCAGTTAACTACCCCTAGAATAGACCCTACAGTAAGTCCCCACATGTGGAGGGGCTGTGGCTCAATGGTAGAATATCTGCTTGACATGCAGAAGGTCGCAGGTGTTCAATCCCTAGTATCTCCAGTTAAAAGATCTGCAAGTAGGTGATGTGTAATACCCCAAAAGCCTGGAGAACAGCTGCCAGTCTGAGTAGACAATACTGACTTTGATGGACCAAGGGTCTGTTTCAGTATAAGGCAGTTTCATGTATTCGACAGCACTTTACATTAAGCATTTATATTCTGCACTCTCAGCCAATTTGGTTCTTGGCAGTTTCCCAGAAAAATACAAGTAACAGTTAAAACACACACAAAAAAACCCCCAGACAATATCATAAAACTAGTGGATCTAACAGTTTCAAATACTGGGCATTTTTCCACAGAGCTTACCTCGGAGCGACGTCCCTCTTCAGCGCGCAGCGTCTGCACGGATTTCCCACCAACTGCTCCGCATAACCAGGAAGAGCCGTGGCTTTTGCGTCGCTAACGTAAACTGGTTTTTAGCAGTTTACATCTGCGATGCAAAAGGTCTGGCACTTCCTGGTTATGCGGAGCAGTTGGTGGGAAATCCGTGCAGACGCTGCATGGTGAAGAGGGACGTCGCTCCGAGGTAAACTCTGTGGGAAAACGCCCACAGATTTTAAACTCAGCAGGAAAAACAGCATAAAATGTATGTAATAAAAGCAGATAGTATAAGAAGAATTTCCCTTCTCCAAACTAATTAATATACAATGTCTGAAGAAAAGATAAGTGTTAATAGTGCCAAAAAAAAAATCAAAAGTCTTGGTGCCAGGCAAATATGTGTAGGGAGGGTATTCTACAGCTGGGCACAACACTCAAGAAAGTTCTCTCTTTGGGGACAACCCACTTTACCTTAGAGTGCAGAGATAGCTTTGAGACATCCTTGCAACGTCTTGATCCCTGACTACTGATTACTTACTACCAGTACTATCAATTGGGCCTGGAAGAGGAGACCCAGCTAATGCAGTTCTTCTGAAACTAGTGGCATGTATTCCCCAGTCAGCAATCTGGCAGCTGCACTTTGTACCAATTGAAGCTTCCTATCTGTCCAACTAGAACACATTACTGTAACCGGGGCTTTTTTTGTAGCAGGAACTCCTTTGCATATTAGGCCACACATCCCTGATGTAGCCAATCCTCCTGGAGCTTACAGTAGGCCCTGTAAGCTCTTGGAGGATTGCATATCCCTAATATGCAAAGGAGTTCCTGTTACAAAAAAAATCCTGTAACATAACCTGGAAATGAGCAGAGCATGGATATTCAAGGCCAAATACCTGCCTTTCAAGGATTATATACTTCCCTTGACACTGTTAGAAAATAATTAACCAAAGGGAGGCAAGAATCTGTTGAGGTAAACTGCAGCTATCCCTCAAATCACATGGTGGCAAAGTGCAACTCCCCGAAGTAATATGGGGAAAGTATAACACAGGCACAAGCCCTTAGAGATTTAACTTTCAGAAATTATTAGATATCACATAACATATAAATGCCAAAACCAGGAACAGAAACCAGAAGTCCCTGTTTAGGCCATGGTGACGTCAACAGGATTATATTCATATTTAAAGTTAATCACATTCTCCACTAACATGCCTAATCAAGGCTTCAATTTGCTGTTCAAACCACCAGACTAGAGTAGTTAAACCTATGTAAATAAAAAAATGAAAAATAAAAACAGAGCCAATTCAATTCATTAAAATGTGAATTTATTACACAGTAAAATGAAAAAAAAAAATCATTTTTCATGTCCACATGTGCCAGTGGCTGTAAAATTTTATGATTTCAGTTCAACAAGTTAAAAGAGAAAAATCATATGCAGACTGTTCATTAGAGGAGCAAATATTTTCCTGCATTGAAGGCCAGGTTTCTAAGGCTGGTGTTGGTCATATTAATTATTTCCATATATCCCAACAGCTTCCAAGTATTAATCCAAAATTTTATGTTTCATCCAAAACCTCAGACACAGTTACTACTCATGTTCTCAAAGTTGCAACCACACAGCCAGAACACTGAAATAGACATGTGAATTAGGCTGCGGTCACACTCACCATTAAATCCATCCCTAACCCGCTATTATACCCCGCAGCTTTTTTACAACGAATTTCCTGATCAGACATCCCTCCATCCTTCAGTTCTAAGCAGCGTTGGTCCCGTTGTTGGTTGATCAGAGGTCTCAACCGGACCTCATTTTTTGAGACAGCATTCCACACTCGCGCAAGCGCAGTACTGTGGGATATCGTGCTTGGCTTTTTTTTTTAAAGGTGCCAGAAAAGGTGGGCGATCTGCCCCCCCCCCCATTTAAACACCCAGAAAGGAAGGGGAAGCCCAGGAGTTCTCTTTGCTGTCTCTCCGCCTGGTGGGGAGACAGCAAAGGTGGGTCATCTTCCTCCCCCCACCCATTTAAACACCCCACCGTGGTGTTTAAATTGTGGAGGGAGCACGGCAACTCTCTTTGCTGTCTCTCCGCCTAGCGGGGAGACAGCAAAGGCGGGGATCTTCCTCCCCCCCCATTTAAACACCCCGCCATGGTGTTTAAATGGGGGGGCACGGCAACTCTCTTTGCTATCTCTCCACCTGGCGGGGAGACAGCAAAGGTGGGGGATCTTCCTCCCCCCCATTTAAACACCCCACCGTGGTGTTTAAATGGGGGGGGGAGCACGGCAACTCTCTTTGCTGTTTCTCCGCCTGGCAGGGAGACGGCAAAGGTGGGTCATCCTCCTCCCCTGGCAGGGAGACAGCAAAGGTGGGCAATCTGCCTTCCCCCCCCCCCATTTAGGAAAGGTCCCCTGTGCAAGCACCAGTCATTTTCAACTCTGGGGTGATGCTGCTTTCACAAAGTTTTCACGGCAGACCTTTTACGGGGTGGTTTGCCATTGCCTTCCCCGGTCATTACACTTCCCCCCCCCCCAGCAAGCTGGGTACATATTTTACCGACCTCGGAAGGTTGGAAGGCTGAGTCAACAATCGCTGGCGCAATGATATCATTTGGAGTGGGCTCTCGCAGGGAAGCGGATGTGTGCTTGCGACGAGTCGGTTACAATGGAGTGTTAAAACATAGAAAGTACACGCTGGAGTCGTCGGAAGCATTCTTATTCCGGAATTAATATACTATCAAAAAAGTCCGCGTCTCAGTCGTGGCAGTTCGGGACACGAGCGAGCCAACGACCACTGCCAGATGCTAATGTTTGGACAACCGCTTAAAATCTGACATGCATCTGGCTTTCATCCATGTCCATCTCGTCAGTTTATGTGTGTCTGACCTCGGCCTTAGAGGGCCAAATCATATCCCATGAAGTAAAAAGAAAATAATATCAATATGTTGTTTGGCCAACTTCAAACACATCCAAAATGCAACTGGTTCCTATCTTGGTCAAATCAATTTTTTGAAATTGCTACTTATAGTGAATAGTCTGCCTGCAATTCAGATGAACAGTTTCTGTAATACAGGTGCCAAGCTTTATGGATCATATCAACAGGCTGATTTAAAACTTAAAAACCACCTTCCTTCATTTTTTCTCTGTGAACTTCTGGACATTCTTCTCTTCTTAAAATCGTAGTTCCCTTTAAGTCATTGTGTTTAACAAAAAAAAGTAAGCATTCTTAATTTTAAAAATTCAGATAACCACTAAAAGTCTGTTGAACCTTAATATCTGAAATTACTGGATTCTTAGAATAAATGTCATACATCTACAGCAGCAACAAAGAAGAGTCAGACCACATCTTCGAGTCTGGAGTTCACTTCCTTAGGTTCAAGTTGAGAAACCTGTAAATAAAAAAGATAAGCAGCAATGTAAGAAGCTCCCTCCCCTCCATATGAATTTACCTGCAAATTCAGATCTTCCTCAAAGGCCAAACTCTGTGTGTCACTCATTGCAGGTTCAGTGGATATCCACATGGAAAAGGCCTTTCCAGCAGAAAGGCGAAATTTCCTCCCCAGAAAAACCTATGTGCATACCTTCCCCCAAAGGCACCTAGGCAACTGGCTTACAAATTTTAAGTAAAAAAAAAAAACTTGTTTTTTTTTATCAAGATGAACAGTTGGAAGAGAGTTCAGATAAAAAGCCAAATCAGATGTCACATAAAACAGCTTTCAGGTGTCTGTTACAAGCATTTTTGTTTTTGTGGCTTTAGAAGGGGGCCATTTGAAACAGAGAAGCAGCATATCCCTCTCTGTGCATTACTTTCCTGTTCCAAATAGCACCTTCTGAAAGACCATTTGTCTGGGGTACCGGGAAAGAGAAAGATAGTTGCTGAGATGTGGTAACATACATTTGTGTATAACTTTAATTAAGGATCTAACAAAATCTGAGCAATCCCACGGCTGAGCCTTATAAAATAAAATAAGGAATCACTGCATTGGTATGACAAAATCACAAGGCTACAGGAAGATAAAAAGTAACATCTGCAATACACAACATATAATTATGTATGTGTCCTAGAACATAGGAATTAATAACAAAAAGAGTGTACTGCACTGAGGTACTGCAACAAGTTTCCATTTGCTTGAACTCAGTTTGTTGCTGTGCTCCCACTCCTCATGCCCACTTCCCCTCACATATGGATCATAACTAAAGCTTTCTTTGTCCCAGATGCCATTCATTACACCACTATGTCCAAATCCTTAGGCAAACCAAAGGTTATTTCTTTCACACAAACGAAAATTCTAGACCAAGATTAATGCCCAGGTTCCATGCAAGGAAACAACTTCCAATTTGTACAACCTCCAGCATTTGGACATCATGGCAAATGTAGCTTGAGCCAAATATTCTTGAATAAGGGAGACTTTGATCATGCTCCACACAAGGCTGGGAATGCACAAACACTACAAGTCATGTTTATCCCCCATCACACGAGAAAAGTTTACTGCGACCGCTTCTTTCAGCAAATTAACTTACAAACAGCTATTTTAGTAGAATTCCCTTGGTTCTATACCTCGTGTTTTCAATACTAATATTACAAACTCACAACTCTAGATATTAGTTCACATCATTTATTTGGAAAATTCAGTAACTGATAAGGGCCTGCCCAGCTTTCAAGCATACAAGAATTGTTTGCCAATAACAAAATAATATAATCCCAAAATAATCACAGGTCAGTGTAGAAGCTTTTGTGTTCCTCTAAACTCTTCACAGTCCATGGGCCAGACCAGGTCAGTATCTGATCAGGTGGCAAAATTTCTTTATGTTTTCTTGAAAGGTGTATGTATTATGTTTTGATGTGATAACCCATTCTGATTGTTAGCTTAAGTATTTTTTGATGCCATCAAGATGGCCAAGGCTAATTTTTCCTACCTTTTCTGATTTGAGAAACCTACCTTTTCTAAATTGTCCCAGGCCTAGATGGTAGGGATTCCAGTGTCATTATTAATATATATATATATAATCAGCAACCAAACTACAGCAGCTTTAAAGGGAAAAAATTCCAACACAAACACAGAAGAAACCACAGCTGAGTATAGATAGTCCCATAAATAGTAATATTCATTAAATTATTATAATTAAAATTTGTAAATAAAAACCTGCATATTAAACAGTTGCTGAATTCACAAAATTAAAAGACATTTCTTCACAGTAACACAAAGTTACCTATTAGGGATGGACATGAAGTGAAGCACAAATCATGATTCATGCTAAAAATGGCCAATTCATGGTTCATTCTGAACTGGTTCGGCTGATCCCTTGGCACCTGAACACAAACTGGCTTTTTTCCTTGGTGTGCAATTTGGTTCATGTTTGCTTTGATTTTCCAGACACACTGGCCCAGGCCCCTGCACTATTCCTCAGTTTCCAGTGAAACTGACTAAAAGGAGCTCCACTCTCCTTGCTATAGTCAGTTTGATGTAGTGGTTAAGTGTGCGGACTCTTATCTGGGAGAACCAAGTTTGATTCCCCACTCCTCCACTTGCACCTACTGGAATGGCCTTGGGTCAGCCATAGGTCTGGCAGAGGTTGTCCTTGAAAGGGCAGCAGCTGTGAGAGTCCTCTCAGCCCCACCCACCTCACAGGGTGTCTGTTGTAGGGGAGGGAGATAAAGGAGATTGTGAGCCACTCTGAGACTCTTGAGTGGAGGGCAGAATATAAATCCAATGTCTTCTTCTTGCTTTGGGGGGCTGCAGCTTGGCCCCCCCAAAATCCAATTCACACCAAACATGGAAAGCAGGCAGAGGAGAATCTGCTGAAGAGTTTGCCGCAAGTTTGGCATCTCTAGCCCACTCGGGGGCATTCTATGCCTTCCTGAACAGAATGAACCAAGAAATGTTCGGGAAATAAAAAAAAACATGAAACAAAACAAACCACCAAATTGGGCAGCCTAACAAACCATGAAACAAAATTAACGATTTTTGTGTTCTGTGCCCATCCCTATTACCTGTTATTCAGTTACACTGGATAAAAATGACATTAAAATGCGGGTCCATTCTCATGTACCTAGCTGTGGCATAGCAAAATGAATTTTGTCTTGTTATAGTTCATTGGAAAGGCAAAAGAATAAGCTATAATTGTCTAATATATATCAGGTGCCTATCTGGATTAGGTAAAGCACCATATGCTGTAAAACTTATAAAAATGGGGGGGGGGTCACTTTTTCTTTACTTTATACCTTATATAATGAAAACAGTAATGGATAGATTCATTATTGGTACTTGTTATTTGTAGGGGAATTTATTACCTTTCCAACAGTGCTTTAACATTTTAAACTGGTCATTTGGTTCATGAGTTATAGCTCAAATTAGAAAAGGTAGGAAAAACTGGCTCTCTTTGTATTTACTTTTAATTGGTGAAGACAATCATACATCTGATCTACTTTAATCATACTTATCCTTTATTACACATACAGTCTGGGCCAGCACCAGCCATTTTTGCACCCTTGGCGCACTCCAGCTGAGCAAAACAAGCAGCAGTCGGTCTTTCCCCACGCCAGTTGCCAGTCGCCATCACCACCTTGCCTCGCCTCGCCTGCTGCGATGTCCATGTTGGGCACTAGCAACCCCTGCCCCCATTCCCATGAGTCACAAGGGGGCACCCAACTCAATGCCCCCTAAGGGCCGCCACTCCAGGAGACTGCCTAAGGTTGCCTAGTGGGCATGCTGACCCTGTTTACAGTTCAATCCTAATGACACTTTCCTGGGCATAAGCCTCTTTGAATAGACTATAGTAGAATTTAGACAAGCCCTGTTTAGGATTGCTCTTTTAGAGGAATACAATAGTTAAGATGAAGCTCTTCTTAAGGGTAATCCTTTAAGGAAAGATTTCAGACAACAAAAAGTCTTCAAAATGACACTTCCCAAAATAGAAAACTGATTACAAGAAATTCCTTCTTCTGAGAAAGAGTCTTGCTCTAACACAGATAAGTAACTAGCTCAGACTGCCACAGCAACCTAAAAGCTTGTCTAATAAAGTTGGGCTTTTAAAAAAACTTGGTCTTCCTTTTTGCTTCTACACTGGGTTAAAGGATATTATGTTATTTTCTTCTGATGGTTTTGTCTGCACCAGCCACTGTTTTTTATGATATATTCCAAGACAGTGCAGAAAATGTCTGCACAGCCTTCAATTTGGGTGGTACCCCAATATTAAGGCTCTGCTTCTCAGTTATCAATCCCTCACTGGAGAGTATACAAGTTCCTAACAATGTTTCTTCCAAAATCTGCACTGATCTCTGCAAGGAATACTCTGCATTCTGGAAACCTGTCATTTGAAATAGCTTCCTCATGCCCAGACATGCCAGCCTGCAGATTCATGCAGCAAAGCTGACTCAGCTATCTATACACAGATTTGCCTCCAAGTGGACACCAACATCCAATGTTCTGTTGGCAGACTGACTTGGAAGTGGGCTTATTTAAATAGCAAGTGGTACTGTGAGTAAATAACAGACTGCCATTTCAACCAGAAGCTGAGAATGCTTCCTTGCGAGCAGGTTTTTCCTCCATCTTGTTGGAGCTGGAAGTGCTTCAGAATATTCCAGGAAAGCTTTCCACAGGTAGCACAAGTTCAGAAACAGGAGGATGCTTGCTTGGCATGGAACTTTCAACGTTTTGTGGTTGGTTCCACTTGCTGTGATAGTTCCTTTCTGCTGGCATCCACTGTCCAAAGTTAATCCTTAAGGGTAACAGGTCGGTGAAGAACAAAACCACAAAATGATGGAGTGAATCCTCACAACCCCAGGGAAACCTGCTATCTCCAGTCCCCTTTTCTAACCCACCAGGCAGAGATCAAGGGACTGAGTCTCCAGCCCTCCCAGGCCTTAATAAAGAAGTCAGCCCTGCAAGGTGGGACACTTGCAATCTGAGTCCCATGAAACAATTACTCTAGTAGCTGAAGTCAATAAAGGGCTAAAGTACTGAATTCAGATTGAAACTCCAAAACCCAAGAACACCACAAATGCAATTAATAAGGTTTAAGAAAGAAACATGTAATGATACACAATACAAGAGCAGTGAGCAGTGAAAATAATAAAAACTAAATGTCTAACCTAAGCCACTTTTATGAATATCAGTTCTTGTTACTTGACCAGACTGAGCTTAAAAGAGTTTCAAAGTCCAAAGTCAAAGACAGGTGTTATGGCTAGCAAGCCCCACCTGGTCTAGAATCAAGAGGTGAGTCAAAGCGAATATAATCCAGACAAAGGGCAAAGACTGGAATGGAGGATCTTCTTTTTTGGCAAACTGTCTGGGATGGCATGATTTTAGATGACCAATCAAACATTTTGCTAGCCAGGTGACCTTAAACAATCAGGTATGTTGATAGCAGGGTTTCTAACCAATCAGATGCATTGCCAGAAGTCTACAGCTGTACATAGGCCCAATGAAGCAAGCCACCTTCTCTCACCCAGGGGCCCTTGCACTAACAAGATGGAATGTGTAGGTGAAACTCCTTCCTGGTTTCTTGGCCATGAAACCTCTAGACCCAATGACTTCACCAGTACCTGCGTCAGACTCACATCTCTCCTGATCATGCTCTCTGAAACTGCAGTCAGCATGACCTCAAATTCCCAGAGAGAGAGGGACCATGATTTTGTAGGCACAAGTCTGGACCGAGGTTTCTGAAAAGTGAAGAGACTGCTAGGCAAGCCAGCCTCTTGATACCCTCCACTCTTTCTCAGAATTCCAAAAGTTCACACAGACTTAATAAGGCTGAGGACCCTTCAGCTGGGAAATGTTGGAAGCTACATGGCTTTGAAAAAAGATACTGTTTTAGATCAGCAGCAGAGACCACTACATTTGCATGTGTGTGGACCAGATATGTGCACACAGTGAGTGAGGGTGGAGCTGGAAGTCTGGTTAAAAAGGCCTGGAGAATCAATAGCAACTAGGGGTGCCATCTCTCGACACCAAGAAAGCAAAGCATCAGGTTGCCAGCATCACACTTCATGCAGTCCTGCCACCACACAAGGTTGAGAGCACTGACAATACTGCACAGGCACCTGGCAAAAGCTAATGACTACACCAATATGCTGGATAATTAGATACTTAAGCCTCAATTAATCATGCCCATAAATTATTACAGGCACAGAACAATATTAAAAATATGACCCTGCAATAATGTCTAAATGAGATCTCATTGAAGCTGGCAAGAATTTTTTGCTTTTGACTTCACTAAGACTGGGTCAGGTCTAGAGTTGTAGAAAAATTGATGGAAAAACAATATAAGGCTCTTTTATTCCTTACAGCAGGACCTACATGGCATCTTTTATCTTGAGTTTCCAGGAAGTCAGATACTATTACAGCATGTCTGGCATTTCAGGAACGTGGGAATTAGCATTTTATTACAAGCATAAACATATTATTAAAGGCAACCAAGGTGTAAATCTTTGGCAGGCAACATGTGGCGGTGTTAACATTCCTCTGTCCAGCACTTTTGCTGCAAAATATATTTATATTAAATAATGTTAAGACTGTGACTGAAGATCACAAGCCAGTCATAATTATTATGGCTGCTTGATGTTTTCCATACCTTCCAGTACCCAGTCTTCACAGCCATATCCAGGTCTAAGTCCAGATTCATTACTGATGGAAGTCCACCTACCTCAAAGCCAAAATGGCAGATCTGACATAAAGCAGGACTGCAGTTATGCCTTTATAACCCTTCTTTAGGGAAAGAAAATTGGTTCAAACGTGCCCTATGCCAATGAAATTTTTAAAAATGGCTGCTTTGTACAGGTGTGCAAGTATGTATTACAACAGAAAGTAGCACGGCCATGAATATCCACAGCTTGTCTGCAAAAATACATGCAGGTGAGAACAAACATTGTGGAAAACAATGTGGTTTTCCTAGTGACACTCCATGCCACCAACACACATAAACACAGTTCATTAGCTATCAACGTTGGCCTGACAGGCCCCAGCAGTTCACTTCCCCATTCACATCAACCCCCACTCAAAATATGGAGGTTGAGATAAGTCTGCGATCCTTAAAGAGAGCCACTTCATATTCTGATATTCACAGATATAAATGCAAAGGACCAGAAACTAGTTCTAGAAGTTAGATGCTTTTAAACAAATTACATGTCCAACAGAGGTTCCTGTACTATGTATGGAAAACCCAATTTGCAATCAATGGTCAGCCATAAATTTCAATAATTGGGGCACCCAGTTATTCTTGGAGCCTGCTTTACATCAGAGTATAAATATCATATGAATTTTAAAAATAACCAGACTCAGACTTTTTTATTTACGGTCACAAACCAATTAAAATACAGGGATTTTTAAAATTTGACACAAGGAAAGAACCTGTGCTATAATAAAGATTAGGATAGATTAATTGTCTTAATATGTTGAATATAAAAAAAATTACATAAACATCAAGACACAAGTTAAAACAGAACATCTTAAAACTAAGAAGCAGTAAAATTAATCTTATGGATACACAGGGGTGGCCAACGGTAGCTCTCCAGATGTTTTTTTGCCTACAACCCCCATCAGCCCCAGCCAGCATGGCCAATGGCTGAGGCTGATGGGAGTTGTAGGCAAAAAAAAATATCTGGAGAGCTACCACTGGCCACCCCTGCTATAGAAGGCAGCGCAAAACTTGGCAACAGCTTTGGAAATAAGCTGGTTTTCATCCGATAACATGAAATTGATACATTCTGATACCAACAACCCAGAATCTGCCTTTAAAATAGGTTCAATAAATTTTACACAGGCCTCTTTATACCAGGAACACCTAAGAAATCAAATGGGCACCTGGGGCTTTCGTAACACTTATTTGCTTTAACATACTGAGGCCCTCTGCACCTCAGCTCAAAGCTAGCACTGTGGTATACCCCAGAGCTACACCTTATGAAACAGATGTTCAGACGGTTGGAGAGGCACTGGCAGCATGTTCGTGATGAAGCGACAACAACATCTTATAGGTTGTTTATGAGAACCTATGAGGTGGCAATCAAGGCACTAAGAAGGTATATTACACGGCCATGATTGCATCTGTGAACTCACACCTGGCAGAATTATTTGATACAATTCTGTCTCCTATGACTCTGCCACAGGGCAGAGTCCAGAGAATGGGATATAGGCTGTGAGGCTTTTTTGTGAGCTTCTTCGCAGATAAGGTCTTGTTGTTCCGCCATGACCTCCCCCTTACAGTTGAAACAGTGAATGAGCTTGAGGCTCCATCTTCTGGTCTGGTTTTGGATCAATTCACTCTGCTCAGCCTGGAGGAAGTTGACAGAGTTCTCTCTATGGTACGTGCGACCACTTGTAGTTTGGATTCGTGCCATCATGGCTGATTAAGGCTAGTCAGGTGGTGCTATGAGACCCCTTAAGGGAAACTGTCAACCAATCACTTAGCTAAGGGATTTTTCCTAGGCCTCTTAAGGAGGTAGTGGTCCATCCTCTCTTGAAAAAACCATCACTGCACCCAGCCATATTAGCAAACTATCAACTGGTGTCATATCTGCCTTTTTTGGACAAGGCCGTGGTGATCCAGTTGCAGAATTTTCTGGAGGATGCTTCCTTGTTAGATCCACACCAATCTGGCTTTCACCTGGGTCACAGGATGGAGACAATACTGGTCGCCATCTTGGATGACCTCCAGAGGCATCTGGATCAAGGTGGTTCAGCAGTACTGTTGTTGTTGGACCTGTTAGCTGTATTCAACATGGTCAGCCATCAGTTACTGACCCACCTCACTGACGCTGGGAATCAGCGGACTGCTTTACAGTGGCTTTCCTCTTTTCTACAAGGTTAGGGACAAAGCCTTGTGATAGGGGAGCAGTCGTCCTGAAGACACCCACTTATATGTGGAGTGCCGCAAGGGGTTGTTCTTGCCCTAATGTTATTTAACATCTACATGCACCCTCTTTCCCAGATTCCTGGAGGTATGGGCTGAGATGCCATCAGTATACAGATGACACCCAGCTCTATCTGTTGGTGAGAGGCAAGTCTGGTTGCGGCCTGGAAAATCTGAATCTGGCGTTACAAGCTCAGGCTGAGTTGATTGAAATTGAATCTGATGAAGATGGAGGTTCTATACCTAAGCAGCCAGGCCTCTGATGGAGCAACACTTGTGGGTTACCATCGGGGATTAAGAGCTTGGGAGTGCTTCTGGATTCCTCCATAACAATGGAGGCCCAGGTAGCCGCCACTGCCAAATCAGCCTTTTACCATCTGCAGCTAATTGGGCAGTTGGTTCCCTTCCTCAAGCGCAACAACTTAGCGACAGTGATCCATGCTATGGTCACCTCAAGACTAGATTACTGTAATATCCTCTACATGGAGCTGCCCTTGTCTCAAATCCAGAAGCTACAGCTGGTGCAGAATGCTGCAGCCAGGCTGTTACTGGGTCTCTCCTTGTTGGAACACATTCAGCCTGCACTGAAAGCACTGCACTGGTTACCTATTGCATACCGGATTCATTTCAATGTGCTGGTTCTTACCTTTAAAGCCCTATATGGCCAGGGACCTGCATATCTATGGGTCTGCCTTTCCCCACGTGTTCCCCCGTGGGTACTATGGTCAGGGTCACAACAACTTATTTTGATCCCCAGCCCCAAGGAGGCCAAGCTATTATAACAAGGACTTTTTCAGTCTCAACTCTGTGTTGGTGGAACAAGATTCCTGAGGAGGTTAGGACCCTGCAGGATCTTTTTCAATTCCACAGAGCCTGTAAGACAGTGCTCTTCCACCAAGCTTTTAACAGTTAAATGAACTAAAATCAAAGACTATTGCCTAGAATAAACTGACTTGACCACATGAAGCATAGACCCTGACTTTATTTTTCATCTAGAGTACCTCTAAGTGTGGTCCCATTTCCATCTGGTGCACTTGGATACGACAATTACACGTAAGCTCTGATATATCCACCATTAGTAATGTATAAATTGCACTGTATTGTTTTATTGTTACTAGCTGGTGTTTTTAATGTGCTGTTTTGCCAACTGGCCTTGTAAGTCACCCAGAGCCTGTTTCGGCAGCGAGGGTAGGGTATAAACTAAATAAATTTTGCAGTCACTTCCATAGAATTTTTTAGCAGTTTACATTTATTATTTTCTGCCCACTAGAGTTTTTCAGTACCTATATACAAACACCTTCACAGATGCTGGGCTTACCTGTGCATCTATACACCTGAACTGCCAGGACCAGGCTGAATTGTACAGGAAAGGCCTCAGATCAAATCGGTTGTCATCAGGACTGTAGTCAGCAGCGTGGTAGGATGGGGTGAGAACAGTCATTTTGTGTCTATTGATTGAATACATTCTGAAGAAATGCTTAACCTTTGATGCCACCTGGTGTACAAAACACAGTATGTCAGGGTCTCAAATGAGGTTTTAAAAACTTTGATTAGAAGAAGCCTAAATAAGAAAAGTTCTCTAGAAAGAAACACCACTTTAGTTTTATGCACACGGAATAATCCATCTATGGAATAATGAATCTATTATTCACTAGTGTCTCAAGTATGGATATTTAAAATATCAGAGTACAAAGACAAAATCAGTATTGATTCACACATACCGAACATGTTTCAATTTGTCTGTAATAGGTTCCTGGTTGAGAGTAAGGCACTGACACTATCTTCCTTCTCTCCTCACATGGCAGAAGAAGAGTTGGTTTTATACCCCGCCCTTCACTACCTGAAGGAGTCTCTGAGAGGCTTACAATCACCTTCCCTTCCTCTACCCACAACGGCACCTTGTGGGCAATGTTCCCTCTAAGCTCCACAGAGTTGTAAGCAAAAAATTCTACCCTGTGAGTGAAAAAAGCTAGTAGCATTATTTTATTTATTTTTTATTTATTTAAACTTATATCCCGCCCTTTCTGCGAACGGACTCAGGGCGGCTAACAACAGCCAAAAAATATATATTACATCAATATAACAATATAATGCTAAAAACTATAAAATTATAAATATTACATAATGGTGCTATTCACAACTTCATGGTGGTTCATGATGTTTTCAGTGGGCAAGTTCAATTTCTATTAATTCCTTAGATGGTCTGTCCATCGGTGATCCTTGAAAAATTATCTGATTTCTCATAGCTGATATTTGCTCAGTTATAAAGGTGATAGCCTTCTCCACTCAGATGTCATAGGCTAGTCAATATAATTCTGTCTTACAGGCCCTGCAGAATTGGGAGCGATCCCACAGGGCCCCATAGCCTCCGGGAGGGTGTTTCATAATGTTGGTGCTGCCACCAAGAAGGCTCTGCCCCTTGTAGAGTTCAGTCTGGTCTTCCTTGGTCCAGGGAAGGAGAGAAGACTTTGCCTTCCCAAACACAGTGCTCTCTGGGGAATATATGGGGAAAGGTGGTCCCACAGATAAGCAAGCGCCCAGCCATACAGGGCTTTATGGGTTAATACCAGCACCTTGAAGTAGATATGGAATTCAACAGGCAGCCAATTAAAGTTGTGACCAAGTCTACAATTGACTATTGTGTAAATTAGTTTTTAGAAGATTATTTCCATAACCTTGTAAAAATCTCAGAATGAATTATTTTAAACTATATTTTAAGCATAATTTAAACATTATAAGAGAAAACAGAATGTTACAAACTGAATGTTACTACAGATAATGTAGTCCTCTATGGGAGTAGACCAGGCCTCCAAAAAAGAGGTCTGCCCATGCCTTTCCACTATACTGGTAGACCTGACCTTTGCAGAACAGGTCTAACTCCTCCTTTCCACTAATTGGTAAACCTGGCCTTGGACCATCACCCTGCACTGAGCCTTAGAAAGCATACCAGCACTTGTTGGGGGAGGGGGGACTCTTGTAGGCTACTTTGGGGGGTTTAAAATGAAATATGACAACCAGCATTACAGGTCAAATATAACAGAGGTGGAACAATCACTGCCAGAACCCTGCCTAACCTAACGAACAGGAAATTGCTTAAATGTTATCAACCTGCCCAAACTACTTATTTATTCAAATATTTATATCCCACTTTCCCTTATGACTCAAGGCAGCTTAAAAATCATACTGAAAAACATTATGTGAAAAAAAAAAGTTGGGATGTGCAAAACCCCCGATTTTTTCCAGCTCCATTATAACCTGGGGGGACTATATATATATATATATGCTCTCCCGATGGCTGTGGTGACTACCACATCGGCCACTGGACAACCCCCCAAGCGTTTTAACCTTTCTTCATAGGGAAACTGTTCCAACCCTTTAATCATTCTAGTTGCCCTTTTCTGGACTTTTTCTAATGCTATAATATCTTTTTTGAGGTGTGGTGATCAGTAAACAGTATTCCAAATGAGACCGCACCATCGATTTATACAGGGGCATTATGATACTGGCTGATTTGTTTTCAATTCCCTTCCTAGTAATTCCCAGCATGGCGTTGGCCTTTTTTATTGCAATCGCACATTGTCTTGACATTTTCAGTGAGTTATCTACCACGACCCCAAGATCTCTCTCTTGGTCAGTCTCTTGTATTTGAACTTGTATTTGTAGCTGGGATTCTTGGCCACAATGTGCATTACTTTGCACTTGGCCACACTGAACCTCATCTGCCACATTGACGCCCACTCACCCAGCCTCAACAGATCCCTTTGGAGTGCCTCACAATCCTCTCTGGTTCTCACCACCCTGAACAATTTAGTGTCATCTGCAAACTTGGCCACTTCACTGCTCACTCCCAACTCCAAATCATTTATGAACAAGTTAAAGAGCATGGAACCCAGTACTGAGCCCTGCGGCATCCCACTGCTTACCATCCTCCACTGCGAAGACTGCCCATTTATTCTCACTCTCTGCTTCCTATTAATTAGCCAGTTTTTGTCTTTTTCCTAGATAGAGGCTGCAGAGAGGGGGGAGGAGATGGAAAGTCAGAGGGGCAGATAAAGGGAAGAAGATAGGATTGCCAACTCTGAGCTGCCAGCTAAAATTTTGTGTGCCAGTGCCCCCTAGTGTAGCTTAGAAGGAACATAAGTTAGATGGAGGTGAGAGAGCTGTGACTGACCTAAGGTCATCCAGCTGGCTATATGTGGAGGACTGGGGAATCAAACCTGGTTCTCCAGATTACAGTCTGCCACTCTTAACCACTACATCATACTCTCTCGATGTGATAGATGGATGTGATGTCTGGATTAGTGATCTAATATTTCTGGAAATGCCTTACCATACTCCATTCCCTATCAAACCTACACTTATTTTACTGATTTAACAACATAAAATGTATCAGTTCTAACTCAGCATATAAAACTATTATTTGACATTTATGGAATTTACAGTATAAATGCCTTAATTTCCTATATATACACGTCCGCAAATACACCCAATATATGAAAGAACACTGAAAACTGCTGCACCCTATGCTACCTTAATAGTTCTACCTTAAATTTTGTCATCTGAAAGGCAGGAAAAAATAAAAGTTGAAATTAGAAAACAAATGTTGTGGGATAGAAAACAAATGTACTATTTGGACAGACATGGTCTCATTTAAATATATCAAGCTAAACTTTGTAAAAATAAAAACACTGAACTCTTTTATTGTCAAATACATTACTGCATATTTATTGCTGCCAAATTATTCATATTTAAAGAAGAAATATGTCCTTGGAAATATGTTGTGCACAGTTGACACAGGAATTATCTAATGCTGCAGAAAAGAGATTACAAAAGTAGAAAGCAGCAAAAACAAGATAACACAGAGTAACAATGTTCTTTTTTAAAAAATCACCCTCCTGATCTGTGAGGATAGGGAATATCAGGAAAGTTTTGTTACCTCTGCTGGGGTACAAATGTCTTTCCACTTGTTAATCAGCTTACAAAACATACTGTAAGGTCCAGCTTTGGCTATTTTCCTTAATTTGCCATAGATGGAGAGCTCAGCATATGTCATCCCCATGTCTGCCTGAAATTAAACACATACACACATACAAGAGACAAGACAAAACAAATGAATTTACAGCTGATGTCCTAATTTATACAGAGCTATATTACACAGAATCACGTGTCAGTTCTTCTAGCTCAATACTCTCTATAGGCTTAGGGAGAAAACTTCTTCAAGCCTGCTGTTTAAGAACCTTGCTCTATTTAAAACCCATACTCTTCAATACTTACAGAAGGATGCTCAACAAGATCCCTTGCAGCGTTGAGCAGGCCCATAGCTACTGGGGGGTGGCCTGTGGGGGCCCTGCCCCTGACTTCTGGGCAGCCCCCCCCAATTCAGGGTCCCCGACTTATGGCCTACCCTTGTCTTTGCATGCCCTCCAGCCTCCCCCGTGGCCTCCCTGCGCCATTTAAAGGGCCTGCCAACCACCTGATCACAGGCCCATTAAATCACACAGGGAGGCTGGCAGCTGCTCCTGCCACCCCACCTGCACAACTTAAATTGTGGGGGAGGGAGGGGGCTACCCTCAAGCTGAGGTGGTCAGGTAGGGTTGTCTCCCTGTTTTTTGAAGCCGGCCAAAGAGTTCTCTGACCAGCTCAAGAAGCAGGAATAATGGGTCTCCCAGCTCCACCTCTTTCTCTTTTCGCTCCTGCTCAGCAAGTGGGATGGGAGACAGCAAGAAGCAGTGGTGGTCTCCTCTTCTCACAGCCAGCTAGGGAGTTCTCTGGCCAGCTTCAAGAAGCAGGAACACCAGGCCTGCCAGCCCCACCTCTCTCTGCTCTCCTGCTGGCTGAGCAGGAGGGGGGGGGAAGCAAAAGGCAGAGGGTCCTGTGCTTCTGGCAGCCTGCTGGCTGCAAGAAGCAATTAGATCTGGCCTTCTGGCCCCACCTTTTTAGATCAGAGGGCTGTATAAAAAATTTTAAAAAGCCCTCCGACCTAAAAAAAATCCTGGCTATGCCCTTGGCTTTGAGTCTCGATGCCATCAACATGTAGATGATACACAGCTTTATATTTCTTTATCTAAGCCTCCAAATGCATCCAACTCAACTCTAAATGAATGCTTTGAGGCTGTGGTCTAGTTGCTAAGGCAGAACAAGCTGAAGCTGAACCCAGACAAGATGGAGCTAATGCTGGTTGGGAAGACTTCTGCTTTGGGAGGAACAGATCCACTTGCTTTGGATGGAACTGACATTCACAGAGCAAGTTAAGAGCTCGAGAGTGCATAAAAATCCAGCCTTGCTGTTTGAAAAGCAATGTATGGAGTGCCAGCTCTCTCCTCTGATTTAGCTAATCTGGCCACACTAATCCAGACTTTTGTAACGTCAAGGCTGGACTCCTGTAATACACTCTAAATTGGGATGCCAACACTTACTGCATGGCAGTAGTCATACAGAAGACCAGTTAGTTAGTGGGATAGTTCAGTTAATTTCTTTAAAAGCTGCATTAAATGAATACCTGATTTAAACCAGTATCTTCCATACACAATCCAAGGATCTATTGAACAAAAAATGCACCCTATCAATTAGATATGTGGTTCTCCTAGCTTTGTGAATTCCTAATAACTTCTCTGTGTTACAGACCATGCTAGTAATGTGCAGAAGTTTGCTCTGCAGGGATGACAAAATGATGCCATTGCATCATGTGAGCAGAGGAACATTCTGATATGCACCCAGTGCAGTCTCCAGCATTTGGGAAGACTTGTGCAGCAAATACACTTTTGGAGAAGTATGCAAAACATACTTCTGTGCAGCAGAAATGCTTTTGGAAAAGTATGTGAACTGATTTGCTTATCTAGTGCAGGTTGGAAAGTGAGGCTTCCCTTGCTGTTGATTTTTAAGTGCAAATGTCTACACAACCATATATAAGACTGACAGTGGGTTTCATATTCAGTGCTCTTTTACCTCATCAGTTTGGGCTACTTGTCCTTCCTTCAGTGGCTCTAATTCTGCCGTTGGTGGTGCAGAAAGAATACTGTGTATGAAAAAAGAAATCCATCAGGTTAGGAATGGTTTTAATATCCTACAGAAAGAGAGAGAGAGAGAGCATCCTGGTAGGATAACTTCCTTCCTTCCAGGGCTGAACATATAAAGCTACCTTATATTATGTCTGACCACTGGTTCATTTATTCCAGTGTTGTCTGCTCTAATTAGCAATGGCTCTCCAGGATTACATGCAGAGAAAAGTCTTTCCCAACACATGCAACCAGGTATTACTTAACTGGAGACACCAAGGAATGGACCTGGAATAATCAATATGAAAAGTATTTGCCCTGTCATGGCACTTCACGTGTGTTCATCTGCTTAGTCTGACTCTTGCCAGAAAAGCCTTATTTCCATCACTAAGGGTGTTCCACCTAATGAAAATCCAAAAATGATCAACATAAATATTGTGTATGTAAAGCATATATTGCAAATTATTTTACCAAAAGCTACATCGATAGATGTGATATTTATATCGCAGGTATAAAGGTGAATTTATAAATTTTAACTATTGTTTATTAGATTTCACTCCAGTTCATTTCATAATACAATAATTCATTCAGCATTACACAGCATAGCTGACAAAGGACGGAGGGAGCTCCAGCCAGGGCTGAGGGAGGCCATCTACTCAGCTCCTCATTCCTCTGTTCCTGAGGCATTATAAGAACTCTTGTCTCCAAAACAGGGAGAAAACTCCTGCTAGGGCTGAGGGAGACTAGTTGCTCAGCACTGAAACAACATCTGTTTGGGGAAAAGGATTGTGACTCCCTTGATCCATGTCATGTGAAATTTTTAGTGTTGTCTATTGTATGTCAGTGTTCATTTTTTTAAGTGAGTACTACTGCAAGATGTTTTGGTCCTGAATGTGAGGAAAAGGCAGGATAAAAGATTATAAAATAAATAAAGTTGTATGTAGCTTTGTACAGACACAAAGGAAAATAAGTCATTTTTTAAAAAATTCAAACACTGCATTATACACGTCCCAGTCAATACTCCCTCTAAGCTGTGGAGTCATATGAGCAAAAATTCTGCTTCATGAGCTACTGGCATTAAAGTTATGAGCCACTGCATAAATAGTTTGCTCTGAAGCCATTTTTCCTGAGCTAAGACAAAAAATGTGTGAGCCGGAGGCTAATAAACTGTGAGCTGACTCACACTAATTCAGCTTAGAGAGAACACTGCTCCCAGTACACCTCCGTAATTCAGAAAAACAATCAATCCTAACCACTTTCCAAAGGGCCTCCATGCTATCCAATAGGACTGAAAATGATATTAAACATTCATTCATTTATTAAAGCATATCGAACCTTTCAAGGCAGCTTACAATAACAGTTGAAATATCCAGAGCTAAAAACAAAGATAAAATAAAAAGCCTCAAATCCCTTTCCCTTCATCTCTATTCAAACCCCCTCAAATGCCCTGGTAAACAGGCAGATCTTACAGCACTTCCAGAAGCTCTCCAAGGAGAGGGTCCCTTCATCTCTTTAGGAAGCCCATTTCACAGAGCTGGAGCCATCATGGAAAAGGCTCAGGCTCTGGCTGATGCCAGAAGCATCACTCTAAGTGGTGAGATAGCCAACAAACAGCTGCCTGATGACTATAGCTGGTGCACAGGGACATACGGACATAAATAATCTGAACATTCATCAACAGCTGGGAGCATTCTGTACCCATTTTTAGTCAAATGTTTGCTCGTGTTCACCTGTGCTCTACAATGTAATAACACACACTTTATCCTGGAAAACAAGAACTTCTAGCATGTCATTTTAGTAACCCTCCTCTTCTGTTCTCTTTGTAATTCTTGGTATGAGTCTTTCTGCAACTGAATGTAACAGTGATACAGAATGCATCTGACAAAACAGACTTTGGCTCCTGGAGTTTTACACCATAAAACATTTTGTTAGTCTTTATGGCGCTCTAAGACTCCTTTGTTGTATGGAGCATGTCCAAAGGGCACACATTCACACTGAAACAACCAGCTGGGGGAACATATAAACATATTAATAAATAAACCAATCCTTGATAAGGACAATATTTGCAGCAAACTGGGGAGATCCCACTCAACACTGATTGTACTTTACACTTCTTTCTGTATATCATGATGTCATTTCAACAGAGGTCCAAATGTGCAGGGGGCCTGCTCCCAAGTTTTAAAAATGATATATCATGTTTAGAAAGGACTGTCTTAATTCAGTTGGTCCCCAGACAGGGGTAAGTGATTCCTCACTAGGCAGGGAGACGACACCAGACATAGTCATTTTAAATACATTATACTATTTCTTGTTAGGTGTTCAGAATGCAACTAAAACCATGTTAGATGTCACAACAAGAATCACTATAAGAATCATAGTTCTTCAATACTAAGTAGCATACAGGAGGAGGAAGTGTCCAGATTCTAACTCAGAATATATGCAGGACCAAAGCTTTATACTTTACTTCTCACCTTCTGAGTGCCGTTAGGTGAAAATTTTCAAGACAGTGTTGTATAAAACTTCTCAAGTCATTTTTGCTAATGCCACCAATAGGGTTGATATCCGCACTGGAGCAATCATACTTTGTGAGATATCCTCGAAGACTGAGGGGCATAGAAGAAATTTTTTATTTAATATTCAATTCATCTAAAAAGAGAAGTATGTTGCAGTTGCTCATGAGATGCTGCTCAGTTAAAACAATGCAAACATTGTTAATGTTTTCTGAGAACAAATCCTGCCATCTAAAGCATCACATGACTTCTTTCCTAACTCAGCTGGACTATAGACACTGGCCTTTTCTTGCAGCAGGTCCACTGTTAGTTTGTAAGATGCTCTGGCAACTAACAGAACTTTCAGTCAGCAATTTCTGAAAGCAGTGAAGGAAGCTTTCTGTTAGGCTCTGAGGAAAGCTACCAGACATATGTGTGCAAGCCAAACCCTTGCCTGCACCTAAAGGTTCTCAGAACCATAACCTTCTAAGAAACTGTATTATACAGTACATTCAGCCTTCTCATTTCTCAGAGACTTCCAGGGAAGAAGAATTCACAGTTAACTACTCTAGAGACAATGAAAAAAACCACAGCATCCCTTGGGTGCCCTATCCCATCCACCATATACACCCAAACCTCAGCATCCAAGTTTTACAGGGTTTGTTTGCTATCTCTGCAAATAGGTGCAGATAAAGCTAGATTTTGTTTATCCAAATATTCAGCCAATTTATTCAGTGTAATGTGCCAGCAATTTTTAAAATTAGATACATGAAATCAATTGAGAAGACCCTAGGTATGTCACACATGCACACAAAGTATTCCTCAATCTACTACATGTATCTGACCAGGCACTACATACCACACAGACTGAAACATTTAACCAAGCAAATAAGATTAGAATGAAGTGTACAATGCCCAAGTCTCTGTGCCCAAGTCTTGACTGCTGCAGTACAGAGATGAAAGATTTTTCTGAATTCCTAAACATCATCTGAAACACTACACAGGGAAAGATGAGAAAATGGAACAATTATCTTTGATAGTGAGAATGCTACTAATCCCATGCTTAAACACAACAGTATTTTCATTTCTGCCAGCATTTCAGATATTTGCACAAACCGGTTGACAGTTTCATTCCTCATACCCAAGAATTTTAAGATACACACACCTTTCATCCACATTAGACGATCCAAGCACTAGCAGTCCACCAGGTATTCCACGAGTCCAAAGACATAGCTGTGCAAACAGGTAGGCAAACACCATTCTTATTCTAGCCTAGAAATTAAGTTCAGAAACAAGATTTTCATAAAATGAAAATGACAGACTATATCAGATGTGTAGAAAGATTTCAACGGTGTCCATTAAGAACATTATGGAAATAAGTAACAGCAATTTGTCAATCAGAGACTTCTTAAAATTGTTACCAGAACAGCAGTCAAATAGTTAATTCTCCCTTCCCTATTAAGAAAGCCAACAGATGTTGTCAAGAGACATATAGCATTAAACTACAACAAGAAACATTGATTTTGAGTTTTAAGACAGAGAAATCAGAGTTCAATATCCATCTCTGCATTGCTCATACTGTACGAAATCCCTACACAGGGAACCTTAAGTAAACCAGCAGCTCCTTCTCTGTCAGAGAGAAAAAGTATTTTTCCTCCTGGAACAAGAGTAAGAAAATCAGACTTTTATATTATTGTACCTGCACATTCTGTAGGGCCAGATTTTCCCGGCTGCTGCCTCCACACATGTAGTATTGGGGCAATCGTCCCATCACTGCACTGAAAACCCCCCAAACAGCCTTCACAACTCCATCTATGTTTATGTTTATATGATAACTGGGAAGAGAAGAACATATTAGTTCTAATGAACAGTAACTGTCTTTGCATCCTCATGACTTAGCCCAGATGTTTGTCATTGGTCTTTTTCCTAAAAGGATTAAAGACTCTCTCTTTTGTAGCACATTAGTGTTGAACATATGGTTTAGAATACAGTTGCACAACATCCTTAGTAAAAATATGCAATATCCACATTCTCTAGCCTTGCCATCATCTTTACAAAAGCCACTGTGTTTTTGCCTCCAGCTCAGATCTACAAAAGACCTTCAGAACTCTCTCTCTAATACATTTTTGTTTTGTTTAGAAAGTGTCAGAGGCACACTGGTAACTCAGCCCACCAGTGTCAGAGGCACACTGGTAACTCAGTCTGTCAAATCCTTAATTGGATGGTTTGGATGCCATATTTCCCTTGTCCTTTTCACCGCCTAGATTTTAAGAGTTGTAAAAGGCACTACCTCCTTGTTACCATCCTCATACACATGCCACCCAAAAGCTATATTCTATTTGTTGGAAATATGTATCTGTTTTGTATGTCCTTTGCAATGTTCTAAAGTTCCAGTCATTATAGGGTTAACACTGTACCTGATTCCCTATTGTCTGCATGACCTGGGAAGAAGATACCGATTGCTGTCAATCAAGGTCAAGAAGCAGGAAAACCTGTTTGGTCAGTTAGTCAGGTGACTTCCTTTGTTCAGGCAGAGAGCTCAAGAAGGAGGAAGTGGTCTTCCATTAAGCATGTGGTCCTCTAGTGTGAGGATGTAGTTCTTTAGTGTTTGTTATTTTCATCTCCCAGTACCCTTTCCCTGTAGTAATAAATATGTTTTTGCTTTTTCATGTTAAATGCCTCTCAATGATTATTTGATCCAGTGATCCATTGCACTGTTTGAGTTAAAGAAACAGAATTTCAAACAGAATTGCCTAACACTGTTTTGGACATTCACATATACCTGTGCATTGTCCACATGCAACAGCCCCCAAGAAGTATGATGATGGCATATGATAGTGCATGTATTTAGGGAAATGAGACATCTGTAGATATTACTACTTTGGAGTAGAGTGCTGCCACAGGGGAGAGTAGTGCTAACTTGCAAAAAGGCAAGGAAGTAGCTAGCAAGGGGGAAAGCTGTTCCAAGTCATACAGTATCATAACAGAAGATGCAGAGCCAGGATTGGAAGGCTCCCTGGAACCCTTAAAGTCTGTTCTATGGGGCCCTGAAAGGTACAGATCAGTTTATTTCTATAGGAGTGTGTGGTTTGGGGCCTTACTTACTCTACCATCTTACAGAATCCTAGAACTATTGGGCTGAAATGGACAGTAACCTTGTCTGAATCTTTAAAAGCTGGACCCTAAAAATCCAGATCAAGTAGTAACAAACCAGGGATATCACTCTGGGGTTGAGAGGGGTGAGAAAAGATACTAGTGATTCACAGCAAGATTCACAGCAAGGTACAAAGACTTGAAGTTTTATATGCTAAAAATTAAATTAGTATTTTAATTAAATTAATGCATATATTTTAAGAGAGTTTTTTGTGGTCCTTTGGATACCTCATGACAACCAGAAAAATAGATGATTCTGAGCAAAAACTGTTGGATGAAATACTGAGGTAAGGGAGGGATTCCAGCTGTAAATGGCACTCCTGTGGCAAGCATCAGTCTGTCAAATCCTTAATTACACAAAATTTTAAAACCCCAGTATGGATACTGCAACATACAATGAAGGCAAAAATCACAATTATGAGAACACTACTCAATGGAATATAAATGCATGTCTCAGGCAATCCAGTATGACCAGTTTTGCATAGCAACCCTACAAACATCACAGTCCAGTAGGGGTGATATACGTTTGGAAGCAGCCTTCTATATCAGGGATACTCAGGATTTTTGAATCTGTCAGTACCTTTGGAATTCTAACACAGAATGGTGGATGCAACCACAAAATGGCTGCTGAGGGAGGCAGAAGAACACCACCCCCAGAGGATGTCCAAATGCAAGGGATAGGAGGGATAATGCAAGGATGTCCAAATTCAAAGGAGAAGAGGAGTAATTTAAAAATAGATTTGGAAAAAGGAGTGAGAGAGAACAAAACTAAACTGGTACTGACAAAGCAACATAATTTTAATTTGCACAGCCAATCAGATCTCCAATGCACCATCAGAAGCTATTATGGGCAACAGGCCCACTTGGCTCAACTCACTTTCTGAAAACACATGGTGGGCACCAGATAAAGTGGTGGCAGGTGCCATAGAGGCTAAGAGAACCATGTTGGGGACATACCTGTTCTATGTGAATGGCTGAGGTAAATGTGCATTCGAATGAATATCCACAAGTACCATCACTTTTTAAATGCAACTAATCACTTGCAATTTAAGTTGGACTGAGGTTCATAAGCTTTCCTTCACACTATGTATTTTAAAACGTGATTATTTCCATACCTGCCTATTTCTTCAGCCAAAGATTTGGCTCTGTCATATGTATCCTGAGAAGAGTTTTCACTAGCCATGTAGCAAGTTGTCAGGATGCGTCTGCAAAATTCCCGAGGATCCTTTGGTGTATAGGCTTCATCATTCACTATCTTGCGCACATCACTCAGTACACCTTGATCTGAAGAGAGCAAGAAAGGAAGAAGAAAAGAAAGAAGAGATAAGCTGAATAAATACATCTTTTAATGGCCGACTTTGAAAGGAGTTTGCATCTTTCAAACTATTTCACAAAATTATACAACTCTGTGCTGGAGTAAAATTATAACTTCAGCTTATTTATGCAGTTGAGTTTACAAAACAAGACATCAAATGTAGAGATGAAAGACCATTTTCTCTTAAATATGCCTGTCCAATGGACTTAGAAGCTTGTAAATCTGCTTAGGATGGCATGGTGTTTGTTTCATTTGGGGGGGAAATTACAAGATTCTGTTCTCTAGCAGTTCTTAATCATGTAATTTAAATGTGTTCCAGTGCATGGATTGACTGTCATTTAGGTTTTGTATAAGATATTAAACTAAAATTAAACCTTAGAGAATTCAGAAAAATATTCTGATTACCAAAAACAAAGCTTGGACCCTACATAGCACCCATAGAAGTCTTGAGTTAAGCACAGTTCCATTCATGCTCTGACTTTATGCCAGAACTGATTACATAAACAGCATTCTTTGAGGAAACATTAATGCTCCAGCCAACACAATCGACAGCTGACTCATAGGTGGAACTTCTGCTTGTACTGCCAGTTGCACAAATACAAATTTATTTCAGGATGCAAGGTCAAGTGACTGTGGTGCTTTAATAATAAATTTCCATTTGTGCAATGGGGATGTGTAAGTGGAACAATGTCTTAGGACCAGTGTTCCCTCTAAGCTGAGTTAAGGCAAGCTAGCTCACTGTTTTTTAGAATCCAGCTCACACATTTTTTTCTCATAGCTCAGGAAAAATGGCCTCAGAGCAAACTAATTTATGCACTAAGTCACAACTTTAATGCCTGTAGCTCACAAAGTAGAATTTTTGCTCACAAGATCCCACAACTTAGAGGGAGCATTGCTTAGGACCCAAACCATCAATAATTTTTTTGTCTCAACAAACTTAAATTCAACTCAATAGTCAGGCACATGATTAAAACACTCCCACCAAAGTCTATGGGACTTTAAATAATGTGTAACTTTGGCTGGACTGGACACCATTTTCCCATGTCATTTGAAGAAGAATTCTATACTTAAAATGAAACCTAAAGTAATACTATGCTCAGGGCTTTTTTTGTAGAAAAAGCCCAGCAGGAACTCATTTGCAATATTAGGTTACACCCCCTAACACCAAGCCACCCAGAACTGCATTCCTATGTGTTCCAGCTCAAAAAAAGCCCAGACTATGCTGTTTCAAAATAAAGTTAGAATGCGTGGAAGAGCGGTTTTAAAATGCTTTCAACAGATGGCATGCTTTATTTATATTTGTCCTGATCCAACTAAAATTAGTCATGACAAAAACAAGGTGAAAGCACTGGGGCTTAAGTTAGCTGCAAAAAAAATTGTCATTGGCTGCAATAGCACTGATGTTAGCTGACTCAGAACCATTATTCTTTAACATTGGAAATCTTGTAAAAGCGCTTTCCAAAACTAAATTTCTTATTGGTCTTTCAGGATACATAACACCCAGAAATAATCTTGAAATAATTTCTTGCAAATAATATCGCTCTTATGCATTAGTTTGTAATTTCCCCTAAGTTTTAGACTATGGACAGAATCAGTGTTAGGAATTAAAATATCAAACCCCAAGGAAGAGTTCTTGTGTGACCTAAAAGCTCCAATACCTGCTTCTTATCACTTCAGAAACTGTATTTTTTAAAATTGTCCCACAGGCCCTAAATCAAATTACACAATGTTAAGGTATATATTGTACTTTGTTTCAGTGACCACTGGGTCTCTTGAATGCTTACCAATAGTGATACATTGAGAACATCAGCAATGGAAGGTAAACTTTCATAAAACACAGCTTGCCAGCCACTACTGATCAGCCCCTGTAGAGCATGTCTGTAAAATAATACTGGAGGGTGTTTAGTTCATAAAGAGCTACGGTGAGGTCCAACATGCCTAATCCATGCCACAGAGAAACCAAGCATGCATCCCTAGAATATGCCCCAGGGCATTTTTCAGCATATAAAAGCTGATGTGGGTGTATGAAAGAGCAATGCATGATGCTGGAATTTACAGCTAATCCTTGGCAGTCTCGCTATTCAGGCACACTTACTTCCATTCCATACTGCGGAACAAACCTGCAGACACATTGAGTACACAATGCAGGCTGTAGCAGAACTGTCCACACCACCACTAAGCGGTAAGAGAAATCCTCCCTTAACAGATACAGCAAGAGGGGAAAAACATTGTTAGGAACCAAGTGTCTTCTCTCTTCAAAAACCAAATCTTTATGTTTCTTCAGCACTCATTATGGTTTTAAGACACTCTTCTCATGTGGTGAAAGCTTCAGTGTATCTCCTGCCTGGAACATCTCACCAGTCCGAGATAACAAGGGGGTTGTGATGTGCATCCCTAATAACCTGTTATACTGGGGAAGACTATTTGATTGCAATAGCTCTGCCTTGTGTAAGGCATGTGGTTTAGTCATGCTGCTTGCTCACTAAGAGTTTTCCCTAAGAGTTTACTCACTTGCCCCTGGTACTGCAGATTCTGATACAGTAACTAGGCATTCTTCAAGTAAACAAATCTGCACTGTGATACCTCATCCAGTCTGACCTTGCTTATATCTGGCTGCAAGTGTCACTTCATCACATCACCAATTTATTTTAAAGCCTTCACTCAGTATTAGAATTATGTGCACACTATCTCCCATAACTTTAGAGCCCCACCTGAGGATCCTGAACTAAGAGTGGGTCATGAAGCCTGAGAAAGCAGATCCCAGGCTGCTGCAGTTTTACTGATTTGTGCTTTAAAAAAAAAAAAAAAGTGAGTCACATAGCAAATACATTTGGTCTTCTGGTGCACTATAACAAAAAGGATGGGAACCACATCTTTAGAACACACAGTCTTCAGCAAGTCAATGCCAGTGTAGCTAAATATTAATCCCATTCCCAGAGCATGAACTAGAACTGCTTTACAGCATCCTTACAAGGTAATTCCTCTGCCCTTACTGTTGCTGATAAACATGGCCATGGCAGATTTTTCCCAATAGCCTCCCCTAAATCATGCAGTCTACAGAATGCCATTAATGGGGATCAGTTCAAGAAGATCAAATTATGAAGAAGCTTCTTTCACAGGGAGAAACTGCCTCTATAAATACCCGATTTGTTGCTGTTTTCAAAAGGAAGACAGTAACAAGGTATAAGAAATGATTCCTATCAGCATCATTAGTACTAAAAATATGATGCTTAAAATTTAGGTGATCGGACATCCTTCTTACCTGTTTACTACGCCTTAAGTAGTCCCAAAGCCAGCAAGCAGGGCCGAGGCTGAAAAGTAACAAAGTGATATTTCAAAGTAGTAAGTATAGATTGTGCAGGATTTTTTTCTCTGGAATTCACAGAGAGGCATTAGCTATGCAATGCTTTCCATTTATACTGTGCCCGCCATGCTTGCTACTTATAGTTATTTACTCTGGAGGAAAAATTTCCACTTGCTAAAGACAACAGCTAAAGACTGCTTCATATGCAATATGTGTATTTTGGTTCTGATATTGTAAGTGCACTGCATTCATTAGTTATGTATAAAATGAAGTTTTTCCTGTTTAAGTGCATGCAAAAAGCAAGTACAAAGAAAACATTCAGGGTCCCCCTTCGCATTTGGGAAAGAAAAAAAAAGACATTTTTTTTAAAAAATAAAAATCCTGGCATTCTTCATGACTAAAACAAATTGAAAATATCTGAGGCAGGAAGAATATAAAGCATCACAAAAGATGAAACCTTAAGACTACAGTCCACTTCATTTATCCACAAAAAAGAATTTGCACTGTTACATTAGAAAAGCACAATCTGATGTTAGCTAGACAGCAGTTCCTAAGCACACTAAACTAAGCAGGGGAGCACATGACACATGAGATGAACAAAGCAGGAGTCAAGTACACCTTTAAGACCAACCAAAGCATTCAATGGGTGACCTCAAGGAACTTCAAGAACTGCAAAGGAACTTCAAGAACAGAATGGAGAGAGAAACCGCTGAATTACAAATTATTATGAAACTTGGAACAAACACCTGCCCAGGACTGAACAGGGATATTGGTTTTTTATCTCATTACAGATGCTAAACCCACTCTCAGTGAGTATAGCTATACATCCATAGTATTCCAATGTGTTTCTCTTTTAGAATTATGTATCAGTATAATTATTTGTATTGAAACGCTCAAAATAGGGATATTGGCTGTATATCTCATTACATATGCGTTACCCATTTTCACTATATTTTATTGTATTCCTTTTTCCTATGGCAAACTAGAATTATGTTTACATGTTAAAAAGTAAATTAGTTGGACAAGAACATCACTGTCCGAAGTATTTCTCTTTTAGCTGTATTGACACACTCAAACAGGGACTTTGGTTGCTTATCCCATTACATATATTGAACCCATCTCCCATTGTGATTGACAGACAATCTCACATTTTGACATACTACTGTTTTGTTGCTTTCGCATGCTCATGCTACTCAGATCAAAGGTTTGCTCAATTTGTTAATTTTACTACTCTGTCATTGTACCATTTTATATTCTAAACCACTGCCTACCAGATAATTTTACTTCACTGTCGTTGGTTCTTAAATCTGTACCATGTTGAATTCTGGGCCACTGCCTAACAGCTATGTATGGCTTTGCTCACAGTTCTGGATTCCTCGTCTGATGAAGTGTGCTTAAGAGCACATGAAAGCTTATGTTCTAAATAAAAATTGGTTGGTCTTAAAGGTGAAACTTGACTCCTGCTTTGTTCAACTGCTTCAGACCAACATGGCTGCCCACTTGGATCTATCTACATAGTTTGAGATGGTATAGATTAACAATAGATGCGTTATATGGGACTTTGCCTTGCAGTTTCCCTCTACAGGCAGTCTCCTTCCCATTAGTAAAAGAATTCACACCTGTAATAAAATAGTTTCAAGCAATAGCAGGTAAGTGACTAACTATGGACAGTGGAAATGTGCCCTGTGTGTAAGGCAGAAACTGTTCCAAATCAATTTATATATTATTTTTGGAAAGTAACCTTCTAGACTAATTTAGGAAAAAATTGGAAACAAGATCATTTTGGGTTAATCTCTAATTGTGATAATAAACCTAGTTAATGGGCAGGAATAAACAAAACCTCCCAATGCTTATTTACCTCTTGAACTACCAGTCTTTGACATCATCCGAGATGCTTCATTCTATTGACAAACTTATTAAAATGCATTATAATATCTCTCTCGGCTTGACTTCGCGAACGAAGATTTAAGAAGGGCGCAGTAGTCCACGTCTGCTGCAGGCTCGCTGGTGGCTGACAAGACCAATGCGGGACAGGCAGATCCGGCCACAGTGGCTGCAGGGAAAAGTCTGATTTGGGGTTGGTGCTGTAGCAGTGCGATTCTTCCTCAATCTCCTTTTGTCCTCAAGACCAGCTATGCGTGCGTTCTCAAAGGAAGAGACAGCCAGGTGGATGGTATGCCTCCATGCTTTGCGATCTGAGGCTAGGTCAGACCACTGGTGATGGTTGATGCGACAGGTGCCAAGGGATTTCTTCAAGGAGTCCTTGTACCTCTTCTTTGGTGCCCCTCTATTTCAATGGCCGGTAGAAAGTTCGCCATACAGAGCAATCTTGGGAGGGCGGTGGTTTTCCATCCTAGAAATATGCCCTGCCCAGCGCAGCTGCGTCTTCAACAGCAGTGCCTCGATGCTGGTAACCTCCGCCCGCTTGAGAACTTCAGTGTTGGTCACAAAGTCACTCCAGTGGATGTTGAGGATGGTGCGAAGGCAGCGCTGATGAAAGCGCTCAAGGAGTCGCAGGTGATGATGGTATAAAACCCACGATTTGGAGCCATAGATGAGGGTTGTCATCACAACCGCTTTGTAAACATTGATCTTTGTGCCTTTTTTCAGATGCTTGTTGCTCCACACTCTTTTGTGCAGTCGGCCAAATGCACGGTTTGCCTTTGCCAGCCTGTTGTCAATCTCCTTGTCGATCTTGGCATCTGAGGAGATGATGCACCCCAGGTAGCTGAACTGCTGGACTGTCTTCAGAACTGATTCACCCACAGTGATGCAGGGAGGGTGATAATCTTCCTGGGGTGCAGGCTGGTGGAGAACTTCTGTCTTCTTCAGACTAACTTCTAGGCCGAATAGCTTGGCAGCCTCTGCAAAGCAGGACGTCATATGCTGCAAAGCTGATACCGAGTGGGAGACGAGTGCAGCATCATCAGCAAACAGTAGCTCTCGGATAAGTTTTTCCATATCCTTGGAGTGAGCCTTTAGTCACCTCAGGTTGAACAGGCTGCCATCGGTGCAATAGCAGATGTAGACACCATCGTCATCATCTAGATCTACTGCGGCTCTTTGAAGCATCATGCTAAAGAAGATCGTAAAGAGAGTTGGCGCGAGAACGCAGCCTTGCTTTACACCTGTGCCTATTGGGAAGGGCTCCGAGAGGTCGTTGCAGTGTCTGACTTGGCCTCGCTGGTCTTCATGTAGCTGGATGATCATGCTGAAGAACCTTGGGGGACATCCTAAACGTTCCAAGATTTGCCACAGGCCTTTCCTGCTAACGGTATCGAAAGCTTTGGTAAGGTCGACAAAAGTCACATATAGACCCTTGTTCTGTTCCCTGCATTTCTCTTGGAGCTGCCTGAGAACAAATACCATGTCGGTGGTGCTCCTGTTAGCTCTGAAGCCGCACTGGCTCTCTGGGAGGAGTTCTTCTGCAATGGTGGGCACCAGTCTGTTCAGGAGTATTCTGGCAAGGATTTTGCCTGCGATGGAGAGCAGGGTTATCCCCCGGTAGTTGGAGCAGTCTGACTTTCCCCCTTTGTTCTTGTATAGAGTGATGATGATTGCATTGCGAAAGTCCTGTGGTAATTTGCCTTGTTCCCAGCAGGTGACAAGTACTTTGTGAAGTGTGCTATGTAGTACTGTGCCCCCATGCTTCCAGATCTCTGGTGGGATTCCATCAACTCGCACTGCCTTGCCACTTTTCAGTTGCTTGATGGCTTTAACAGTCTCTTCTAGGGTGGGGATCTCATCCAACTCTGTTTTCACTGGTTGAAGTGGGGTGAGGTGGATTGCTGAATCTTGAACTACGCGGTTGGCACTGAAGAGAACCTGAAAATACTCCGATCACCGGTTCAGTATGGATGCCTTGTCTGTGAGGAGCACTTGGCCGTCTGCACTACGCAAGGGACTCTGAGCTTGATATGATGGGCCATATACTGCCTTCAGGGCTTCGTAGAACCCTCTTAAATCACCAGTGTCTGCACACAGCTGGGTTCTCTCTGCAAGCTTGGTCCACCACTCGTTCTGAATGTCTCGAAGCTTGCGCTGGAGGTTGCTACATGCAGCGCGAAAGATTGCTTTTTTCCCGTAACAGGAGGGCTGAGCAAGATGTGCTTGGTAGGCAGATCTCTTTTTCGCTAGTAATTCTTGGATCTCTTGATGGTTCTCGTCAAACCAGTCCTTGTTCTTCCTTGTGGAGAACCCGAGGACTTCTTCAGAGATCAACAGGATGGTAGTTTTTAGGTGTTCCCAGAGTGCTTCTGGAAAAGGGTCTGTGGGGCAACTTGGGTCCTCAATTCTTGACTGGAGTTTTGCCTGGAAGGCTGACTGAAGGCTGCCAACCTGAAGCTTCCTCCGAGGGATACCTCCTCTCCTGGGTGTGGGTTTAAAGTGAAGACGGAGATTGCAGTGTACAAGACGATGATCCGTATGACATTCCGCACTGGGCATTACTCGGGTGTGTAAGACATCTCGAAGGTCTCTCTGGCGCACCAGAATGTAGTCAATAAGGTGCCAGTGCTTGGACCGTGGGTGCATCCAGGTTGTCTTCAGGCTGTTCTTCTGCTGAAAGATAGTGTTGGTGATGGTGAGCTGGTGCTCCATGCAGAATTCTAGCAGGAGGCGCCCGTTATCATTGCTGTTGCCAATGCCGTGTTTGCCAAGCACTCCTTTCCAGGCTTCCGAGTCTTTACCTACTCTGGCATTGAAGTCGCCAAGGATGATCACCTTGTCCTCTGTAGGGGTCTTCCGTACGAGGTTGCATAGATCAGCATAGAACTTGTTCTTTTCTGCAGGATCTGCTTGAAGGGTTGGGGCATACACACTGAAGAGTGTTGCATGCTGCTTGTTTTGAAGTGGGAGGCGCATGGACATGATGCGATCTGAGTGACCTGTTGGCAGGTTTTCGAGTTTGGAGGCAATGGAGTTCCTGACCATGAAGCCAACGCCAGAAAGGCGGCTCTCAGCCTTTGACTTACCCGACCAGTAGAGGGTATAGCCAGCACCATGTTCTTGAAGACTACCTTCCTCAGGGAAACGGACCTCACTGAAAGCTGCTATGTCAATATTCAACCTGAGAAGTTCGTGGGCAACTAGAGCAGAGCGTCGTTCAGGGTGACCACTGTCTACTGTGTCAAGCATGGTTCTGATGTTCCAACACGCAAGCTTTAGTCTTTGCACACTTTGTAAGGCAGGTGCATGCCTTTTCTTTGTTGTTATTTTTTGACCGCAAGTAAGGATGCCCGTTGACCGCGGCTAGCCAACTGGGGTGGGGGAGACGAGCTTTGTTTAGGCCACCTTTTCTAGGCCCCTCTCCATATGGAGCAAGCAGTGCTGTCCCTAGATAAGGCTGCTGGGTCGTTCAGGGTGCTGCCGAAAAATGCTTTCGTCTCCGGGTCAGCATCAGGCGACCAATACCCTGAACCGCCTACATGCAGGATCAGGACTGCGGCTTCCAGTGGCATCTTCCACCTGCCGTTTTGCCCCTTGCCCATCACTGCAGGACTTGGTGTGTTGTGGGTTGTGGATGTGGATATGCCCTTCAGGCTGCGCAGAGGAATTTTTAGGTGTGCGCAGTACTGGCTCCACCCTTTCACCTTGGGGTCATCTGCCATGGCCCAGTAAGCCGGGACGCCGGCAGCAAGTCCTCCAGGTGGTAGGTGTTACATTAACGAGCTCTATCTGCCCGGGTTTGATGTTAGAGTTTTCCTTCTCTTGGCTGGCGAGGTTGGTGAGCCCAGCCTGCCCATCCGGTTATACCGCCGGACATTCGGTCGCACCATGACGTGGCAAACTCTGTGAGAAACGGGGGGGACCAGCGGGAAGGTGTTGCCATGGATGCAGTAATGCAGGAGAGGCCATTGCAGTGACCATCTGCCAGGCATAGCTGAACAGTGACCACGCGGCGTTCACTACACCGGGAAAGGAGAGGCTATGTATTGCGCATACACTTTCCCTGGGGGGGGCAGGATACCCAAGAGGGAGCCCACCTCTCCCCCCCACATTATAATATATTAGTCAGGTTATTTGATTGAGTCTAATCAATTCTATATATGGGTGTCAAACTCCCAGCCCATGGGCCACACCCGGCCCACCCAGAGCTTTAATCAGGCCCCCGGGGCTCTTTTCTCCTCCCCCTCCCCCTCCTGTCCTCACTCTTTGAAGCTCCCATACTGCAGAAGACATTTCAGCTTCTTCTGCCTTGTCTTTGCTGGCTTCTAGGCTTGCAAAGCTGCAAGGAAAACACGGAATTGATTTCCCATTGAGATCTATGCACCCACAGATTTTAAAGGGAAATCCATTCCGAGTTTTCCTTGCAACTTTGTGCTGCAATGTACTAAGACTGGCCTAAGGCTGCATTTTGCAGCTTTTTGCCGCATTTATGGCCAGTTGAAACTCCTTGAAAATAAAGGGTTACTCCTTTGAGCCAGCTTGTCTCTGATGAATGAACTGCTGCCTAATGAGTACTCTAACCTGGGAGCCCACATCCAAAGGGGAATATTATACTAGAGAGAGCCATTGCCAATCTGAGTAGGCCGGAGGGGGGGAGAAGCTTGCAATACCTAACCATTTCACATTTTCCCAGGCTCAGAGCACTTTATATTTTTAGTTTCAGCTGCTATCTTTGTGCTTTTTCTTCATATTTTATTTTTAAAAATGCATTGTCAAATCTCAGTACTCCCCCACCTTTCTATTTTAAACAACATGTCACAAGAGTTTTAAACTTGTTTGTATTTTAAGTTAAAATAATGTCTTTAATTGTGTTTATCTGTATCCTTTATGAAGTTTATATCTCCACTATCTGCCAAAACATTGTATGACACACATGGCTCGGTCCCACAAAGTCCCATGTGTGTCAAATCTGGCCCTCCTGAGTTCAACACCCCTGCCCTATAAGATTAAATAGAATGAAGTTACATAAAATAAAAGGAAATAGATCAGGAGTTTTAGAGCTCCTGTTTATCCTTTTCTAAAGAATTAAAAATACAATTTGGGACAAAATTACATTAGCAAATTGTTTATGGTTTAGTAAATATAGTTATAGCAAATATATTTATAGTTAACAAATATAGAATTAATGCTCTCACAAGAAAATGTGACAATCCTGATTGGGCAAAACATACCCTAGAATCATAGAGTTGGAAGGGACCTCCAGGGTCATCTAGTCCAACCCCCTGCACAATGCAGGAAACTCACAAATACCTCCCCCTAAATTCACAGGATCTTCATTGCTGTCAGATGGCCATCTAGCCTCTGTTTAAAAACCTCCAAGGAAGGAGAGCCCACCACCTCCCAAGAGAGCCTGTTCCAATGAGGAACCGCTCTAACAGTCAGGAAGTTCTTCCTAATGTTGAGATGGAAACTCTTTTGATTTAATTTCAACCCATTCGTTCTGGTCCCACCTTCTGAGGTCACAGTAAAGAATTCCACATCCTTCTCTATATGACAGCCCTTCAAGTACTTGATGATGGTGATCATATAACCTCTCAGCCGCCTTCTCTCCAGGCTAAACATGCCCAGCTCCTTCAACCTTTCTTCACAGGACTTGGTCTCCAGACCCCTCACCATCTTTGTCACCCTCCTCTGGACCTGTTCCTGCTTGTTTATACCCCCTTAAGAGAGAATGTGTCCACATAGCACAAAAATAATATAAGACCTGGACCACTATTTGCTAATAATCTCTACCATTTTATGAAAAGAGGGCACCAATAATAGCACTGAAAAAAATATAGTGTGGATAGCAACAAACATGGCTGTCTTCAATAGCTTTTGGTTGAGGACAGTGATGGCTTTTACCATGGCTGGCTCCCTCTCCTTTTCCCCTTCTTTTCTTTTCTCTTGGCGTCTTCCCTACCCTGCCTGCAAAGCTGCAACACAGTCCAACACTAACTTAAAATCTGACTTATGGACACTGGGAACTGTTTTTAAAATCATATGTTTATATTGTATTTTATTTACTGTTGTATACTGCCCAGAGCCCTGTGAACTTAGGGACTGGGTGATCCATACATTTGATTTATTTATAAACAAACAAATAAATAAATATTAGCAATCCAGTGAATGGCATAGGAGCACTTGAAGCAAAAGCATTGCAGAAACTAAACTAGATGTACCATGTTCTAATATGCATGCCATAGAGAGAGCAGACAATGATGCACAAAACCCCTGGCACTGATGCCACAAGAAGATTCCTAGGACATACTCTCATTGCTTACACTAATTCATTATATAACTGGGGGGACACAGAAGTATTACACAAAGATATGAGGTCCACAGCACCCAGCAGTTCCCAATTCAGCCTTTCAACTAAGTGGTATAGCTAGGACCTCTGTCCCCCATGTTAGAGGCAAAGAGCTGTTCACAGACTGCTTCAGTAGCTGTGAGAGAATAAGTCTGCCCATATTATAACAGCTGTAAGAAGAAATGTATGGGTGCTCATTGCCCAGTTTTTACTACTTGCTTACTGACTATGGTGCCTCCCACGGGATTCCCTGAGGCCAAAGGGCTGGGTCTTGTGATAACTGAGTGGTGCAGAAAGATTTGTTCCTGTTATTATAGGCAAAAAGAACATTATTATAGGCCCTCTTGCTCTGCTGTCTTGCCTTACATAGCATGCTACAGAAGCAGTTGGGAAGCATGTCTGTTCACTGCATAACATCTACAGCAGGGGATAAGAATGGGCTGCCTGTTGCCAAATTTCCACCTACCTGATCTCTTCCTCTGGACTATGATACCTCCACTGAATTGGCTCACTTGTAGGTGTGCTTATGTTGTCAGACCATGAGAGAGCAAAATTTACTTTTATCCTGCAATAAGGAATTGCTTTGCTTGCCTAAACAACATAAAATTGAGAAAACATAAGGAACAGCAGGATTTATCCATAGAAGTATTCTTAGGTCTTCATTTACTCTGGAATCCACCATATCATTAAATTCTTTAGTTTTGGTTTTATAACGAGTCCTACCACATACCTAGTTAAATACATGAACAAAGATATGACAAAATACAGACAAGAAATTCTTACTGCTAAATTTCGAGATGATATTTCTGCCCTGTAACTTCGGACATCTTCCAAGTCAAGTGTGGCAACCAAGACCTCCTGAGAAAAACAGAAGTATCAGTACTGAGTTTTTAAAAAACTTTTTGCTAGGATTTGTCTCTATTGGCAGTGGTGTTGCTCCTAGCACATTTTTAACATGGAAGCAGACCCACTGCTCAGTCTATCACATTTTTTCTCCTGCCCTTCAAGAAGTTCAGGACAGAGTACATTGGTTCATTCCCCATTTCATCTTCACATCAACAGTGAGAAGCATGTTAGGCTGAGAGACAGCAACTGGCCCAAAGTCATTCAGTGAGCTTCATGACTGAGCAGGGACCTGGACCTGGGTTTCACCAGCCAAAATTCAGCACTAGCCACTACACCACCCTGCCTCTCATTGATGGTGGCCACAGGATAACTAAAGTTCCCATTATACACTAGCCCTAATAAGGAGTCATGTTCTTTTAAAAATCTCTAGTATTCTCTAATATAATACCCATGTATATCCATTACCACATCATCCAAAGAAAACTGAAGTCCTTGAGCAACAGTAGCTCCATTCATACAGATCATTGCGCAACCATCATAATACAGGCGATCACCATCACAGCCCTTCTGATTAGCCAAGATATATATCCCACCGTTCTATAAAACAGTATCAAACATACATCAAAACACATGCATTGCAGATTGAATAGTATCTATCTATTGCCATTTTATTGTAAGAGAGCTGCCTTTTGACTGAAAATTAAGTATTATGGCTAAATTTTAATAAGTCTTGAAAACACAGTTCTTGAGACCTATGCCAATATACTCAGTAGCAGCAAGCTCAAAAACTCATCACTAATATTTTGGATTGTATGGTTCCAACATTTCGGCAAGCATTTTGGCAAGATCTAAAAGTAAAATTACATGCTCTCACCTACAGGTGTGCTTCAGCTTCTGAAAAGTGAACAACCCTGGGAAACTCCTGCCTCACCCTGCTCCCACCAGCCTTATATGTCAGTGATCTCCAACATGTTGCCAGTGGGCAGCATGGCACTCACTGCTGTGTTGCCTGAGATCTACCTGATTCTTCCCTAAAACAAAGAGCCATCCCTTGCTTTCGTCCACCTCATTGTGGCAGGAAGTCCTTCAGATTGTCTGATTGTTTTTAGCTGGCTGTTTAAAGTTATGTAATTGTTTTATTGATGTGACCTGCCCTGGGCTCGTTTTGGGAAGGGCGGGATAGAAATGTAAACAGACAGACAGACAGATAGAAGTGCCCAGGAGCCGTCATCTTTGCTTCAGGAGAAAGTACCTATTTGGAAATGGCTGATGAGGATGATCAGCTTGAAATCTGCTAACATTTTGTGCAGTATCCCAAAATTTTGTGATCAGACTCAGCCTGCATGGCAGCCATTTGTGATTGGTTTCACCACCATCACTCCATGGCAGCCATATTGCTGTGGATCCTACCATCTATTCTCAATATTCAAAAAGGGTCAGCAAGGTTGTGGATACCTGTGCTATGTCAACACATTCACTGTATAAAGGGTGTAATACTACCTTACAATGCAACACTATACAAAGTTGGATCCTATGCAGAGGCTAGAGGTTGACTTGGTTTGCAATACAATCATTTCACTACCCAAGACCATGAAAACTGATAATCTTCCTAAAGACAAAATTAATGGAATTACAAAGCTATAGTTTCCTTTGGTTTGACAGAGTCCAGAATTAGACTCCAATATATAAAAGATAATACTATGGAACTGGGCTGCCACTTACAATCAAAGCAGACTAAAAAACTGGAGGAAAAACTCCCAGAAAGACATACCTTTGTCATTGCAGAGTTTACCAAGTCCACTCGCGTATGAGCTTTCCTTAATACATGATGACTTGCAGAAGAATTGGTGAAGATCTCCACTCCATCAATTCCCATTTCAATGTGGGGACTGATAAATTGAGCAAACAAAAATAAACAGTGCCATCAATTAGACTTAACCCAAGGAGAGCAACTTGGCTAAAATAAATTTGTGGTATGGTGTGAGTTTTCATGAGTCACTGCTCACTTCTTCAGATACCTCAAATGCCACTTCTTCAGAGTGGCATCTCCTACCACAAATTTTGCTAGTTTTTAAGGTGCTACTGGATTCCTACTCTTTTCTGCTGCTATAGACATTCTAAACAGCTATCCATCTTGGTTAAAATAAAAGTTGCATTTTCTAACTGCTTGATGCATTGAACTGGAGGCAGTTTTTTTAATCTTTCAGCAACATCAGTTACACTAATCTAGATAGCTCTACCAACAGAGCCAGCCCAGCTTCATGGAATGAAAACTCTATCTGGAAATGTCAACGGCACTGGTTGCCAACCTTTTTGGCACAATCACCAGAAGTCAAGTCCAAAATCTGATACATGGTACTGTATTCATCAAAGCAAATAGTGCCCCCATGCCTTGATGCAGTTTTATTTATTATTTAGTTTAAACTATTTACATACAAGTCAGATTCAAGATTCCCCAAAAAGCATACAAGAATAATTGGTAAGCAAGTCATAATCAGCAGAACCTGACAATGTGAACAAATATCAGCTTTGCCTATAATGCTCAGAACCAGGTAAAAGACAAGCTTAGGAGTCTCAAGCAACCTTTGGGCACCAGTGCTACAGACTAGCATTCCATAGCTTACATTATGCTTTCTGGCTAACTTTATATCCCAATCACAATTCAGCAAAGATGAACAACTAAGTCCTACTGTAAGCCGTACAATGAGGTTTGGTAAACCATTTCAGACTGAAGGCATTGCCACACTTAATCAAATATTCCACTGGAGGCAAGGGGAAGATTCATACACATGCTGGTTTCCACATGGAATTTTTTTAACGATGGACCATTCAGTGATTCAATCTCTCTCCCTCACAGAGCGGTGGTACAGCTCAGATGCACATTAACCACTTAAATGAAAATTCTGCCATAACTTTGACATTTGTAGGATTATGCCCTTAAATTTTAAGCGCTCCAGCTTTGGCAGCAGTCTTACATGGTATCCTCCACTCACAGCCTCTCAATCTTCAAGTACTTTGAGGAAAAAGTATGAAAATCCAGCTGACTCCAAGCACCAATTTGGAGAAAGTCAATGTCAGTGGAGTTACGTGATCCTACAAAACCGCAGCCTCTAGGAGCTCCAAAGTGGCTAAAAACATTGTGTACCAGCATAAAGAGCAATCCTAAGCAGTTGTACTCAAAATCCTTGATAAAGCTTTTGATAAAGTTCCTCATCAAAGGCTCCTTAGTAAGCTCGAGAGTCATGGAGTAAAAGGACAGGTCCTCTTGTGGATCAAAAACTGGCTAATTAATAGGAAACAGAGTGAGTATAAATGGGCAGTCTTCGCAGTGGAGGACAGTAAGCAGTGGGGTGCCGCAGGGCTCAGTACTGGGTCCCATGCTCTTTAACTTGCTCATAAATGATTTGGAGTTGGGAGTAAGCAGTGAAGTGGCCAAGTTTGCAGATGACACTAAATTGTTCAGGGTGGTGAGAACCAGAGAGAATTGTAAGGCACTCCAAAGGGAACTGTTGAGGCTGGGTGAGTGGGCATCAATGTGGCAGATGAGGTTCAATGAGGCCAAGTGCAAAGTAATGCACATTGGGGCCAAAAATCCCAGCTACAAATACAAGTTGATGGGGTGTGAACTGGCAGAGACTGACCAAGAGAGAGATCTTAGGGTCGTGGTAGATAACTCACTGAAAATGTCAAGACAGTGTGTGATTGCAATAAAAAAGGCCAACTCCATGCTGGGAATTAATAGGAAGGGAATTGAAAACAAATCAGCCAGTATCATAATGCCCCTGTATAAATAGATGGTGCAGTCTCATTTGGAATACTGTGTACAATTCTGGTCACCACACCTCAAAAAGGATATTATAGCATTGGGAAAAGTGCAGAAAAGGGCAACTAGAATGATTAAAGGGTTGGAACAGTTTCCCTATGAAGAAAGGTTAAAACGCTTGGGGCTCTTTAGCTTGGAGAAACGTCGACTACAGGGTGACATGATAGAGGCTTACAAGATTATGCATGGGATGGAGAAAGTAGAGAAAGAAGTACTTTTCTCCCTTTCTCACAATACAAGAACTCGTGGGTATTCCATGAAATTGCTGAGCAGTTGGGTTAAAACGGATAAAAGGAAGTACTTCTTCACCCAAAGGGTGATTAACATGTGGAATTCACTGCCACAGGAGGTGGTGGCAGCTACAAGCATAGCCAGCTTCAAGAGGGGGTTAGATAAAAATATGAAGCAGAGGTCCATCAGTGGCTATTAGCCACAGTGTGTATATATATGTGTGTGTATATATATATATATAATCTTTGGGGGGCCACTGTGTGACACAGAGTGTTGGACTGGATGGGTCATTGGCCTGATCCAACATTGCTTCTCTTATGTTCTTATGACAGATCTATTCAGGGGGGCTTATGCCCAGGAAAGCCGTGAAAGACAGGAGGCTGTCCCACCCCTGAAGGGAGGGAAAAACCAGCCATTCAGCTGAGCCTATGGGAGTGCTGCTATAGCATCCAATCACCTTTCAGTAGGGGGTGGAATGCTGCATGGAAACACAGTACAAGTTTAGTTCAGTTCTGCCTCAGGGAGAGAGCAGTGAGAGCTCAGGTTTGGCTCAGCTAAGGAGCAGACAGAATGAAGAGTTACTGTGCTTGGCAGTGTAGCAGAGCGGTTTAGCTCTGTCTTTGAGACAGAATGAAGTACCTGATTGTTAGGCCTTTCTCTAATAACAAGCAGACCTTGTACCATTTAATTTGACTCTTGGGAAACGGCAGGCTTATGTTGGTAGAATCCTGTGTGTGTGAAAGGATCCAAATTAGTGGCTAGTCAGTAAAAGCTGGTTTATGCCTGAAAGTACTAAAGAAAATTCAAACTACTATCTGAAGCCAACTAGTTTAAAACAATGTGACTCAGCTGGGTTTCTTCTTTGTCTGCCTGGAGACTTGTGCTGCTAATCTGTTCCTTGAAACCATCCCATAAATAAATAAATATTCTGTGTTGCTTATATGAAATTCCTGGCTCAGTGATCTTTGTATCCTATTTGCTCACCACAAAACTTGCCCTACAGCAGTGAACCAAAAGCCTATACACTACAACACCTGATAACTGAGAAGGTTTATAGTTTAAAACAAACCTAGTCCCCTCAAAAACATACAAGGCTGTGTGGTTCCCCCTCAGTTGACAGAAAAAGCCTGTTACAAAAGCATTATTAGGAATGCACTGATAATCAATATAAAGGGCTTTCTTGAACACAGAAATCCCAAGAGTAAAAACATCTAAAAATAATATAGACAATCTCTTCTACATATTGCCATGGTATTGATTTTTCAGATATGCCTTTTGTAACATTATTTTACATAGAAAACCCATCAGTTTTTATAGAATATTCAATCTACAGAAGTTTTGAACCAGTTCTACAAATGTTGCCATGTTAGTTTATCCCTGTCTTACCTGTTTGGTGTCCACAGTTCTTCACATATTTCACTCCCTATGCAGGTATCTAATGTTGCCAGTACTGCATCTCCAAATTGAACAGTTTCCTAAGATAAGCAAAGATAGTGTGTATAACCCAGTAATCTACAATCCAGTAACACAGAAATACTGAGCAATAGTAATAACAATACTTGGCAAACAATATAATAAATTATACAATTATACCATGCAATAGTGTGTATTTTATTAATCAGAAGTGCAAGATACCAGGGGATGCAGATCTTTTTCGCATTTTCCTTCTCTCAGCAGCAGCCCCTTTGACCCCTGAAAACCTCATTACTGATATAGCTGTGGACAAAAAAACCACAGAGGATGGGGTAGCAGAGGGAAGTGAGGTAAAATCATCCCCTTTGCCCTCTTCTGTCATCAGCACTTTTATGAGAACATCTATTTCCACCAGTGTGTTGTGCCAGCAGTTCATAGGATAGAACGCATCATTTGCACCACAGTAACCTGATTTGAACTCTCCTAGCATAATCTAAAATCACACTTTAAGTCAATTGGATTTGTAATTCAAGCATACTAGAAAGCTAAATACAATCATTAGTACATCAGAAAGATATCAGAAGCCTTAATAGGGGAAAACACTAAATTGCTCTCCTCTATGTTCAGAGATAATGTTCTCTATTTCTTAACCAGAGTATAGGGATCACAAGTGGGTCATGACACAGCATAGGCTCTTCCAACAGCCCTTCTCCTCTCATGTGTGAATTTACCTACTCTTCTCTCATTGGTCTAGTCAAGTCAGTTGCAAGCTATGTTGTACCAATCTGACCACAGTTAATGCTAACCAGGGTTTTATTTTAACCAAGCTTTTTAGTTTATCTCATATCTTGATTGGCATTAACCATAATTCAATTTGGTATCAAGATTTGGTGCCAACAAAATTTTGAAAAACTGTCAATGCCAACAGGGATGCTATGAAAAGTGCAAAAACAAGGCCTGCTTTTGATCTCTTAACCCTGGCTCTAGAGCAGGGATGTCAAATGTGCGGCCCAGGGCCCAAATCAGGCCCCTAGAGGGTTGCTATCAGGCCCGCAAGCAAGGCTGCTTTCTTCTCCCTCTCTCTTGCTTCCTTCTTTGTCACAGCTTGCTTTACCAGGCTTGCTCAATCACACAGGAGCTTCAGAAGAAAGCCTCTTTTTTTCCATTGGCTTTCCCTTGGGGAGGAGGGGGAGGAGGGAGAGCTTCCTTTGCCAGGCTCTCTCAATCACATAGCAGAGCTACTGAGCCAAGCCTCTTTTGCTTATATTGGCTGAGGCTCTGCCCCTTCCTCATCCTCTGGGGAGGGAGGGAAAGAGCCAGAGTTTCCTTTTCCCAGTTCCCTTGATCATACGGGAGAGATACAAAATCTTCAATTGTGTTTGTCTGTCTCCTTTATAAAGTTTATATCTCTGCTACCTGGCATTACATTTTATGAGACACATGGCACGGCTCAAAGAGGTCTCATTTATGTCAGATCTGGCCCTCATACCAAATGAGTTCGACATGCCTAATCTAGAGCAAGTAGAACATCTGCAAAGGCTCTCTTTTGAGGTATCAGCAAAAAAAACCAACTGGAAGGAAAACAAACTTAAACAACCTACTGAAAGCACCATCTTTTGATTAAACACCAGCAGAGAAGAAGCCAAATGTCCTTCCACAAGCAAAGTGTTCCTTTGTAGGAGTCACCACAAAACAGATGCCCCCTTGCAGTTCTTTAAGAAATGGGACATGCCTTCCCTGCAGATATGAAAAAGTAGGGATATAGACATATATGCCTAGCAAAGTCAAGCATGACATCCTTGTCAATGACATGTTGACTATGCAGTTGCAGTCACTGAACAGGCATGGGATAGGATCTTTCCATCCCTTGTGAACAAGATGGAACAGTCAGCAAAAGAGAGCCAATGCAGTATAATGGTTAGAGCAGAGGTGTCAAACATGCAGTACAGGGGCCAAATCAGGCCCTCGAGCAACTGGCTGTCATCTGCTACCTTCTCCCTCTCTCTTGCTTTCCTTCTGCATAACAGCTTGCTTTGCAAGGCTTGCTTAATTGCACAGAAGCTACAGAGCAAAACTTCTGTTTTCTCTTTTGGTTGAGTCTCCTCCCTTGGGGAGGAAGGGAGGGAGGCAGAGCTCATTTTTCCAGGCTCTCTCAATCGCACCTCAGAGCTACTGAGCCAAACCTCTCTTCCTTCTATTGGCTGAGGCTCCCCCCCAAAAAAGTTTCCTTTGCCCAGTTTTCTGGATCCCATGGGAGAAATACAAAGGAAAGCACCCTTAAGGCCAATGAGTGCTAGCGTTTTAGGCATGTTTTAGTTTTTTAAAAAAATCTTTAATTGTGTTCGTCTGTGTCCTTTATGAAGTTTATATCTCTACTACCTAATCTTAAATAGGTACACACATGGCCCGGCCTGGCCCAGCCCGACAAGGTCTCATTTATGTCAGATCTGGCCCTCATAATAAAGGAGTTCAACACCCCTGGATTAGAGGATTAAACTAGGGGGATCCAGGTGCAAACCACCACTCTGCCATGAAGCTCACTGGGTGACCCTGGAGTAGTAACATACAGCCTGACTTACTTCATGTTGCTTTGAGGATAAAGGGCAGAGGGTATTATTATTGTTGTTGTTGTTGTTAAATTTATACCCCACCTTATCCCACAAGTGACCTCAGGGTGACTTACAATATAAAATCCATAAAATAATAAAACAAAACAATGGATGGCAGCAGGAGATAATAACAGAAAACCTGTGCCTCCTGTAAGATGGGTACAGGTACCCCAAGAAACTCCAGTATCCAAAATAATACTGGGAGCAGCAGGGCACTAGGGAAGGGGCAAAAAACAGAGGAGGCCAGAATACTGAACATTTGCTGTCTGAGCCAAAGGCCTGGTGGAACAGCACTATTTTACAGGCCTCGCAGAAATGTAATCAATCCCACAGTGCCCTGATCTTGGATAGGAGTGTGTTCCACCATGTTGGGGCATGGGCTGAAAAATTCCATGCCCTGCTTGAGGCTAAGTTATCGTTCCTTGGGCCAGGTATCACCAGGAAGCGTTGGTCAGTAAAGCGTAAATCTCTCCAGAGTTCATATGGAGAGAGATGGTCCTGCAGGTATGATGGTCTCAAGCTGATAAGGCTTTAAAGGTCAAAACCATAACCTTGACCTGGATCCAGTATTTGATCAGCAGGCATTGCAGTTGGTGCAGCACTGGCAGAATGTGAATCACTATCAGCAAGCATGCCACTGCATTCTGCACTAGCTGCAATTTCAGGTTCAAGGGTAGCCCAGCACAGAGCTAGTTACAGTAATTCAGTCTGGAAGTGACCATTGTATGGATTACTGTAGCTCAGTCCCGGGGGGTGAGATAGGGAACCGTTGCCTGACTAGCCAAAGGCCAATCTGGCAACCAAACTGACCTGGGTCTCCATAGAGAGCATGCTGTCCAGCATCATCCCGAGACTCCTCACATTCAGCACTGGCACCAATGGTGCCCCCACAAAGAGAGGGGAAGAGAAACTAAACCAACCAAGCAAAAACCTCCAAAGGAAGTTTAGAATACTAGTAAGGAGTCAAAAATTAAAAACATCAATAGTTATAGACAAAAGCACACATTTATTACAAAAACATATATGGCCTGACATGCTTTGGCCTGCAGAGGCCTTCTTCAGAGGTCAAATAGTACAAATTTCAACATACAACGAAGTCCCTTTTACCCTTGTAAATCAATAAACAATTTATAAAGGTGAAGGTAATGCCCTGTGGTGACGTTGCTTCCACAATGTTTTCATGGCAGACTTTTTTACAGGGTGGTTTGCCTTACCCAAACTATTAATATAGGACCCAAAATGGAGTGTTCCAATATGGAAATGAATAACACAATTTTTTGGAAGACCACAAATGTATCTGGCCTTATGTCAGTAGCAATTACACATATAACAAATAATAATATTGCAAATATGTACCTTCCAGTTTAGGTCCTAAAAGTAAAAAAAAAACCCTATCAGGACCAGTATAACATCAATATGTATCAATAACATCAGTATGTATCAGTTCTCGCTTCATCTTCAGTAGCTCCGAGGTGTACCATAGAGCTAACTTAGTAAGAGAATGGATAGGGAACCCGGGGGGCGATTTCATCGATGGCCTCAGAGAGCTGGCTATGCTAGTCCTGCACCAGCTCATCTAACAAATCACTAGGGGGCATCGGATTCCACAGAGCATTCTTGAACCTGATTGGGACCATCAGGCTCCAAAGGTGAGTATAAATCTGCTCACCATCTAAACAGGGAGGGCTAGGAGTGCCTAGCCAGGCCTCCAGGGCAAAGTGATCTGACCATGGGACCACATTTGTGGCCACCAGATCCACATTAATCCCCATGCCAAAAATAAGATCTGGCATGTCATGAGGTGGAGACATACACCATCTTGAACTTCTTAAAGGATGAGTTGGATAAAAATCAAATATGCATTAAGCAACTTACAGTGCAATCATACGCAGAATTATTCTAGTCTAAACTATATAGGATTTCATGTTGATGTCTTATCTAAGTAACCTGCATATACTGTACTGCTGAAAATGAAACATGCTAATATCAGGACAGACAACACCTTACCTGATTTGTTATTTCTTGTATCATTCTAGGAAGAAAATAGTCTTCCACCTGCCTAGAGAGCAAATTATGCAACAAATAAGTAAAATAAATTAATATACTAAATGTTAAAATCACCATGAATCATCAATGAGACTCCTTCTATAATGATAATTTTGTATCTCTCACAAACTAGCCAAACAGTACCATTGTATCAAAGGTTTAACACAGTCCTGTTTCACCTTGCGACTCATTAAGATAAAGAAACTTTTGTAGCTTGCCAGAAGCTTAATAATTTCTTTCCCTTCCCCCAGTTCTGCAGTACTACAAAAGCAGCAAAATCAAGCCCCTATGTCAGGTACAGGGTTGCACCTGGGTCTTCTTTACCTGGCCCTTGGACAGAAGGAGGGCCTCATGGATCCTGCATCAGCAGTAGACAAAAGGGGAGTCCCAGTAAAGGATTATTTTAATGAAGCCTTATTGAAACCACATGCGATCAAATCTCACTCACACATCACACTCATCCAGGCTAGCCAAGCCTGTTGTCATGCAAGGGTTACTCGAGCAGAAAGCTCCACTGATGACAGAAAGTATAACTCCACCATGACCCATCTTTGGCTCTTCCTATGTAGGACTGATGATGTTACAGTATCATGGGCCCTCTCTACCTTCACTTTGCCTCTTTTGTCCTTTTCCCTCAGCTTCCAGAATGCAAGTGCAGGTATGAGAGCTGTGCTGGCTAGCGGGATGGGGCAGCTTAATTACACATTGCAGTTTCCAGCAGCTCATGTATACCATGCTGCTATGGAGCAAGCAATTATCAGGCCAGAGTGGTGTGCCCTTCATCTTTAGCCTGTACTTTTGCTTTCCATACGTTCTTGTAAGCATGGTCTCTTTCTAAACATGGCTTAGGAAATTATCAATGCAAGTGTTATTGAATACTCATAAAATATCATGCTAGAGTGACTGAATACACAGGCTATTTCAGGGACAGTTACAGCTTACAAGTTTTGCATTTGTCTTACCCCTGCAGATTTAGAGGCAGACATGTAAGCATGTAATGAAACATAGTCTAATAGCAACCAGTGTTACACTACCAATCTATACTCCAGGTCCCGAGTCTAAAGCATTATAACACAGTAACCATATGCTGAAAAGAAGATGCTGATCCAATACATAGGTGTAACTCTTGTGAAATTCTATATATACTGATGTAACATTTTTAAAAGCTTGAGTAATATCACGTGACATAACAAATCCTTCTGAAGGACTGCAGTGGGAAACATCAAAGGTCTCCTGATTATCTTGAATAGTTATCACAGGATAAAGGGTGAAGTACACAGCCTACCGTGATCTGTTCCATGGAGTGAACCATCGCATTTCCCTGTAGTTTCCTGTATTTGCCAAAGCCATCTTTGGTCTTATCAGAAGGATTTTCCTTGCATTAAAAAAATTAACAAAGATATATGACTGTTTGAAAAGCAATAAAACCATAAAAAGAAGTCCTTTGAGCAAAACCCAGCCAAAGTTAAGCACTTTTTAGACCAGGGATTGGAACAGAGTGTTAAATGTTTTTGGCTCTCCCACGAAAACAATGCAAATTAAACATACAACTTAATGCAAGCTGGTTTAGATTTACATTAGAGTGGAATAAAAAGGAAGGAAGGAACATTAACAATTTGAGATATGTAGATGACACCACATTACTAGCAAAACACAGCTAAGACTTGAAATAACTACTGATGAAGGCTGAAGAAGAAAGTGACAAAACAGAATTACAGCTGAACATCAAGAAGACAAAAGTAATAACTACTGCGGAATTACACAACTTTGCAAAATGAGGACCCAGCTTGCTGGGGGGAAAGTGTAGATGACTGGGGAAGGCAATGGCAAACAAACCCCGTAAAAAGGTCTGCCATGAAAACGTGAAAGCAACATCACCCCAGAGTCGGAAATGACTAGTGCTTGCACAGGGGACTACCTTTTTAAGGTTGAAGGGGGAAATATTGAAATGTTCAAAATTTTCTATTCCTTGGCTCAATCATCAACAAAAATGGAAAATGCAAGCAAGAAATCAGAAGGAAATTGAAACTGGAAAGGGCAGCCATGAAGGAGCTAGAAAAGATTCTTAAGTTCAAGCATGTTATCACTGGCGTCCAAGATCAAGAGAATTTATACTACAGCAGTCTCCATTACGATGTTTGGGTGTGAAATTTGGACAATGAAGAAAGCTGACAAAAAGGAAGTTGACTGCTTTGAAATGTGGTATTGGAGGAGAGTTTTACAGATACCATGGATCGCCAAAAAAAGAAGTGGATTCTAGATCAAATCAACCCTGAACTTCCCCCTTTAAGCTAAAATAACTAAACTGAGGCTATCATACTTTGGTCACATTATGAGAAGATCTGGAAAAGACCTTAATGCTAGGGAAAGCTGAAGGCAGCAGGAAAAGAAGACAACCCAACATGAGATGGATTGACTCTATAAAGTGGCTTTTCCCAATGGCAGGGTTGCAACCTGGCATTGGGCCATGCAGGCCTCAATGGCAGGATGCGGGGCCTCCCATCCCCTTGCCGCCCCCGCATTGACCCCCCCCTCATGCCTCCCACCCATGGCGTCGCACCCCCCCCCCTGCACACCTCCTCCTCCCTCCCTTCCCCACTGCAGGTCAATTTCAGGCTGTGTAAAGCCTCCCCCCCCCACTTGATCAGCAGGAAAAATGGCGCTGAGCACTAACTCAGCATGGGGGCAGGCCGGCGGCAACTCGAACGGACCATGCCTGGAAAGGGCGCATGGCTGCTCCCTCCCCCACACTTCCTTCCCATCAGGTGGTTGTGGGGGAAACTTTACACCGCCTGAAATTGACCAGCAGTGGGGAAGGAAGGGAGGAGGAGGCGCTTGTGCGGCAAGAGTTAGCAGTTTTAAAGGTGAGTTGCTCCCATCCTCTTTCTTTCTGTTCTTTCTTTTCTCTTTCTTTCTTCCTTTTGTCTCTCCTTTCACTCCTTCCCTCCCTTTTCCTTCCTTCCTATTTCCTTTCTTTTTCTTTCCCTGTCCCCGCTTGCGCTGCCCCTTCCTGTCCTGTCTCTCCCCCGCTTCAGAGGGAGCGAAGGGAAAAAGACCAGCCACTGCCCGCAGCCCAGCCAGCTCCCTCTGAACCTTAATTGTTGCCAGGGAGCCTTTGAAGCAGTGGGCAGCAGAGAAGGGGCTGAGCAGGGCTCCCCCTCCCAACGCAACAGCGAGTGGAATCTCACTGGCCTACTGCAGTCCCAGCAGGATGGCCAACGGAGGCTTCTCCCTGCAAACAATCCCGCACCCCTTCTCCACACGTTGCTTTGCTTCCCCTCCCCCCTCGCCAAATAGTGAAGCAGAGAGGGTTCAGGAATCACAGCGCTGCGCTTTTACTCCAGCTCTTTGCTCCTCTGGGCTTGCTGCCTTCTCCCTCCTTGCCCAGCTTGCAGGGATGCAGGCCCGGTGCTAAAGGTTCTGCCACCCCAGGTAGAACCCTGCCTCCCAAGGACTTAAATCACGCGTGCGCAGCATGCATGGCACAATGACGTCACCAAAAGTAACGTTATCGTGCTGGCGTGCTCTGCTGGCCCAGGCAGCCCAAGCAGCTTCCTCTGAAGGGGGCCGGAGGACTGGGCGAGGGGTGGGCCGAGCGTTCTTCCTCAGCTCGCTCCTCACCCAGCCCTCCCGCTCCCTTCAAAGGGAGCTGCCTGGGAAGCAGCCGCCTGCACGCTTTTTCCTTCGTTCTGATTTGGAACAGAGGAAACAGCATGCGGGCAGCAGCTTCCCAGGCAGTTGAGTCCCTCTGAAGAGGCAGAGGGGCTGGGCAAGGGGCGGTCCAAGCGAGAACACTCAGCCCGCCCCTTGCCCAACCCACTCCCTTCAGAGGGACTCAGCTGCCTGAGAAGCTGCTTCAGAACGGAGGAAGAAGTGTGCAGGCAGCTGCTTCCCAGGCAGCTCCATTGGCATGAACGGGGATGGCGAGGGGGCGCCTGCCCCCAACCTTCACCCCCGCGGCCAGGTGGCAACTGAGGCAGCGGCCTACCTGGCCTACTCCCACACGCCAGGCCTGCTGGGATGAGGAAAGGAACTTGTAACACCCTCCCTCACCATTGCTAACCTGAGTAGACCCGGGGGGGGGGGGGGAGAAGTTTGAAATGCCCTGCCAATTCATGTTTTCCTTTTTTTCTTACTTTCTCACTTTTTCTCTTTCTGTCAATCAGTCTTTTCCCCTGTCTTCCTTCCCCCCCTCTCTTTCTGTCAGTCTTTTCCCCTGTCTTTTCTTCCTTCCTTCCTTCCTTCCTTCCTTCCTTCCTTCCTTCCTTCCTTCCTTCCTTCCTTCCTTCCTTCCTTCCTTCCTTCCTTCCTTCCTTCCTTCTCCTCTCTCTCTCTTTCTGTCAGCCTTCTCTCCTTCCTTCTTTCCTTCCTCACCATTGCTAATGTGAGTAGACCTGGGGTGGGGGGAGAGAAGCTTGAAATGCCCTGCCATTTCATGTTTTCCCAGGCTGAGAGCATTTTATGTTTTTAGTTTTCTGCTGTGTAATCCTTGTGCTTTTTCTAGATATTTTATTTTTTAAATTGCATTGCAAAATTCCACTATTTTCCTACCCTTCCTAAACCAAATATTGCAAGAGTTTTAGGCTTGTTTGTACATCATTTCCTGTCTCCCGGCTTCACCCCCAAAGTCTCCTGGCTTTACCTCCAAATTTTAGTGGACCACGAAGGAGAAGTGTAAAAATAACCAGGCCATGGGGGGGGGGGGGGAGTTTGGGAAACCCTGCTATAAAGGAAGCCACAGCCCCCGGTTTGCAAGACTGGATAGGTCTTTTTAGAGGTCATTAATTCATATGGTCACCATAAGTCAGAAGTGACTTGACAGCACTTAACACACACACACACACACACACACAAAAAATGCAAGTTAACAGCCACAAGCATCCTAAAAGAGTATTTTCCATGTGACATAGTTACATACTTGTTCAGGAAAATCACTCTACAGTTGTAGCGAACATTTCGATGCATAACAGGCCTGTGGAAATACAAAACAGTATCAGATGGCAAATTCCCAATTCCTATATAAATTAAGATGACCAAGTCAAGATAATAGTTTTCTCATGTACATGCACTTCATTCAACAACTCATAACCTGAAGACTCATCACTGCCAAATACAGTGCTTGACACAAAAGCTGCACCTTTAGTCATTTGGTATGATTGTTTCACATAGTAAAGGATGTTGCAGTGGGAGTTTCCGGTTTTGGCACAGTGGTAGCAGACGCATTTCCGAACCCTCTTGCAGGGAACGGGCCGACTGCACAGTTTTCGGGGCCTCCTAAAGCAGGAAGATTGATAGGACCCTGGTTGGGGGGTTCTCGAGGCGGGGGGACAAGAGGAGAGAAGAATGGGAACTCTCAGTTCTCTTCTGAACTCCTGAAACCCCAAAGCCCAGGCTGTTGCGGACGGCATTGGCAGAGAAGCTGTGAATGCCAGTGAGGAGAAGCAGCAGTGAAAATATTTAGACAACGAAAAAGACTCTCTAAACGAGGTAAATTGGAACCTTTTGATATTTATTTCTATGAAGGCACTAGGACTTGGATGTAATGCTGACTGAGTAGATGGAATATTAAGAATTGGTGCAGACGAGATGATGCAGACGAGGAGAGAAGGGCGGAGAAGATGGAGAACGGAGGACAACGGTGCAGCAGACTTTGATTAAAGGCTTGGTACAAATAGATAGACTTTGTAAGCAACGTACAAACTGTGGAATTTTGGATGTATTTCTTCATTTTGGATGGATGGACATAATTTGTAGCCAAAGCAATTTCCTTAGTTGGTATTCTGTTTTGTTTTGAATTGGGATGAATGTGTTGGAGTGCTAGCAGGTTTTTTTTCTTACATGGACAGTGCTCGGCAAGGGACAGACTGGTCGTAAGCAAAAGTGAAATGAACTGACGATTTGGGAATTATAGTGGTGTGAGAAGACAGGAAGAGAAGAATCAAAGGAGGAAGAAGAGACGAGACAGAAGAGAGAAGAAAGAAGACAGAGGATCTAGAGAACTTTTAAAAAATTTCTAGGAGAGATATTGGACTGTATAGAAAAGTTTTGTAGGTGGCTGTCTATGAACGTAAAATAGAGAAAATTAACAAAGTGTGGGATGTGTGATAAGAAGTGGATGTGGGAGTGCTTGGGTTAATATGGATGAGTGACTGGTGTAGGCTGAAATAATAAAGCCTGAGTGAAGAGGGGAGGGTGTGAGAGACATAGTGTATGGGTGTGAGTGCTTAATCATTACAAAATAGGATTGGGGTGACATTTGGATTGGGGCAGCTCAGCAGTGCTGTTGCTATTAGATCTGTCGGCCGCATTTGATAAGGTTGACCATCAGCTACTGCCTAGCCACCTCGCCAACATGGGGATCCATGGGTCATAATGTATGGCCTCTTTTCTCCAAGGTCGGGGACAAAGAATGGTCATAGGGGAAGAATCATCCCGAAGGCACCCGCTTACATGTGGTGTGCCACAGGGTGTGGTTCTATCCCCAATGTTATTTAACATCTATATGCGCCCCCTTGCCCAGACTGTCAGGAGGAATGGGCTGGGATGTCACCAATATGCAGATGACACCCAGCTCTATCCAACAATGGGTGGCCAGTCCGACTGTACCCCGGATAATCTAGACCTGGCTCTTCAAGCCGTAGCCTCTCAGTTGAAGCTGAATCTGACGAAGACGGAGGTTCTCTATTTGGATTGGGGTGGCCCAGGAAGGGAAATCCCTTTACGAACTCTTGATGGGGTGCCACTGATACCGGCCCCTAAAGTCAAGAGCTTGGGAGTGCTTCTTGAGTCCTCTTTGACAATGGAGGCTCAAGTTGCAGCCACTGCCAAATCTGCCTTTTTCCATCTCCGGTGGGCTTGGCAGTTGGCTCCTTTCCTGGAACATGATGACCTAGCAATGGTAATCCATGCCAAGGTCACCTCAAGAATAGATCACTGTAATGCTCTCTACATGGGACTCAGAAACTGCAGCTAGTGCAGAATGCAGCAGTGCGGCTGTTAATGAGGCTCCCTCGATGGGAACACATTCAGCCGGTGCTGAAAGAACTGTACAAGCTACCTGTTGTGTTCAAAGTCCGTTTCAAGGTGTTGGTATTGACCTTTAAAGCCCTATATGATCGGGGGCCTATCTATCTTTGGGACCGCCTTTCTCCACATGTTCCCCAGAGAGCACTGCATTCAGGGACACAACAACTACTGTCCATCCCCAGACCAAGGGAGACCAGGCTGTGTTCTACATGGTCTAGGGCCTTTCTCAGTGGCAGCACCTGAAATATGGAATGCACTCCCAGAGGCCATACGAGCCCTGTGGGACCTCTCTCAATTCTGCGGGGCCTGCAAAATCGAGTTATTCCAACAGGCCTTTGGCACTTAAACCAGGAGAGGACTGCCACCTACACTACTATATTGGAACTACTATGGATTACTGTTAGTAAAGGACAATTCCGCCTGGGTAGTTATTTAACAGCACTGTAAAATGGTTTTAAAATGTTTTAATAGTGTTTATTGTTTGAAGTTTGATCATTTAATTGTATTTATTGTCTGAAATTTTGAACTGATTGTTAGCCGCCCTGAGTCCACTTGTGGAGAGGGCGGGGTATAAATTAAAGGTAATAATGATAATAAAATAGAAGTAATTAATAGTGAGAGATACAGTGTATGGGCATGAGTGCTTAATCATTTCAAAATAGAAGAAATTAATTGTTAAGTTTGATTATAATTAATTATTTAATTAGTAGTTGATTGATCAACTATAATTAATTACTATAAAATAGAAGTAGCCAATTTAAGTTGGTTTATTGTGACCCTGTGATTTAATGAATTTAGTAGTTTAATTTGAATCTGAATAGGGAAAGGGAAATATAAAATCTATATTAAATAAATAAGTAAAGGTGGAGGAGATAAACTCAGCTCATGTAAAAAAGAGTAAGACAGGGAAATCAATACCCTCACCAGGGATTCCTGAACTGGTGGGCTTTGCTATTTCACAGGATATTATTGAAGAGTTGCAGATCAGCATGCAAATGTACTTTACGGCAGCTTTAAATCAAATGCAAGCCAATCTAATGGAACAGTTTGGAGAGTTAAATTCAAAACTGGATATTTGCAGGGGAAAATAATTGATACAAAAGTGGAAATATTTGGTCCAACCCAAACGGTTAAGTCCTATGACTTGAAAATGAAGGAAATGAGCCCAAAGGTGGAAGTTATAAAGACAGTTCAAAAATCAGAAGAGAGACTGGTTAAATTGGAGACAGAGCAGGCAGCACAGATATTAAGGCAGCAGAAGCAGGAGGATTTATCTTATTTGTTAAGTGAGGCCTTGGCACCTGGAACACAAGAGGTTTCATTACAAAGATCAAATGATGCATTGGCAGTGATAAGGAATATAAAGTTTTGGGATACGAAGAAAGAAATAGATGGTTCAGAGAGGGACGGTTTAGTTAATATTGAAAAGCACTCATTTCAGAGGGGAAAACACAGAAGCACTAGTAGAAGAATGTATAAGGAGTTAGTTTTTATGGAAAGGTTTTATGGATCAACCATTAAAAATTACCAAACAAAAGACTAGGGTTTTAAGAGAAACTCCATGGCTGATGAGGAAGAGAAAACTAACCCTAGCCTATACAAATAACCTCAATCCACCAAAAAAAAAAAACTGGAGACAGAGCAGGCAGCACAGATATTAAGGCAGCAGAAGCAGGAGGATTTATCTTACTTATTGAGGCCTTGGCATCTGGAACACAAGAAGGGGAATAAGGGGGGGGGGAAGAAAAGAAAAGAAAGAAAAGGGATAGATACTCTGTCAAATATACTGAAATAAAATAGAATTAATATGAAGCACGGAATCAATTACCACTGAATGATTGTACATATAAATATAAATAATGGATTACTTTAAAGAATGATGCCGGTGAAGAGACCAGTAAGGTAGTACGTAGAGTAAAGAGGGGTCAAAAATAATGGTGAAAAGGATATGCGGCTGTACATTATTGTATTGTTATGTGTGGAAACTGCATTCTCCGTCTAAAATTTTTTTGTTTGTTTTGTTGATGTATTTCATGTGTTTTTTTTTTCTGGAGAAAATAAAAAGACTATATCTGCGAGTAAAGGATGTTGCAGTTACTGAGTGGGAAATAGGCATGGATAAAAAGTCACAGAATCACTAAGAATTTAGATAGGCATAGTGTGGAAGAACATTTAACAACCTGAAACTTGGACTGTATTAGACATAGTAGTGTTTTTATCTTTGCAACATTTCTTTGGGGGAAGCCACCAAAAATAAATAATGAAACTGCAGATCTCATAATAAAACGACATTTCTTCCAATCATATTACAGGAGAGAAAGGGAGTTTCCTGCTAAGAGGACTTTTCTACATTATGGCTTGGATCTCACATAGATTTCTATGGGTACTAGACAGAGGCAATTTTTGCTGACCCCACCACAGGAGACCTCCTATCCACCCCTAATATGTCCGAGGGGGGGGGTGTCCCCCAACCTGCAGGAGCTGGATTTCAGGGGGGTGTTTTGGGCCACAAAATGAAGGAATTGACAAAAATCATCCAAGCTGATAAGTATGCCATACTCACATGCCAACATCACATATTATGTCCTGAGTCACAGGTGATTCCAGAAGGTTAGCCAGAGCTTGAAATGAATGCAAGAGTGTATCAGACTCAAAGTAATGATCTGAACAACCATAGCCACTGTAAAAAAAAAATCAGGATTAGACAACAGATATTTATTTATTATTTATCTAATTTATACCCCGTCCTACCCCAAAAATGAGCTCAGGGCAGCTTTATATAATATACTAAGGAGAAGACTCAGAGCTGTATTTGTATCATACCCATTTAGAACACTGTACATCTCATGTAGAGAGAATGCATGTCTATATCATTATATGAACGTGCGGCAGTAAGTTCTGACTATAGGCAGGGTTCTGAGGATGTACATATGGCAAACTAGACATGAGAGTGCTCACCAAATGTGACAGTTTTCACAAAAGGTACACACAGTTTACCACACATAAGCAATCTCTCTATAGGAAGCCTATCTTATGAGAAGCACCCTTAGCACCTACGCTGCAAAACCCTATTACCTAAAACTAAATCATGCCAAAGCAAGATAAAAGTTGACAAATCATACACATACTTGTAAGAAAAGCAACTGGCAAGGAATAACATTTTTAGTACTCAAGAGAAAAAGGCTCAATATGAGAAGGTTAAATAATTCTCACCAAATCTCAAGTTCTGGACCAAGCCGATATCTTGCACCCTTGCATTTAGCAATTTCAACACCTAAAAAAATGTTTTAAAGTTATTGGTATAACTTCTCAATTACAAATGAAATGTGATTGGCTATTATTCTTACTCAGACCTCTGAATTCTATCACCTGTTACCTTCCCTGTTAGAAAATCAGTTCTTGTGCAATAGAGGTCTTGAGCTACTGCCTGACTCCTGTGGTCAAGTGGCTAAGAGTGGACAAATTAAAGCTGAATTCTAACAAGAGGGAGGTAATGCTAGATAGAAAGCTTAATATCTTGAAAGTCACTGTGCTTCCCATCGTCAGTGGGGTTCAGCTGAATCTTGCTGACTGATTTGAGAATGTAGTGGCTATATGGGACCTAATATTACTGCTGGAAAGGAAAATTAATGCAGTTGTAAAACACACTTTCTCCCAACTTAGTTTAGCTGGGAAGATGCCTCCCTATCTTGAATCTGCTGATCTGGCCACCTGGGTCCATCCCACAGTAACAAGATTAAACTGTTGTAATGCACTCTATATAGGTCTGCCCTTGAAGTCAACTCAGAGACTAGTTAGTATAGAATTCCATAGCTTGGTTATTATCTGGAGCATACCTACTACACCCATTCTGCAGTCATCTTCTCAGCCGCCAATCTGGGTATCACATAAAAAGCCCTACATGGCCTTGGATGCATTCTTCCTACACCCTGTGCTGTGGAAGCTCTGCTCATCTAATCATTGCCTTCTGCACATGTCACTCTGCAAATGAGCAAGAACTGTACACAGATGTGCTTTCCCTGTGGTGCTCCCCAACTTGTGGAATGATCTGCATGAGGAGATCAGTAAAACCCCATGCTTCTGACATTTTGCAAACTACATAAAACGGAATTGTTCAGGAGGACATTTTTATGAAGGTAACAGGGGTATATTATAACACAGCGGTTCAGGAGGGTGCTTTAAATAATGGGAACTGTAGACTATGTAACTGCACACAGAGATGTTATCTGTTGCTGTATATCTTATCTGGCACTCATTAATCTGTTTTTTAATTATATAATATCACTTTCTACAGTCCTTATCATGTATAATATTTATGCTTTGTTCCAGATTGCCGTAATCTTAGTCTTATATTACACTGTTTATTCAGTGTCTCATTCTATTGATTGTATTGATTTACACTGTGCAATCCACCTTATGCTCAGTGAGAAAGTAGTACTATAAATAACATAAATAAAACATTAATATATTATGACCTGCCTATAAAGAAAGGATTCTGTATCAATGTTGTAATCCCACAGTGGCATGGAGGAGTGGGGAAAAAGAGAATACAGCTTCTTGAAAATTTGCCTTCTCAAAAAAGCAAATTTATTTATTTATTTATTCGATTTATATCCCGACCTCCCCACCGAGGCGGGCTCAGGGCAGCTCACAACATAAAATTCAACAATCAGCTTAATAAATAGTAAAATACATTAAATAATTTTCAAAAATTAAAACAGTAAAACAGAGAAACAGTCAATCAGTTTGGTTCTGGTCATTAGGCCTTCAGAGAGATGCTTGAAAGTATTTGACTTTGTCTTCTAAAACCATAAAAGGCAGAATGGAAGCTCAGTAAGATTCCAATAGATTTCTTCCTTTTACTGCAGAGGCAGAGGGGAACAGGTTATACTTTAGAACAGGGGTGGCCAATGGTAGCTCTCCAGATTTTTTTTTTTGCCTACAACTCCCATCAGCCCCAGCCAGCATGGCCAATGGCTGGGGTTGATTGGAGTTGTAGGCAAAAAAACATCTGGAGAGCTACCATTGGCCACCCCTGCTTTAGAAGACAACAGGCCTTTCCACCTTACAGTGTGTCTGTAAGGTGTCACAGACAGTGTTCCCTTTAAGCTGAGTTAATGTGAGCTAGCTCACAGTTTCTTTGGCTCCAGCTCACACATTTTTGTCTTAAGTCAGAAAAAATGGCCCTAGGGCAAACTAATTTATGCAGTAGCTCACAACTTTATGCCAGTAGCTCATAAAATAGAATTTTTGCTCACAAGATTCCACAGCTTAGAGGGAGCATTGGTCACAGATATGGCCAGGAATATAGAGGAACAGTTGCTGGACTTCACCAAAAAGATCATGGGAGATATTCCTGCATGCCAGAGACACAGCTGGTCTAGCTTCAGCTAAACATGCCAAAGGAAAGTTTAACCCCAGAACAGAATCGCTTTGGAGAGGGGCAAGAAACAAAGAAATAATACAATTATATAGCCTTATGTAGAATAAAAGCCATCTAATCCATATTAATAGCTCTAATGAGGCTCAGATGTATAAGCATCTTTAGAATGACAAGTATTTCCAACTTCACAGACGTAAAGATACAGTTCAAGGAGAAGCTGTGCTGGTTAAGGGCCAAAAGATATTCATATGTATGATAAATTTGTTATCAGTATCTTTAAATAGACTTCATTAAGACAAAAGTAGCAAGAATAAATACATTTTTATGTATTATATATTTCAAGAGCCTTTCTATGGTGTTTGAAGTTGTAAAATAATTAGCTAGCTATGAATGTGAACCTTATCAAGTAGGAAACCTAGCTATTGTTAGGAGACAATTTTAAAAACCTATAAAAATGTAACGCTCAATTGACAGGGAGCTGCTTCTTAGAATGGGTCCCTTGCTTGCGACCTGCTTATCTATGGGTAAGATACTTTTATGGACTCAGTAATTCTTTCTTTTAATTATGTAACAGTAATAGATGATATGATTTTGTTCAGTCACTCAGTGTTAAAAATGCAACATTGTTATATTGTAATAAAGGATAAACATGGAAGAAGAGATGCTATAATATCATCACTTGTGTACTAGATCCAAAATAAACCCAATAGGTTGTTGAGGTGTACCTCTTGAACTAATGTAAGAAAATTAACTATTAGGGCTACTTAAGTGACTGGCCCAAGGTCAAACAGTGGACATTAAATGCTTTAGCGCTACTTAAATGTACACCTGTATCTGAATCAGGCTTGACCAGAGTTATCCAGAACAACAGATACTTGTATCAACCTACCAACATATTCATACCAATACAAAATAAAAAGTAATGGAAATGTGATAAATCCCACCTAGCTAATGAACTTTAAGTCCATTTCTGCTGTATCGTCTGTACTACATGTACAAACATCTATGACCCCAGCCCAAACTAGTTAGAAGCACTCATGAACATGTTGTCATATGTATTATACAAAATTAAATGGTAGACTGGAATGGTGCATGTCATATTTTTGTAGTTCCCAATAAAAGTTCCCTAAGCATAGTAAACTAGCACAACAGTAAGAGCCAGTGAGGTATGGTGGCTTAAGTGCCAAATTAGGAAGTGGAAGGCCTGGGTTGAAACATCACCACCACAAAGGTCACTGTGTGACTTTGGGCCAGTCATACACTCTCAGGCTAGCTACCTCACAGGGTTGTTGTGAGGATAACTGGAGGAGAGGTCCCCAGGGAGTTTCTGTGAAAGGCAAGGAATAAGTAAAATAAAAATAAACCTTATTAGGGTCAAACGGTTGTGATGAAGACAAAATGAGGGATCGCTAAGTACACCACCCTGAGTTCCCAGAGGTTAGGTGCAACTAAAACGAACACCATCTTTTTATTACCATCTTTTTATTACTCTGGTGATGGAAGATCTTCCCTCACCACCAGGCTGTAAAGAAAGAATCCAGAGGACAATGAAGTACCTGCCTGGGAGCTGCTTTTTAAATATCGATCATATGGCTTACTTTTTAAAATCCTTTCCAAGTTTCCATCAAAATCCAGTGCCCACTGATTCAGGGCGCAGGTGGCCACCGTCACTGTCCTTCCCATTACGCCTCCTGGCTGCTTCACTCCCCCGCCCCGAGAAGCTTAAACCCTCCTCCAAATTCACGGAACAACCAACGCGCCGAGACCGCCGTCAATTTCCGTCTCTTCAGAGGCCGCTTCCTGTCTTTCTCTCCTCCTGTTCGCGAGTCCTCCAAGAAGATTGTCGGGAGGTGACTGAACTGAAAGCCTTGCGCACGGCACTTCCGGTGTACGAGCTGGCGACAAGGAAAAGTGTGGATTAGTACTTAACAGGGCGGTAGCCAGAATTTGGAAGGTTGGGGGGGGCGCATTTATATTGGGGGGGGGGGCACTGTTGCCCGGCCCAGTGTTCCAAGCGACCTTCCCTCTAGTGGCTCCGTCCCTGCCTGCCTCTCTCTCTTGCCATCCCTCCCCCCCAAACCAACTTGCTTTGGGACTGGGGGCAGAAGCAACCCCCAGGCTAGTTAAAGGGCCCGTGGATCAGCTGTTTCCCGGGCCCTTTAACTTGTGCAGTGGCTGGGGACTGCTTCTGCTGCCAGCCCACACCTGTTTTAGTGGCAGGGAACAGCGGGCAGTGGCAAGCTCACCATTGCCCTCTCTTCCCCACCAGTAAAATAACGAGCAAGCCGGCAACAGAAGCAGCCCCCAGCGGCGAAACAGCTGATCCATGGGCCCTTTAACTAGCGGGGATGGGGTTGGAGGCTGCTTCTACTGCTAGGAGCGGCTCCAGGGCAAGTAGGCCCTAGGCAGGCGGGGGCCCCCAGCCGCTGCACTCCACTTCCCTCCACCCGCCGCCATGGTGCTCCGCACACTTGCCCCCCCCTGCCACCACTGCACCCCCGTCACCGTGCTTTGCTCGCCCACTGCAGCAGTGGCGTTCCCCTGCTTGCTCCCCCTCCTCCCCTGCTCACCGCAACTGCTGCCGGCCCACACACTGTTTTAATGGCAGGGAACAAAGGGCTGCGGCGAGCTCACCACTGCCCTCTCTTCCCCACTAGTAAAATAATTACAGACCGGCAGCAGAAGCAGGCCCCCACTCAAGTTAAGGACTTGTGAAACAGCTGATCCATGGGCCCTTTAAGTAGCAGGGAGGGGCCCTGAGGGCTGCTTCTGCTGCCCGGAATGGCTCTAGGGCGAATAGGCCCTAGGCAGGTGACCCCCCCCCCCCGCGCTGCCTCTCAGCCGCCGTGCTCCCCTCACCCCCACTGGCTGCCGTGGCGCTCAGCTCACTTGCCCTTCTGCCACCACCATGCTCTGCTCACTCGCTGCCGCCGTAGCACTCCCTCGCTCACTGCCCCTCCTACCACTGCTTGCTGCGACTGCTGCCAGCCCATGAGCTGTTTTTATGGCTGCAGCCCTCTCTTCCCCACCAGTAAAATAAGGCACAGGCCAGCAGCAGAAGCAGGCCCCCATGCGAGTTAAGGGCCCGCAAAACTGCTGATCCATGAGCCCTTTAAGTAGCAGGGGGGGTGGGGCTGGAGGCTGCTTCTGCTGCCGGGAGCGGCTCTAGGGCGAATAGGCCCTAGGCAGGTGACCCCCCCCGGCACCCCCCCAGTCACCAAACTCCACCCCACCATCCGTCCTCCCCCCGCTTGCCGCAACTGCTGCCAGCCCACACACTGTTTTAGTGGTAGGGAAGGAAGGGTTGTGGCGAGCTCACCGCCACCCTCTCTTCCCCACAAGTAATATAATATGCGGGCCAGCAGCAGAAGCAGCCCCCAGCCCCCGCCTCAGTTAAAGCACCCACGGATCAGCTGTTTTGCGGGCCCTTAACTCGCATGGGGCTTGGGGCTGCTTCTACCACCAGCCCACGCGTTATTTTACTGGTGGGGAAGAGAGGGCGGTGGTGAGCTCGCTACAGCCCTCCCTTCCCTGCCATTAAAACAGCGCACAGAGCCGGCACCAGAAGCGGCCCCCAGCCCCCTCAAGTTAAAGGGCCCGCGAAACCGCTGATCCGCAGGTCCTTTAACTCTGGCCGGAGGCTGAGACTGCTTATGCCCCCTGCCCCAGAAGTTACCTCTCCACTGCCCTGGAGCCATGGCAAAGGCCCCAGGGGCTGGTTGGGGCCTCAGAGCCAGGGGGCCTCTTCCAGAAGTCAGGGGGCTGTGCCCCCACAGGCCCCCTCGTAGCTACAGACCTGGTACTTAATATTCCATTTTACCTTCCTATGCAAAGCATAGAGTGCTAGGGGATAGAGTAAAACTGTTCTACTTTCCTAGCATAGAGACCGGAAAGATATACGGCTTCCTGTTTGAGATCTCAGTTTTGCGCACAGTGTGATAGGGACGCAGTGTGCCTGCATGGAAGAGAATGGAGTATTTGCATTCTATTGACCACTGGCGAGCGTGGAGATGGTGATTGAATTGGATTTGCCTTAGCTAGAACCTGAGGTGTACGTTTGTTGTTATTTGGTGATGGAGTCTCTTTAAATGTTTGTCTTCAGTGTTATCTGATAATTTCAGGTGACATGGGCACATGCTATTAATGAAGTGAGTTAATTGGAAAAACTTGGATACCCTGTTATACAGTTGCTCTCCTTCTCTATCTTGATAACATGCACATACCACCTAACATTGTAGTGGAACCTTCTGGAATTTATTCCCCAAATAAATATTGAAGAAAATATTGGATTTATATCCTGCTCTATTCTCTGAATCTCAGAGCGGTCACAATCTCCTTTACCTTACCTTCCCCACCCCCCACACACACCTACCTGTGAGGTAGGTGGGGCTGAGAGAGCTCTTACAGCAGCTGTCCTTTCAAGGACAACTCCTACAAGAGCCATGGCTGACCCAAGGCCATTCCAGCAGCTGCAAGTGAAGGAGTGGGGAATCAAACCAGTTCTCCCAGATAAGAGTCCACACACTTAACCACTCCACCAAACTGGCTCTCAAGTAGGTGACAATTCTTTAAAGTATTTATTAAGAATATTATTATAAACCACTGTACTGATTTCAGCCTTTATGTGAAATGTGCAGCTAACAATATGGCACAGTTGCTATAAACCACCCCCATCTGCAATGTGGAGATAAATAACAGTGGACTACTTTAAAGGGGTATTGGAAGCCACATATGTCATTTTCACACTACATTCTATATATAAGGATTTTAACAGGTCTGTATTACATACGTAGCTGTACATTCCAGAATTTGAGTACAACCAAAAAAGAGGGAGAAAGGTAACCAAGAAGGCTGGAACAAAGAAAAAGTAAACTACAACTGTGCACATAGTACAAATGTACAAAACATCAGTATATAATTTAATAATACTATTTATTTTATTCTATTTATATCCCGCCCTCCCCGCAAAAGCAGGCTCAGGGCAACTTACACACTCATGTAACATGGAACTTAAAATCACATTAAGATATAAAAACATAAAGACATAAAAATCAAACCATTTCACATGCTATAAAAATCTTTGAATTTTCCTATTCTGTTGTTCCAGCAGGGTATTCTTTAAAAAGACCGATCATAGGTTCATGTTCAAGGTGGTCCAGTTGTTTTGGAGTCTGTTGTAGCTTGTGATCTTAATTTACAATACAATCAGAAGTGTTAAAATATAATTTAAAAACAATAGTTCTGGGTTCAGCATATAAGGACCTAATCCCAATATAAAGACATATTTCCATTTATATAAATACAGATTTAAAAGTACATACTGTCTCCATATGCAAGAACCAATATCAAACACATTAAGTTAAGAGTCCAGTGGCACCTTTAAAACCAACCAAGTTTTATTCAGGGTATATAAGCTTTTGTGTGCACACACAGTTCTTCAGATATAATGAAGTGGAAGAAAAGCATTCAGACTTAAAGACAGCAACTGAACATGTAACATGATGGAGATATTTTAAGATATGCAGAGACAAAACAGGAATAACAAGTATATAGGATCAACAGGTGTATCCATTTAATTAAGAGGGAACAAGAGTGCAGCAATAAGCATGTCAAAATAGGAGCTAAATGCGTAAAATAATCCTTTCTAGCTGTGGGAAGTTAACTGAAACTCCCATCGCAATCCTGTGTTTGTCTCCTCTCAAGCCTGAGGTAATTGAGGGCACCTGAGGGAGGAAAATTGCATCAGCCTACTTGCATACATCAATTCCAAAAAGCAGCAAAGTACATCAGACACACAGTCAATCAGTTTCTTCATTCAAATTTCTTAGCACCAGAGTATCCAACATTCCAGAATTACCATAACTATTCTGTAAAGGTAAACATCTTATCTTTACAGCAAAGAGTTGATAACATCTCTTCACCCCTGCCTTTTATCTGCAATATGAGATTGAATATTGCCCAAGCACATTTTCGCATACTTGAAGAGTATTTCTTCCTCTTCCAAAAATCTAGAAGCAGTGCTGCAAAACCACTGCAGCAAAGTCCAAGATAACGTTTCCTATGAGAGCAATCACTACTATAACAAGAACTAGAAGTGCATAAATGTACTGAGAAGAAATCTGGTATTTAAACAAAGGAACTGTCAGGCTACTATTTCCATAGAGAATCATGGTCTATTGCACCATTCAGCTTTTTCCATTTTAGGCTGCGTGTGATTCCAGTCTTTTTCTATCTCTGCAAATGATTGCCCTCAAGAAAATAAGGTAATACACTTATATTTTTATGCTGCTTGACAAATGCATACACTGTATCCTTGTTCTCACTTCAGTCCTGCTACATTCAGCTAATGGCTGAGTAGGGATTTGAATCTGTTTTCCCCTGGTCCAGGTCAGCACTAACTATTATACTGTATCGGGGCTCTCTCTCTAGTATTTTTGGAAGCTTTACACTTGAACTAGTAAGTCTTTGTTCAACCAGTCATGCATTCATGATTCATTTTTAAAACATCTATCGCATCTCACCAGCAAAAGTTTTTGATTCAGCTTGCATACCAAATAGAAAACAAAAATGCCAATAATTAAAAATACTGTAATTGTATACAGCAGTGACAGTAAAAAGGACTCCCAAAATTCCATTAGCCTCCCTGGAGAGAGAATTACGGTTTTGGTGCTATGACCAAGAAGGCCTTCTCTCAGGTTGCTCCCAATCTAACAAGGCAGAATCACCTGAAGCAAGGCCTCAGAAGATAACCACAGGCAACAGGCAGGCTTGGAGGAGAAACAATAACCATCACCAAACATTTAGGGGTTTTTTTTAAAATGAACTTCCAAAAAAGCAACTTTATGAATTCTGGATTTTTTTCTTCAACAGCAAACGTACAATAATTTAACAAAACGTGTGTGTGTGTATACATATGGTCAAACACTGATTTTTTTAAAAGTCAGGGGGTTTTGTTTAGAAAAAATTAGTTGAAATAGTTAAATGATTTTTAATTATGTCAACTAGGTCAACATGAACAATTTTAAACATTGCTTCCGTAGCTAACTCAGTCATCTTTACTTTCATTTTCCTGTTTGTTCATAACCTGGAAAAAAGACAAATAAGCTTTGTTTGTTCTATTGCTTATAATTTAACTCTGGCATTGCATATTTCTCTTGTTCTGATGTCATTCAGTTCAACAACATCAGCAATAAAACTGCTATTTTCCTGCATTTTATTCACGGTTACATAAATTGGTTTCAAGATCATCAATGCATGTTCAGCATTTTGCTAGCTGAGAACAGCTATGACAGTGCCATGTGTTTTCTCAAAATTCTGTTCTGAAATAGGGTTGCCAACAGGCCTGGAGAAAAAACTCCTGTCCCTTTAAAAAGGAGGTATGATATAAACAACTCCTCTTAATCTCTACTAAAGAGACAGGCAATCCACCACCCCAGGCATTTGGCAGCACTATTCACACACTCATAAAACTGGGCCAGTTTTTCATATAGTGCCTGTAACAATCTACCATTGAGTTCCATAGCACTGGTTACCCATCTGTTTGTGGCACAGTTCAAAGTGCTAATGATTTGGGGTTCTCTGTTATGTGGACCGTTGTTGCATAAACAAACTGACTAGGCAAATTACCAATTTTTGTTTGGATCTCCACCCATACTATTCAGCCCACCTGTTAGGTATTTGCCTTTCAAGCCCTGCTCTGTACCTCCAAAATCTGGAGACATGGTGTTTTCTGTTGTGGTACCCTGCCCCTTGAGGCTTAACTGGTGACTACTTTACTTTCTTTAGGTGCCAGTCCAAAACATATATATTTCACCCAGTTTTTTAATTAGAGGCTTTATATCTGCTTTTAAATGTTCTGCTGTTTTATGGATAATTTGTATGCTATTTATGTCCAATGGCTTGGTTTTTATACTGTGAAGTAGGCTTCCCAACCCTCCCGCCCTGGCGGGGGACCCCAGGATTTCCACCCTCTTCTCCTGCTCCCCAAAAAAACAGAAGCGGGGGGAGGGGTGGAAACGGCGCCGGGGAGCATGGCGAGCCACCCCATCCCAGAGCGGGCGAGGCCGCCACGCCGCTGCCGCCCCCTCCCCGCCCATCGCAGCTGCTCCTCCGAGATGGGCCCAGGCTGAGCCCATCTCAGAGGAGCAGCCAAGAGGCGGCAGCAGCACAGGGGAGGGCGAGGCAGGCCAGGAGCATGGTGAGCCGCGAATCCGGGCCCTTCTAGGACCCGGACTCGCGGCTCGCCACGCCCCCGGCCCGCCTCCACCTCCCCCCTCCGATTCCACGACGGAGCGGGCGAGGCCGCCACGCCGCTGCCACCTCTTCTCCGCTCGCTGTGGCTACTCCTCCGAGATGGGCTCAGGCTGAGCCCATCTCGGAGGAGCAGCCACAGCGAGCGGAGAAGAGGCGGCAGCGGCGCAGTGGCGTCACCCGCTCCGAGACGGGGCGGCTCGCCACGCTCCCCGGCGCCGTTTCCCCCCCTCCCCCCTAGCTCCACCCCAGTGTCTCCTGGCTCCACCCCCAAAGTCTCCTGGCTCCACCCCCAAAGCCCCCAGATATTTCTGGGGTTGGACTTGGCAACCCTACTGTGAAGTGGTTCTAATTGTAAACTGTCTCAAGAAAGCCTCTGAAGAGGTGGCATAGAAATATTTTAAATGAATAAATAAATAAATTGTGGGAAAGTTAATTTGATTTATCTCACTTTTTCAGAGCTGCTTCTACAAAGTGGTTGTTATGGAAGTATTTTGAAGTTTCAGCAACATTAGCCTTTATTTCTGAAAAAAAGATGCCTTTTTCTGGGAGGTGCATCCAATGTGTAGTACTGCAACTGTTACATTATTAGCTTGGGGATCTCTCTTGAGAATTTCTTCTCCTCTTGGATATATTTGCAAGATCATGTGTGACCAAGGCAGAATCACCTGAAGCAAGGCCTCAGAAGATAACCACAGGCTGGCTTGGAGGAGAAGAACAATAACCATCACCAACTTGTTTTTTTTTTAATTTTAAGTATTTGAATCTTGCTTCGATATAACGCAAACATTACATAACATATATAACATATATCAATACATCAAATACTCCTTTTCCCTCTTTTTCTTTCCCATTCCCTCCCCCCACAAAACAACCAGTAATAATACCTTATTGTATATCTGTAGCCATGAGCACACCTTTCGGAGTTTATCCAGTATATTATTGTTGGCCCCTCCTGCTTTTACTCATCCTATGTACTCCGACCACCTCTTCTTAACTTCGACAATCTTATCCTCACAATCTTATTTGACAATCTTTTCCTGTTTTAGTATTGATAATATCTCCAACTGGATCCATTCATATAAATATCCATTGCATCTTTCTATAGTCATTTTGTAGCATCTTTCCAGCCAAACACTATAACTGCAGGGACAGCTAAAATCATAGCTTTAAATGGATCCTGGTATGATTTATCTATTTTATAATTCCCCAAAATTCCCATGAATAACACTTTTCCCGATAGCTGCACTTTAATCTTACATACTTCCTCCACTTTTTCCAAGATCTTTTGCCAGAATTCAGTCACCTTTGAGCACTCCCACCAAAGATGTGCATAATGTCCCTTTTCCTTTTTACAATACCAGCAGTCAGATGTCATACCCTTGACCATAGAAGATAGTTGAGCAGGCATTCCATACCATTTTAATATTAATTTTATCTCCAATTCTCTAAATTTCTCCATTTTTATTTCCCTAATACCTCTCATAATTTTATTTTTCACATTTTCTGATAATGCTACTTCTTTCTCGCATTTTGACTGTATTATACCAATCATAATTTTTATCCTCAATCATTATACTGCATATCTTTCTTACAATGCCCTTTTTATTATCTTCTTTAGTTCCATACAGTTCTTCCATCAGGGTATCCTTCTCCGTTAATATTCCAGAATACTTTTTGTTTCAAAAAATTATATAAACGCATACCCCTTAACCAATATTATTCTCCCTCTCTTCCCAATACATCACCAAACATTTAGGGTTTCTTTAAAATGAACTTCCAAAACAGCAACTTTATGAATTCTGGATTTTTTTCTTCAACAACAAACATACAATAATTTAACAAATCAAGTGTATGTATGTGTATATATAATCAAACATTGATTTTTTTTTAAAGGCAGGTTTTTTGTATTAAAAAACTTAACTGAAATAGTTAAATAATTTTTAATTAATTATGTCAACTAGATCAGGTAGAGAAACATTAAACTATTCCCAAACTAGGTCTCTTTTATGATGTGCTGCCATTATAAATTTTTCCTTCTAGTGAGAGAACTGTGTGGTAGATCTCAAGTCAATTACGCTTATACTCAGAGACACCTCTTCTGAAATATGCTGCTCAAACAGTTGCACTTTTATTTCTAAAGCCTGTCACTCCCTTCTCACATTTAATTCCAGACTTTTTCTTCTCTTGTCTTGATCAATTCTACCCCTATCAGTCTTTTTTATTATTGAAGTTCTTTAAACTTTTAGAGTTATTTTACAGGATTGATACTGCGTGCACAAATTTGCAGAGGGACAGTTGGGTTGCAATCTAATATAAAATTCTCATGGCTGTAGCTGATTTATTTATTTTTAAACATTTTTTGTTGTTAAGAAGTATGTTACCTCTAAATACACAAATCTGAATTTGAGAACTGCAAAATTAAGCATCTTGAATGGTATCTTCTAGACTCAGCACTGAGTCCCATGGAGTAGACAGAAAGATTAAGCTAGATAATTTGTGAAGAAGCCTCTAGAACCCCATAAAATTGGGTTCATAATACATGAACTATTGGAACTTCATTTTCCAGGGCTGTTTCAGCTCTCTACACCTACTCATACTCCTCCGCCACAGTTTTGCTTTACAGAAATAAAGAATTGGAAAAGTTGTGGTTACCAAGCAACCCCCAGCAGACACTGAGAATTCAGTGGACATTCTTTTCTTAAATCTACAGGAGTAGTTTATTATTTGGGGGGTTAATCTAGAGAGAGACCCCATACATACAGGCTGTCATTGCTCCTTATTGCAGCTCTATTAATCGTATCCAGCAGGAACTCATTTGCATATTAGGCCACACCCCCTGGTATCACTATTGTTTCACACAGGGCTTTTTTGTAGAAAAGCCCAGCAGGAACTCATTTGTATATTAGGCAACACCCCCTGATGCCAAGCCAGCTGGAACTGTGTTCCTGCTAAAAAAAAGCCCTGATCATATCTATGGTGTAGTTCAGAAACAGATATATTGAATACATTAAGAGGTATCTCTGGTCGTAAACAGGTTTCTCCACTGCCTCAATTACCTTTTTTAAAATTATTGTTCAGTTAAGTTGATTTTTATCCACTTTTTTCAAAGTGTTAGCTGTGATTCTTGTCAAATTCTGGTTAGGACAGTATTTATCTCAGTTTCTAGTTGTCAAAGATATTCCACACTTTAGAGAGCAAGCCTAAGCAGATTTTCTCAGAGTCCTACTCAGGTGTATTCGATGGAGTTTACTCCCAAAAAAGTGTTACATTCCATTGTTTTGTATTGTTGTGATTGTGAGTCTGATTGTGTTAGGCTTCCCAAATCCCCCGCCTAGCTGGGGGACCCCCAATTTGGGGCCTTTTCCCCCCACTCGCCAAAAATCCGGAAAGCGGGGGGGAATGGCGACCCTTCCCACCCAGCCCCAATCCCAGCAGCTTCTCCTTGCCCTTCCCTTCCCACCCAACCCAAATCGCAGCAGCCTTTCTTCAGTTTTCCCAGGCTGTTTCCCGCCCCCAATCAGCTGGCTGGCGGGCGGGGGGAGAGGGACCCTGTGCCTTTGCACCTCCGGAGGCTTGACTTGAAAGGCTTCAATTTAGGATGGTGTGTCTGTGTTTCTGTGAAGAAGCTGGCAGCAACTAGTGAGTAGAGAGGCCGATCCGCTGCTTCAGATTCGCCAGAAGGGGGGGGGGGAGATAGGGAAATGTCTTCATTATTCCCTATGTGATCGATTCTCATAGGGTATAATGGGGAATTGTTCTGGAGGTTTCGGGGGCTCTGGGGAAGCTGTTTTTTGAGGTAGAGGCACCAAATTTTCAATATAGTATCTAGTGCCTCTCCCTAAAGTACCCCCCAAGTTTCAAAACGATTGGACCAGGGGGTCCAATTCTATGAGCCCCAAAAGAAGGTGCCCCTATCCTTCATTATTTCCTATGGAAGGAAGACATTTAAAAAGGTGTGCTGTCCCTTTAAATGTGATGGCCAGAACTCTCTTGGAGTTCAATTATGCTTGTCACACCCTTGTTCCTGGCTCCGCCCCCAGTGTCTCCTGGCTCCACCCCCAAAGTCTCCTGGCTGCACCCCCAAGTCCCCAGATATTTCTTGAATTGGACTTGGCAACCCTAGATTGTGTTGATCATTGTGAATTAGTGACCAGGAATTTAACTAAACAATTTCTATATCCCTTGATATCCTGAAGTATAATTCTCTTTATTTCAGAAGGGAAAATATATAGAACCAAATGTACAGTTTTGTTTTGTTTTTAATATTACTTTCTGACTAGAGTTAGCTAAATGTTGGGGTGCTCTTTGGGAACTAACACAGGTTACCAGATAAGCTGGCTATTGTAGGGGGTCTTGTTTGCTTCCCTTATGCTCTGTATGAATATTTGTAAACAAAATAAATATTTCAAAGACCTCACGTATCTGTTGTTTTTGTATCCCAAACAAACTATAGCTGCAGTGCTATGCATCCTTACTTTTGAGTACATCCTATTAAAACCAGTAAACACACAAAGGATTAGGCTGGCAGCTCTGCAATACTATCTCTGGATTATTATTTTATGAGTGTGGGGAAGTAAAGAGTAAGTTACAGAACAACCATGCAGACATTTTAAAATGTAAATACTATACACACATAAAGAAGAAAAGAAACATCTGTGTGTTTGGCTGGGTGTAGGAAGCTCTACACATATATACTTAAATGCAAATACAAATGGGGACTTTGCATAGAAGATTAAGCTCATGGCCGATGTTTGTTTGAATGCACAGGCACTAGGGAAAGGGGTCAGAACTTATCTACAGGCACAGCTATGTCTGCACAGGGCTAGTAATACCAGATCTAATACCCAACTGCATCTGTCCCATTATTGGCACACTTTTAACAGCTGAGTGGTATCAACATAGAATCTGGCCATCTATGGTGGAAACAATTTGTGTGGCAAAAAACTCTCCTGCTCCCATCTAACAGAGCAGCTCCCTCCCCTACAGAACACAAACTCTCATTCCTTAGCTACCCTGAGCCTGTTAAGGGGAGGATAGGATATAAAAAAGATAATAAAATAAATTAAGAACTTAAGAGATGTCATGTTGGATCAGGCCAATTGCCCAGCCAGTCCAACACTGTGTCACACAGTAACAAAAAAACTACCGGTGCCATCAGGAGATCCATCAGTGGGGTCAGGATACTAGAAGCCCTCCCACTGATGCCCCCCCAGCACGAAGAATGCAGAGCATCACTGCTCCAGACAGAGAGTTCCATCAATACCCTGTGGCTAATAGCTACTGATGGATTTCTGCTCCATATGTTTATCCAACCCCCACTTGAAGCTGTCCATGTTTGTAGCTGCACCACCTCCTGTGGCAGTAAATTCCATGTGTTAATCATTCCTTCTATGTATTATATCTAATTTTTAAACAAAGTTCGCTGTTCACGTGTTTACTATAGGTGACTTGTCACATAAAGAAAAGGTTGGGTTTTACTGGGACAAGGACTGTGTGTAACTTCCTGTTTTTCTCTTGAATGCCCATTCTATAAAAAGAAGTGCCAGAGAAATCATGCTGTATAGTTCCAGGTAGAAGAAGATGATACTGGATTTATATCCCACCCTCCACTCAGAATCTCAGAGCGGCTCCTTTATCTTCCTCCACCACAACAGACACCCTGTGAGGTGGGTAGGGCTGAGAGAGCTCTCACAAAAGGTGCCTTTTCAAGGACGAGAGTTATGGCTGACCCATAGTCTTATAGTTATGGACAAAATGCCTCCACTTATTTTTAAGCAATCTCTTGCTTTACTGTGAGTTCACATCTTCTGAGACATGTCATGAACAAAAGGTTTTAGGCAGGGCTCTTTTTGTAGAAAAAGCCGAGCACATGAACTCATTTGCATATTAGGCCACTCCCTGATGTCACCATTGTTTTGCTCAAGAACTTATTTACGTATTAGGCAACACACCCTGACACCAAGCCAGCCGGAACTGTGTTTCTGTGCATTCCTTCTAAAAAAAAGTCCTGTTTTAGGGATAACTCTTGACTTAAGTAAAAACATGTCAGAATATCCTAGGATCGCACTCACTCTGATTCTTTGAACTCTTTCACAGATGTTATGTATGTGAAGACATGCCTGGACATGTTGGGTGTTGTGAGCTTGAGGCACAACACAATAGACTGAGAGGATCCAAAGATCTGCATCCCAATTGGCTGCATAATTCAAACTGGCCAATCAGGAGGCAGGATCAGAGGATTCTAGGATCTGCCAATGAGTATGCATAGTCTAATAAAGGATCCAAAAAGGGTTCAATCACAGGGTGTTCTCTGCTTCGTGGGGGCTGGGTTTCCCCTGCCCCAACTGTATATATTGTCACATGTTCTGAGTGCTTGGAGGTAGTTTATAGTCACTTAATAAACATGCTGTATCACTAAAGAGCTTTAATCACTATGCAACTAGCCGCCTCATGCATCGAACCCAGTATTCAGCAGACAAATCACAAAAAAGAGCCATGCTGCATCTGTTGAATTTGTTTGCCCCAAAGCAATTACAAGTATAGAGGTATAAAAGGTCACCCCTCTATTCAAATTGTAACTCAGTGTTCCCATAGGTTCTGAAAGTGCTTTCTTTGATTAATTTACATTCCTTAACAGAATATGATTAGAGCATATGGAACTCAGGATATAGAAAGAGCCTTATTTTATGCATGTAGGTAGAAGACCTGAGACGAATATGCTGAGATATATTTACAAGCACCTTTTTCATCCCCTGAACCATGGTTTTTAAAGTGATGTAGTAAAATTCTAACCTATGCTTTAGGGTTGCCAATCCCCAGGTGAGGGCAGGGGATCCCCCGGTTTGGAGGCCCTCCCCCCACTTCAGGGTCGTCAGAAAGCAGGGGGAGGGGAGGGAAATGTCTGCTGGGATTTCTGTTATTCCCTATGAAGATTTATTTCCATAGAAAATAATGGAGAATTGATCCGTGGGTATCTGGGGCTCTGGGGGGGGGGGTTGTTTTTTGAGGTAGAGGCACCAAATTTTCAGTACAGCATCTAGTGCCTCTCCCCAAAATATCCCCCAAGTTTCAAAACGATTGGACAAGGGGATCCAATTCTATGAGCCCCAAAAGAAGGTGCCCCTATCCTTCATTATTTCCTATGGAAGGAAGGCATTGAAAAGGTGTGCTGTCCCTTTAAATGTGATGGCCAGAACTCCCTTTGGAGTTCAATGATGCTTGTCACAGCCTTGATCTTGGCTCCACCCCTAATGTCTCCTGGCTCCACCCCCAAAGTCCCCAGATATTTCTTGAATTGGACTTGGCAGCCCTACTATGCTTTAAAAATTTAGGTGACTACATTGGTTTTTAAAAAATCTTTATGGGCCGTACAAAGACCTTTGCAAACAAACAGAAAATTTATATGCGATTGCTGAAATTTATATTTAAAAAAAAAATGATAAAGCCACTGTCCGACTGCAGTAAATTCAGTGAAGAGCACATTCTTTATCAGTTCCTCCACATTCGGGTGGCGGTTGCCATGGTGAGAGAAATCGGCTCAGTTGATGGCTTCAGGCAGCTGCACCAATCCACCGGTGTAGCAGGGATGATGCTGAAAAAATCGGCAGTCGATTGGGCAGTGACTGTAGTGTGTCCTTTGGGGGGTGGGGCAAAGATGAGGGGAAAATATACATATCGGCGGCTTCGGCGGGTTTTTTTCTCTCTCGGTGTCTGAGGTTTAACAAAGGAATTGCCGGCTGAACGCAACTGAAACCCAACAGCAGAGGTAAGGGGGGTTAGCCTCGTTTTGAGAACGCCGTGTACTTATCTGCATGCGTACGTAGTGAAGTGACTGGCTGTTAGTTGGATTATTATTGATTAGCTCTGGTAATTCTCTCACGACAGCAAGATGCACATGGGTTGGCAGCTAGTGGCCAACAGGTTTTAAAACCTCCACATACATTAAACAGCCAATGAAAGCACTGCCTCAGTTGTGATCGAGTTGTCCATGCTTTCCTCCCGTTTAGGACTGGAAAGGCGAGTTTATACAAGGAGACTGTTTTGAACGCCATTTCGTTTAACTTTGAGAGGCTTTTTTTAGGTATTTCAAGCTTGTTTTCTTTGCCTTGATTTTTTTAAAAAGAAAAGTAGTTGCTCGAAAAATTATTAAACATGTATAGCTTCTCTTCCAAAAAAATGCAGAACTAGAAAAGTTTAAATTGCTCGATATATAGTAAAACTGAGCCAATTTTCTGGAAGTTATTAAGGCGTTGTGTTGATTTTTTTTACACAGAAAACAAGCTTAATGTATCTTCGTTGGGATTCTGGGGAGGAAGATGAAAGCAAATGCAGCATTTATAGGTTGCCAGTCTCTAGGTGGGGCTGGGGTTCTTCTGGCATTACAACTGATCTCTAAAATTACAGAGGTCAGTTCCCCTAGAGGAACCGGCTGCTTTGGGAGGATGAACTCTGTGGCTTCGTCTCTCCCCAGACCTCACTTCCAAATCTCGAAGAACTCCTCAACCCAGAATTGGTAATCCTAGCATTTAATAATCTGAGTAGAAGCTTTCTTGTGGTTTTTGAGGCAGAACAATACATCACGCTAGACTTGGCATAGAAACAGCTTTTCACCACAGCAGGATGTTTATTCAGCCTTAAATGTCACTAGCCTCAGCATGAAAAGGATTGCCGCACCAAGTATCCACAACAGGTGTCTTTAGAAGAGCGATTTCAAAACTTTCCTTTTAAAAAGCTGGCAAACCAGCTGGCTTCCCTCTGGTTCGTTCGGCGTAGGCGACTAAATTTAAATAGGGGAGTGGAGGTGTTAATTGAATGAGAACAGAAGGGCCAGAGTCATAGGGCTCTGTCCACTTATTCGTTCTGGTGTGAGTGGAGGACCCCGGAGGCAAGCGTATTTTTAAGCCCCTCCCCTGCTTGCAACCGGCAATAGAGTCGTTTTATCATTCAACAGCTGCTCAGATGAAGCCTCTTGCTGGTGGTTTGGAGCCGGGGAGAGTTCCGGAAGGCATAAAAAGGTCTGTAGCTCGGGAATGAGTGGCTGAAATGTATAATAATGGGGAGCCTCTGGCAAAACCCTCGGGTGCGGCGGATTAAGAATCCCTTTAATCGTTTCTGCTTGCGTGGGAAAAATACTTGCTGTTCTTGAAATCAAAACTTTGAAGTGGAATATGCCTGGAGTTGACTTTATTGAGGACTAATGATTTAATGTGTAGCGTAAACGTGATTCACACATTTGCTGGATAACTTGCTGTTGGAAATAAGTCAGCCTCCCAGTCTGTTGTGTTGCAAAGTAGGTAGGAGGAGGTTCAGTTTGTACTGAGCTTGTAATTTTGTGTGAAGAATGGTTCTATTTTGTAACATATTGCTATTTTGTCTTGCTTTCCTCTGAGAAAGGATACAGGGGTGGGGAACAGTGGCTCTCCAGATGTTTTTTGCCCACAACTCCCATCAGCCCCAGCCATTGACCATGCTGCACAGATTGTTATCATTTGCTCTGTTTATATAAAGAAACAACATACAGCTGGATTTTTCTTTTCACTTGGCTGGTTGTCAGTCACCTCTTGAGCTGGTGTAACCACCCAAGGCAGGATGTATTTATATCTGTCTAAACTTCTTTATATTCTTATGCTAGATTGCTATGCTTTTCCTGTTAGAGTTTCTACACTTATAGCAACTGTGTAGCAACCAAACCTCGGAAAGGGAAGTTTTATTATTCACTATTTGCTTACTTCTAGCCAGCCTTTCTCTCTGACAATCAAGGTGTATTACAAAATTTAGCAGTGTATAAGGCACATAATAAATGTAATAAGATTGTGACTCAAAGTTGATCATCGATCATCGGCTACTGGCCCGCCGACGCAGGGATAAGGGGGTTGGCCTTACAGTGGCTCTCCTCCTTCCTTGATGGACGGGGACAAAGGGTGGCAATTGGAGGGGAGCTGTCCCGGAGGCACCCACTAGTGTGTGGGGTGCCACAAGGGGCAGTTCTCTCCCCGATGTTGTTTAACATCTACATGCGCCCCCTTGCCCAGATTGCCCGGAGGTTTGGGCTTGGGTGCCATCAATATGCAGATGACACCCAGCTCTATCTACTAATGGACGGCCGACCTGACTCCGTCCCAGAAAGCCTGGACCTAGCATTGCAAGCATTGCAATCCAACGAAGACAGAGGTCCTTTGCTTGGGTCGCGGTGCTCTGGGAAGGGAAATCCCCTTGCCGGCTTTTGACGGTGTGCTGCTGAAAGCAGCCCATAAGGTCAGGAGCTTGGGGGTCCTTCTGGAGCCTTCACTATCAATGGAGGCACAGATAGCGGCCGCTGCCAAGTCCGCGTTCTTTCATCTTTGACGGGCGAAGCAGTTGGCCCCCTTCCTGGAGCGCCGTGACCTAGCAACGGTGATCCATGCTACGGTCACCTCAAGACTAGATTACTGCAACGCCCTCTACATGGGGCTGCCCTTGTGCCAAACTCGGCGGCTGCAGCTGGTGCAGAACGCGGCGGCTAGGCTGTTGTTAGGGCTCCCAAGGTGGGAGCACATACAGCCGGGGCTACACGGACTGCACTGGCTGCCAGTGGTATACCGAGTTCGTTACAAGGTGCTGGTTATTACCTTTAAAGCCCTATATGGCCGAGGACCTGCCTACCTGAGGGACCGTCTTTCCCCATATGAGCCCCAGAGAGCGCTGAGGTCAGCTGGGAAAAACCAGCTGAATATCCCTGGGCCAAGGGAGACCAGATTGAAGGCCACCCGAGACCGGGCCTTCTCTATTGCTGCTCCACTGCTGTGGAATCAACTCCCGGAGGAGGTGCGGGCCCTACGATGCTTAGATCAATTCCGTAGGGCCTGTAAGACCCACCTCTTCAAAGTAGCCTTCAACCAATGACAAACCGGGAAGTGCCATTGAAAATGCTTTTAATTACTGAATTCTGCTGAAGACCTAACGCTTAGTACCATGTTGATATTGCTATTGTTAATTTTAATAATTGTAAACTGTTTTAACTGTGATTTTATAAATAAACTGATGTATAATGCATTTTATGTTGTAAGCCGCCCTGAGCCTCCCCCAGCGGGGAGGGCAGGATAGAAATAAAAAGTTATTATTATTATTAAAGTTAGAAAATGCAATAAAAATAAAGATGACATACAGAAAAAAACACAATAATAGACAATGCAATAGTTCCATAAACTGCAGCCCTTGTGCCTTTGTAAAAACATTCTCCTGAACAATTCCATTTTACACAATTTGCAGAAGAAGGGTTGCCAAGTCTAACTCAGAAAATATCTGAAGTGGAGCCAGGAGACTTTCACATTCCCTAAAATAAGTAAAAATACAATGCAGTTCACCTGAATACACCTCTTCATTTCCTCACTTCATTTCCCCTTTACACACACACACAGTGTCTCGCTCTCACTCATACAAACATGCCACCAAAATATAGTTTGCAATCTCACACTTGTATGGTCTCACCGGGGCAATTTACTCACAAGTTGCTGAAGTTCCAAGTTCATCAGACTAACACAGGGAAACCAAAGGTTCTAGTTTATCCTTTACTATGCAAACGACCCCTGAAAAGATTGTAAAACAAATGGAGGCTCTGAGCTGCTTTCACAGCTACTGGTAGCTGCCATGTTGTTCTGCTGGCTCACCCCGTCCCCATTCAGCCTGGCCTCTACAGATTTAAAGGCGCACACATCTAAAAAGCAAGTCTTTCCAAGCATCATCTTAAGCCTTCCAAAGTGGAAAGGCACATGGTGGCTGTTGGGTTGGGGCTTCCCCCCGCTGGCTAGCTGACTCGGGGTGGGAAGGAGCCTGCAAACCAGGAGATCCCCCACTGGGACCTGGGATTGGCAAGCCTATGGAGAAGGACTAAAGTGTGGGAGCCTTCCAGACCTCCTCAGGTAGGCTGTCGGAGCCACCACAGTACATAACTATAATGGGAGATGCTTTATCTGACTGTTGTCCACAGGAACCTTCTCAAAGAATTATTTATTTATTTTCTTCCATTTATATCCCAGCTGAGGCGGGCTCAGGGCGGCTTACATAGACGTGTGTATGCATGAGTAGACATAATAATGTGACGATAAAACCATAAAATCATAGAATAGTATAAAAACATAAGATTTTGGTGCTATGATCTGATGTTTCGGATTTATAATTCCCTGCAAAGCAGATCTTAGGGTGTCCTCTCCGCTGCTGCTGTACAGATTGCAAGGGGTGGTTTGTATGTTGCCTAAAAGCTGTAGTGGCCAGCAGTCTAGTTTACAAATGCCTGGTAGAAGAGTCCTGTCCTACAGGCCCTGTGGAACTGTATGAGCTCTTGCAGGGCCCTGACCTCTTCTGGCAACTCATTCCACCAGCGTGGAGCCACTACAGAGGCTCTGGCTCTAGTTGTCATGAGCCTGGCCTCCTTAGGACCAGGGATTGTAAGTAGATTTTGTGATTCAGACTGAAGTGCTCTCCAGGGAACATGTGGGGAAAGGTGGTCCCTAAGGTATGCAGGCCCCTGGCCATATAGGGCCTTAAAGGTGAGAACCAACACCTTGAAATGAACCCGGTATGCGATAGGCAACCAGTGCAATGCTTTCAGCACAGGTTGAATGTGCTCGCGTAAAGTAAGATCCATTAACAACCTGGCTGCTGCGTTCTGCACTAGTTGAAGCTTCCAGGTTTGAGACAAGGGCAGCCCCATGTACAGGGCATTGCAGTAATCCAAACTTGAGGTGACCGTGGTGTAGATCACTGTCACCAAGTCGTTGCGTTCGAGGTAGGGGACCAGCTGCCTTATCAGCTGTAGATGATAGAAGGCTGATCTGGCAGTGGCTGCCACCTGGGACTCCATATTTAAGGAGGGATCCAGGAGCACCCCTAAACTTTTGACCTTGGGCGCAGGTGTAAGTAGTGCCCTGTCAAAGGTCAGTAATAAGACCTCTGTTCCTAGACCACCACAACTTAGATACAGGACCTCCATCTTCGTCGGATTCAACTTCAGTCAACTCAGCCTGAGCCACCGTGCCACACCTTGAAGAGCCATAGTCAGATCTTCTAGGGAGGAGTTGGACTGGCCGCCCATCAATAGATAAAGCTGGTTGTCATCTGCATACTGTAGGGGAAAGAAGGAAATCTTAGTTGATACTGGTAGGAGATATTAATAAAGAATTCAATATAATACACAGTATAACACTTATTTAATTCAGTTTCCATTTCATTCTTTATTAATATCACCTACCAGTATCAACTGTAATACTGGTATGATACTCATTTAAACATCATACTCTGTGTTGGGTATGCGAGTGTTTTCTAGGTGGGGAACATTGTTTGTTCCTCCTTGACTTTGTACAAATAGTCACTGAGCTGTGCAGTCTGAATTGACTTTCTGCAATCTGTTCAAAAATGGGGAGGGCTAGGTGTGTGGAAGATACTTGCTTGTCTGCATGTGATTGTGTACTACAGTCTAAAATAAGGCATGTGAACTCCTGCCCATATGGACATATTAGGAATACAGAACTTTGTATATAGAAGAATGAGCGCTGCCTTTGTTGGAAAGGACCATGAAGTGATTAATTACTGGAATCATTGTGGTATAACACACTGCAGGGATGTATGCAGAATCTGAGAACTGTCTCCATGATGGGCCCTGATTTCAGTCCTGTTCATTTGAATTTAATGGAGTTCCTGCAAAGCCTGTGTCTGCCTTTACCCTGTCAGTCTTAAATTCTTGCCCAGTGCATTCGGCCTTGGGTTCCTTATCTTAGCCATAGTATGGCCTTGTGTTTGGACTTTGTTGTTGTTCACTTAATTCTCAGAACTACAGTCAGGGCAATAGTACATGGACACGTACAAAAGAGAAAATTTCCAGAAGTTTTGAAGCAATGGAGGAAACATGTTTTGTTCAGTGGTTGGGGGAGAAAGGAATTTGAAATAAATTGAAATATATGCAATGCTTTCTTAAACAACCCTCACTTTTACTGCTTTAACAACATGCATTATTTAGAATGTAGCTGTTTGATATGCACATAAAAATAAAGAACTATAAATCTTTGGATTTCCACCGAACTGCATATACATCCTATGTAAGAGAATGCTGCAATTGCTATATGCTGTGCTGCAACTCCTTATGTATCTCAGTTTTTGTGGTGTGAAAGGCAGAAATAAAAGTTGAAAATTAAAGAAATTTTATAGTAAACAAACAGAAGCATATTATTTGGATATAAATGATCTTGCACAATAGTTAATTATTGTATGGCTTTGTGTGTAGTGCAGCCAGGAGATCCTATTGTTGTCTGGCAGCCAGAAGTTCTACCTCTTTTATTTTATTTTATTTATGATTTATATCCCGCCCTTCCCACCAAGTGGCTCAGGGCGGCTCACAACATAAAATCCAACATAAAAATATTAAGTTTAAGCATTTAACAGAATTAAAACATTAGGAATAGCAGAAGTCTAATAGAACCACACTTAGTTTCTTGTGCTGGTTAGTTATAAGCCAGCCGGAAGAGGGTTGTCTTACAGGCCCTGAGGAACTGAGCAAGATCCCGCAGGGCCCTCACCTCTTCCGGCAGCTGGTTCCACCAGGAAGCGGCCATAACACAGAAGGCCCTGTCCCTGGTAGATTTTAGGCGGGCTTCCTTTGGCCCGGGGATAACGCGAAGGTTTTGGGTTCCCGATCTCAGTACTCTCTGGGGAACATGTGGGGAGAGACGGTCCTTCAGGTAGGCAGGTCCTAGGCCATATAGGGCTTTAAAGGTAATAACCAGCACCTTGTACCGGACTCGGTATATTATTGGCAGCCAGTGCAGAACCCGGAGCCCCGGCCGAATGTGCTCCCATCTTGGGAGCCCCAATAACAGCCGGGCCGCGGCATTCTGCACTAGCTGCAACTTCCGGGTTCAGCACAAGGGCAGCCCCATGTAGAGGGCATTGCAGTAGTCCAACCTCGAGGTGACCGTAGCATGGATCACTGTTGCTAGATCGTCGCGCTCCAGGAAGGGGGCCAGCTGCCTTGCCCACCTAAGATGAAAAAATGCGGACTTGGCAGTGGCTGCTGTTTGAGCCTCCATCTTTAAGGAGGGCTCCAATAGTACCCCCAGGCTTTTGACCCTGTTTGCCGCTATCAACGGCGCACCGTCAAAAGCTGGCAGGGGGATTTCCCTCCCCGGACCCCGACGACCCAGGCAAAGGACCTCTGTCTTTTAGCATTCTGCACCACTAAGTGGCAAGCTAGATTTATGTTGTTGGGTTTTTTAAGGCAAGAGATGCTGTAGAGGCTATTTGCCATTGCCTGCCTCTGCATCATGACCCTGATCACCCTTCCAAATACTAGCCCGGGCCAACCCTACTTAGCTTCTAAGATCTGACTAGACAAGGCTAGCCTGGGCGATCCAAGTCAAGGCACAGTCTTGCACAGTCACAACATGACTACCAGCATATTTAAATATCAAAGTAGTCTTCGTAACATTGAACTCTTCAATATCATGCCCATTGCAGACTTTTAATTGTGGACAAAATTAGTCACATGCAAAAAAAGTATTAAAATATACTGTACATCCACAAGTATACACAGGATGCCTTTGAATAGGAGTTACAGTAAGATAGTAATCAGGAGTTGGAGGAGATCATAGGACCTAGGGAAGCAGCCAAGTGAAGACGTGAGCTATCATTACAATACTCTCTGTTAAGTGATACAAATGTTGAAAAAAGCAAGGATTACCACTATGAAAACAAGGTTGATTCTGCTAAAGATGCTCTGCAGTTGATCACGGCCTGGTTTTAGCTCATCTGATTGAGAAATATACTCTTTAGTAAATAGTCATCTATATGTAGCCTTCATGGACTTTTCACTCAGCATTTGATAGTATTCTTAGAACTGTACTGCTGCAGAGGCCAAAGTACAATTAGCAGACGCCTCCTATGATGATTGACGATTGGCACAGAAATGAACCCCCAGTTACCTTTCTTACAGATGTAATTTCTGAGCCTCAGTCCATTATTTTTGAGAATTCTTGGAGAACAGGTGGGATGCTGGAAGATTGGAGGTGGCCAAATGTTGTCCCCATCTTCAAGAAGGGGGAAAAGGAGGATCCGGTTAACTGCTGACCTGTCAGCTTGACATCTATACCTGGAAAAGTTTTAGAACAAATAATCAGTCAGTCAGTCTTGGAACATTTAGAAAGAACAGTTGTGATCACTAAGAGCCAGCATGGGTTTCACAAGAACAAGTCATGTCAGAGTAACCTTATTCCTGTGTGAAAGAAAGACATGTCAAGGCATTTAAACATGGTGTTATAAGAGATGGATTAGAATTAATTTTTCCAAGATAGGTCTTGGAAGAATAGCATACTTAAATATCTAAGCGTTGTTACTTGTTCAGTGTTTTTGAAAAAGTTACTACTTTGCTGGATCAGGGAAATGCTGTAGACATACTTTATCTTGATTTCAGTAAGGCTTTTGATAAGATTCCACATAATATTCTTATTGACAAATCAGTAAAAATGTGATTTGGATCCTGTTACTGTTAGGTGGATCTGTAACTAGCTGATAGATTGTACCTGAAGACTTGAAGAGTGTTCGTTAGTGGTTCCCCATCCTCTTGGAGAGGAGTGACTAATGGAGTGCCCGGCCCAGCAGCTCTGAACAAGGGAGAAGCAGGGCCTGACTGCCAGCGGAGGGAGGAAGGGGGCCCTTGGCTTCAAGAGCTGCACATTATATGTGAATGAGCCGCAGTTTGGCCAGCCCTTTCTTATACTCTTGGATGTCCTATACTCTTTTTTTGGGTATTCATTCAGCTAAGCAGCATCACTCTTACATGCTGACTGTATGCTTCCAGAAGCATGTGATGGGCCCCAATCTAAATGAGAAACCACTCTTCTTCTGGTGCTAAAAAACTGGTCCCAAACACTTGAATTCATCTTCCAGGGATTTGTTCCACTCTTTTTGTCAGGATTATGTGTACCTCAAATATGAAGTTACAACAATGTTGTTAACAACAGTCAGCAATACTGATCCTGTGAACTTAGGCAGATCATAGGAAGGAGGACAGGAAAGATTGCATCGGTGCTTAGTTCTTGTGGCCCTTTCCAACATTTCCAGGGAAATGCTGATCACCAATTTGGGGTCAAGCAGCAATTTTTTCCTGGCCGGTTTGGCCAGGGATCCTGGAGAGTTTTTACCATCTTCTGGGCATGGAGCAGCGGTCACTTTCTGTGTGTGTGGTGGTGGTGGGGGGGTAATTTGTGAATTCCTTGCATTGTGCAGGGATTTGGACTAGATGACCCTGGAGGCCCCTTCCAACTCTATGATTCTAACAGTAGAAATGCCCTTTGAGCAAGTACAATAAAGGTAGTAAAATAAGGAAGCAGAGAATATATGTCTGTGGCTTCTTCCAAACAGACAAGGAATGTCTGTGGATAAGTCATGAGAACTATATCCTTATATTGTATAATGGTTGGGAAGCAGAATACTCGTTGATTTATGCAGGCCCTTCTCATTTGTTCTAAAAGGTAAGTGCTCCTTCCTTTGATTTGATAGCATTAAAAAGTAACTCTGACTTTTGCTTTTAGTGAATTCTGTATAGGTTTTGTGGGCTAGTTCTATAACTAGCTTTAACTAATTGATCATTCTTTGCTAGTATAAAACTGTCAGCTTAACTTTGATTTCTTAGCTACACTTGATAAAGCCTCCTTTAGAAGCCTTGCACTTCTGGCTTAAACAGACTGTGGCGTGTTATATACATAAACTTGCTGTAGACACCTTATAGTGCAATCCTAGGCAGAGTTACACCCTTCTAAGTCTATTCAAGTCATTTTTACTTTGAATAAAGGTAGGGTCATACCTGGCTATTACAGGAACTATGAGCAGGACTTGGGGGTATGTTGTTCCCTGTATCCCCCACTCACTATCTCTTCTCTTTTTCCTCCTGGCAACTCCCAAAGTCTCTCCCTTTTCCCTGTTTTTTCCTCCCCCACACCCATCTCCAGCAGCTTTCCTCTCCTCTGCTAACCCCTGTAGCATCTCCACTTTTTCTGCTCTGACCCACCCACACATCTATGTACTGTTTTTCTGTTCTCCCCCTTCAGCTTTACCTCGCCTTGCTCATTTTTGTCTCTTCCATCTTTTACCTTTCTTTTTTTTGCCATTCCAATATTTATTTGAAATTTCACATAACATAAAATATAACAAAAGTAGTATTATTAACATATAATACATAAAACACAAAGGTGAGGTAAGCAGTTAATTTCTCCCATCTCCATTTATCTGTATTTCTCTTAATTGTCCCTATTCTCGACCTTCTTGCCTTTCCATTTAGTATAATTTACATTCTCGTTTTCATTTATATTTACATAACCATTCATAAAACTTTCACCAATCCTGTACTTTTTTTCTTACATGTTTGAATGTTGAGTCTACATGTCAGCTCGTCTATTTGTTATATCCATTATCTTTACAATCAGATCATCTATAGTCGAGATTTCCTTTTTCTTTCAACATTTTGCAAGTAAGAATTTTTCAGCTGTTATGTGAATTATCATATATTTAGTCGATTTATCTAACTGCATTGGAAACATATTTAACAAAAATAACTCCGGTTTGAATGGTATTGACAGTTTTACTATTTTTTGGATCAGTTCATGGACCTTTATCCAGTACCCCTTGGCAGGGCTTTTTTTCAAAAAGATTACATGAACCTGTTAAGAACTACATTATATCATTTTGTGGTTGGTATTTATTAGTTCATTTTGCCACGATGATTGGAGAATAGAGATAAATGTGTGTTCCTCACTTTGTTGGAGAAAAGGGCAACACTCCAGCTTTCGTTAAACACAAATATGTGGTATAGTTTTGCCCACTTGAATTCATATTAAATTATCTGTTTATACATTAGTCCATGCAAACAAATACAAATTCAAAAGACTAAACAAAGAACATATTCATTTTAAAAAGCAGAAATGAATTGTTCAGTAAAATGTGAAAGAGCTGTGTCACCTGCCATGCATAAATATCCCAGTCATTCATCTAAACTTTAAGTTAACATTACTGTAATTTTGTTCATGTATAGTGAATAGTCCTATTTAGATTTTTCCGCAGAAAGTTTTAGCCTTTTCACAGACAAAACTAAAACTAAATCAATTTGCTTTTTGCTTTCCTCCAAAGACTGGATTTTGTTTTTAGGAACAACAACAACAGACAAACTTTGTTCTGTTTTTTTCGTGGCTTTAGGAGCATGAGAATTATTAGGCCAGTTCTAATGGTGAATAATTGTTATGTGACTAATTGGAACATGCAGGTAGAATGTTTGGGTAAAAGGAGGGGTGTGGTTATTCTAGGAGCAGAAAGAAAAATGTGAACACACCCAAAGTCAGTTTGCTGTGTGGCATTGCTTTCAGATACCAGGAATGGAAAAGATAGTCAAGACCTTTGCCTGCGGATTGGAGAGGTGCTGCCGAGAGAAGTAGACAGTAATGATTCAGATGGATGCTGATGCTAGTACAGTGGCATTCATTACAGTGGCTGTCCTTGTGGGTGTAGACAGCTCCATCTGCACATCAAAGCCTCCATGGGAACACTGGATTGTCAGCTGGTGTTGTTTTTTAGAAAAATAAGTGATGGAGCTCATTAGCATAACTCATTCGCATATGCCACCCCCCTCCAGCCAAAAGCAGCTCAATTCAAGAAAGGAGAGCCCTGGGTGAACGCCTGCTTGGGCTGGCTAGAGATCCAGCCAGCCCAAGCAGATCTCACTTGCCTGGGGCTCTCCTGGGCCACCCCACCCACAGTTAAAAGGCCAGCAAGGCACCTGCCACCCAAAATCACATAAGAAGTGGAGAAAGCATGGTCTGGACTTCTCCAGGGGTTAATGAGGGCTGCTGGGGGCATGGCAAAACCCCCTGGTGGGTGGCTGGCTGCCTGCTCTCCTAATTCAGGGATTGTTATGTAGCTGCACCTACTATTCAATGGACAAAGTATGTGGGGAGGAAAAGGGGGAACCCTCAGAAAGGTTCAGGAGCTGCACTCCTATGAGCTCCTGCTGAATCTGAGGCCTGACTGTCAGTATTGTGAAAAATTGTTGTGCCCTTTTTGCATAAAACATTGGTGCATAAAACAGATCAGATGGAAAATGTAGGCGCTGGCATTTAATGCAAGCTAGAGTGTAAATGGTGGTTTGGGCTTCCAGGTTATGCAGAGTTCGACAAATGCCAGGACCTAGGGCACAGTTGCACCTTTAAAAATATCTTCTGGTGCCTGGAGGAACAACAGCCATCCAACACTCACATGCAAAAATAGCCCCAATGGTATACTATAGCTGCTGGTTCAACCAGTTCAGCTATAAGAGGCAGGACTGATTTACAGTCAGTCTCTTCTGAATCCTGAAAAGCAATGTCAAGATTCTGAGGTAGAACTGTTGAGGCTTATGCTGATTGGTCAGGTTGCTTCAGTTCTGCACCTTACATGGAGGTTTCAGCGTTCAGAATGTTGGAGTTAGTGTGATATTCAAATTGCTTATCCTTCCCTTCAGTGAGAAAATCCAAGTTGCCACCTAGTGCCTTTCTTGCCTGTTCTGTGGCCTGTTTACTGCAGATTTTCATAGGAGGAAGCCTTTAATTTTGACTTCAGGTTCTGTGCCTGTCTTAAGCATCAGGCTTTTTCCTCCAGTGTATTTATTCTGCAGCAACAACCCCCCCCCCCCTGCACTTTTCTAAATTAGGGTGGATCTTCACTTGTGATGTGAGGGGGGGGTGGCATCCAAAGTTGTTTTTCAATTATGCAGCTGCTATTTTTTGTTGTTCTTCAGTCGCACAGTCGAGTCCGACTCTTTGCAACCCCATGGACCAAGTCTCGCTAGGCCCTCCTGTCTTCCCCCATAATCCGAAGTCTGTTCAAATTTGTGTTAGTTACATCAGTAACGCTGTCCAGCCATCTCATCTTTTGCCTTCTGTCTTTCCCAGCATCAGGATCTTCTCCAGTGAGTGCTCTCTTCTCATTTGGTGGCCAAAGTATTTGAGCTTCAGCTTCAGCATCTGACCTTCCAGGGAACAGTTAGGGTTGATTTCATTAGGACTGACTGATTTGATCTTCTTGCAGTCCAAGGGACTCTCAAGATTCTTCTCCAGCACCACAGCTCGAAAGCATCTACTCTTCTGTGCTCAGCCTTCCTTATGGTCCAACTCTCACAGCCATATATTACTACCAGGAATACCATAGTTTTGACTATATGGACTTTTGTTGGCAGGGTGATCTCTCTTTATTATACTGACTAGGTTCGCCATAGCTGTTCCCAAGGAGCAAACGTCTTTTAATTTCATGGCTGCAGTCCCCATCTGCAGTGATCTTGGATCCCAGAAATGTGAAGTCTGTCACTACATCCATGTCTTCCCCCTTCTATTTGCCAAGGTGTGATGGGGCCGGATGCCATTTTAGGTTTTTTGATGTTGAGTTTCAAGCCTACTTTTGTGTGCTCCTCTTTCACCCTCAACAAGAGGTTCTTTAGGTCCTCCTCACTATCTGCCATTAGAGTGGTGTCATCTGCATATCTGAGACTGTTGATGTTTTTCCTGGCAATCTTAATTCTGGCTTGTGCTTCATCCAGGCCAGCATTCCGTATGATGTACACTGCTTATAAATTAAATAAGCAGGGTGACAATATACCAAATCCAAATACCTTTATTGGCATAGAAATAAAAAGTACAGCATGGCAAATTTACAGAGTTTCAGTTATAAAAAATAGTCAAACATCAAGAAGGGAAGTTAGTCTTTTGCTCCCTGATTGTTATGGTAGCCAAAAGATACTTTGCAACTAGGCTTGTTGTAATATGGGAACATCAGTCAGATAGCAGGAAAAAAACTAACTTCGCCTTAGATAATCCATAGAAGTTAGACAGGATGGGTTTGAATATACAGTCCCACACTTCCCCATAAAAATCACAGTGAAGTAAGACATGGGCGACTGTTTTGAGGTGCTTTCCATTACATGGGCAGAACCTTTCCTGATAAGGGATGTTGGCAAACCTCCCAGACAGTACTGCCGAGAGTAAAACATTGAGTCTTGCTAACATAAAAGGGCGTAAGCTGGGAAAGGTAGGCAGCAGGCAGCTCAAAATCTGGAAAGATACCAAATGCTAAAGGGGAACAAGTTTTATGTTCAGAGGAACAAAGAGACTGTTTCTCAATATCTAAAATCCTCTGTTTCAGAATTCTGAATGCCTGAGTTTCACTTAGCATGCAGAGGTTGTCCAGGGAGACACCTATAGAACATATTTTCTTCTGGATCCAACTATACCAATTAGAAACGAAAGAATCTGCTAGCATCATATGGATATAACTAGCAGGGTCTGCCCTAAAGTGTAGGCGTAGCCAAAACTTTATGGTTAGTAGCCGTGCCCTGGTCTCGATCAAATGGGTTCCAGTCTCTAGGCACATTGCAGCATAGCTAACACAGTTGGGAACCCCCAAAATACGGCATAAAAATATTGCCTGAATTTGTTCAAGTTGAGAATTGAAGGCGCAAACCCAAATGGGGATCCCATATAACAACTGAGAAACTGTTTTGGCACTAAAAACATGAATGGCCAGTGGGACAAATTGGTTGTCCTTGTTAAAAAAACCTAACCAATGCAGATGAGCTACACCTTGCTGAAATGACTTGCCTACATTGCACTGTCCCAGTTATGATTGTATTGGAAGGAGCCCCCCAAGTATTTAAAAATTTTTACCTGTTCAGTATTGTTTCCCTTGAGGCACCAGCTTTGTGGTTTCCAGGACTTTGAAAATACTATAATTTTGGATTTTGCATAGTTTATACACAGGGAATTTGTCTCGCAGGAAGGTGAATAGCAGGCACTTGAGGCCCTTCTGTGAGCATGACAGTACAACTACGTCCTCAGCATAAAGCAATAAAGGGATAACGCATGGTGACAATATACATCCTTGTCAAACTCCTTTCCCTATTCTAAACCAATCCCATTCTCCATATCCCATTCTGACAGTTGCTTCTTGACCCTTATATAGGTTTATTTATTTATTATTTATTAATTTAATTTATATCCCACCCTCCCCACCAAAGGCAGGCTCAGGGCGGCTCACAAACCCAGGGTCGACACAAACACATTAGTGTGACTGATACAATAAAACAACAATAAAAACATAAAACATAAAAATGATTTTAAAAAATTGTGCATGTGCTACAATCATAATTTTAAAAAATTGTGCATGTGCTACAATCATAATTTCAGGCAGCAATTTAAATTCTGGTGGTTAGCTATATTCAGAGGTCTCAGGATCGCCATAGCACAGTGAAGTAGGCCATTGGTAGTGTTCTTATGGGCCAGCCCCATTGCTGCAGATGTTACCATTCATGTAAATGCCTGGCGGAAGAATGCTGTTTTGCAGGCCCTGCGGAACTGTAAGAGCTCTCGCTGGGCCCTAACCTCCACCAGCAACTCATTCCACCAGCTAGGGGCAGCAACAGAAAAGGCCCTGGCTCTCATTGTTTTGAGCTTTGCTTCTCTAATGCTGGGAACTGTCAACAGGTTTTGAGATCCGAACTGAGGTGCTCGCTGGGACATGTGCAGGGAAAGATGGTCCCTAAGGTATGCAAGACCCTGGCCATATAGGGCTTTAAAGGTAATAACCAGCACTTGGAAGCGAATCCAGTACATTATCAGTAGCCAGTGCAGCGCTTTCAGCACAGGCTGAATGTGTTCCCGTAAAGGAACTCCCATAAACAGCCTGGCTGCAGCATTCTGCACTAGATGGAGTCGCCAGATTTGGGACAAGGACAGCCCCATGTACAGAGCATTACAGTAATCCAGTCTCAAGGTGACTGTAGCATGGATCACTGTTGCCAAGTCGTCGCGTTTGAGAAAGGGGACCAATTGCCTTGCCATCCACAGATGGTAAAAGGCTGACCTGGCAGTGGCAGCTACTTAGGCCTCCATTGTTAAAGAAGGATCCAAGAGCACCCCTAGGCTTTTAACTTTGGGCGCCAGCGTGAGCTGCGCTCCATAGAACAGACCAAACAGAAGGTCAGTAAACAGACCTGAACCACAGCAACTCAGATACAGGACCTCCATCTTCGTCGGATTTAATTTCAGTCCACTCAGCCTGAGCCATCCTGCCACAGCTTGCAATGCTGCGGACAGATCTTCTAGGGTGGAGTCAGACTGGCCGCCCATCAGCAGATAGAGCTGGGTGTCATCTGCATACTGATGACAACCCAGCCCATACCTCTGAGCAATCTGGGCAAGGGGGCGCATGTAGATGTTGAATAACATCGGAGAAAGAACCACTCCCTGCGGCACACCACAAATAAGTGGGTGTTGTCGGGATAGTTCATCTCCTAGCACCACCCTCTGTCCCCGACCCTGGAGAAAGGAGGAGAGCCACTTCAAGGCCAGCCCCTGGATCCCAGCGTCAGCGAAGTAACAGGTCAGTAGCTGATGGTTGGCTGTGTTGAACGCTGTCTACAGGTCTAACAACATCAGCACTGCTGAGCCACCTCTATCCAGGTTTCTCAGGAGATGTGAGGTGGGTTGGTACTTCCATTCCTTTAAGGACTTGCCACAGTTTGTTGTGATCCACATAATCAAAGGCTTTAGCATAGTCAATGAAGCAGAAATAGACGTTTTCCTGATACTCTTGTGCTTTCTCCATAATCCAGCGAATGTTGGCAATTTGATCTCTAGTTCCTCTACCTCTCCGAAACCCAGCTTGAACTTCTGGTAGTTCCCAGTCTACATACTGCTGAAGCCTAGCTTATAGGATCTTTAACATGACTTTGCTGGCATGTGAAATGAGTGCAATGATGCAGTAGTTTGAACATTCCTTGGCATTACCCTTCTTTGGGATTGGAATATAAACTGACCTTTTTCAATCCTGTGGCCGCTGTTGTGTTTTCCAAATTTGTTGACCTAATGTGTGCATCACTTTAACAGCATCATCTTTCACGTCTTTGAATAGCTCAACTGGGATATCATCATCTCCGCTCGCTTTCTTGTTAGTAATGCTTTCTAAGGCCGATTTAACTGTCATGGTTGTCCAGGACATTGAGATTCTTCTTGTATAATTCTTCTGTGTATTCTTGCTGCCTCTTCCCGATCTCTTCTGCTTCTATTAGGTCCGTACCATTTTTGTCCTTTATCATGGCCATCTTTGCACAAAAAGTTCACTTGATTTCTCCGATTTCCTCGAAGAGATCTCTTGTCCTTCCCATTCTATTATTTTTCTCTTCTGCTTTGCATTGTTCCTTCAGGAAGGCCTCCTTATCTCTCCTTGCTGTTCTCTGGAAATCTGCATTCAGTTGGGTGAATCTTTCCTTTTCACCTTTGCCTTTCTCTTTCCTTCTTTCTTCAGCTGTTTGTAAAGCCTCATCAGACAGCCACTTTGCTTTCTTGCATTTCTTTTTCTTTGGGATGGTGCTGATTGCTGCCTTCTGTACTGTTTAGCACCTTGCATTTAAATCCTTGTGGTTCAGGTCTTGCTCATGCATTTTAGCATTAGTTCATTGAATGAAATGGAACAGAAAGGAACACAGGCAAAGGGGTGTTGAAATTAAGAAGGCTTTTTTAAAAAACTGACAAATAGCTGCAAAGTCCCATTTTCCATAATACTAAGGACTAGAGGATTCTCTGCTATGTTATTGGCCACTGTGAAAAATGAGAAATGGTCACATAATATCATAAGATGGGGGGACATGTTGAGTGTACAGAATGCACAGTATGACACTGGCATTTCAAGTTGTGATCATTGGCTATGTGTGTACATGCAAAGTTGCATAGACTGTGCAAATTGATTGCAACTCCACCATGCTTTGCACAAGGCTGCAATTTGTATGGGAGAGGAATCTTCTGGCAGAAGTTCTGGAAAGCTTTTTTAGTCTTGTGCCACTAAATTTAAAAAAAGAAAAGAGTATTTGCACCAGTGTCCTAGCACAACTGGATGTTAATTTCCTGCCCTTTCTTCCAAATGGGCGTGGTTTTCCCTTTGTGATTCTCTAATTTTACCCTGCACAATGGTCGTGATCTTGGCAGTTTTTAAAAGCCTGTCCGGTGCTGATTGCACTCTTCCTCCAAATGGATCCATCCCAACCGATTCTTAAGCTTGGTGGTCCATGTCGCTCAGCTGCCATTTTAAAGTTAGGCTTCTGGAGACTGCTAAAATGTCCCCCCCCCCCAAAAAAAAACATTTTTCACTTAAGCATTAAAGGGGAAAATATTTTCAAAGCTTTAGGCTTCCCATCCCAGTCTCTCTCTCTCTTTATATCTCACATCAATTTCATTCCATGCTGACCGTTCCCTCCCCCCATTATTTTGTTTGCAATTTCCCACAGTTGAGACAAGCTGTACTTTACCTCTGTCCAACTGAAGGGAGATATCCCATAATCTCTGCTTGATTATAGTTTTGGCGCCTTGAAAGCTGATGCAAGAGAGCTATTTTGGAAAAAAACCCTAAACATTGAAGTTTGTCCTCTAGTGCCTCCAGCCACCTTGAATGAAAACTGTCTACCAGAATTAAGGAAGTTATTCTAGAAGCATAAAGATTTAACTTCAGCCAAAAACAAATAACTTGCAGCCAAACCCGTGATTCTAGAGTTACCAAGCCTTCCTCTTCTAAGCATGGCATTGGATATACACTGAGGTACATCAATGAAGGGAGGAGGATAGCGGAAGGTACAGAGCGGGCAGAACAACCTTGATATGCGTAGGGGAGTGACCTTTGAGCGATGACAAAAGGGCAGGGGGGGAATGCAAGGGAATCTGTATGCTTTTGAATTACCTTCTACTTGGAAGCAAAAAAGGGTGAGTACAACTTGTTTAAAAGGATAGATTCGTAAGGGGGAGAAGTAGCTTTATATGTAAGGGGGAGGAGTACTTTATATGCTTGTGAGGAAATACATGAATCTGAGTGTGGAAGTTCAATTGAGAGTCTGGGGAAAAATACAAGAAGTTAAAAATAATAGTGATATTGTGGTTGGAGTCTGCTATAGATCACCAAGCCAAGTGGAGGACTTGGATGAGACACTCCTAGAACAGATACAAAGTTCTCAGAGACATGGGACACAGTGGTCATATGTATTATGTAGGATCGTGGGCAGAGAGTTAGATTTAGAAGAAGATTGAGATATAGACATGCTTGGTCCCCTTCTAATCTTGGGTCCCCCAAGCAATGATGATGTGCAGGCCCAGGCTTCTTTGCCCTTCTCTTCAAGCTTGATGTTGTGCAATGTCAAATTGATTATGAATAAGACTATCTTCCTTGATGAATTTATTTGGGAAGACAATTTTGATCTGGCATATTTGACTGAGATCTGGGTGGATAAGAATGAATTGGTCGCTCTCATGACTCTCCCATGATACTCATTCCTTCATCAACTGTAAACAGGAAGACAGGGAGGTGGGGGTGACAATTCTCATCCAAGATTCTTTCTCCTTTAAACAGCTTTCTGCACCAGACATCACTGGCACTGAATGTGTATGCCTGGTGTGGGGTGCCAGGGATCCAGTTGGATTTCAGAATGCTCTGTGGGATTTGTCTGACTCTGCCAGTAGCTTTCTTGATGAACTCATTGATGCCTGGAATCTGGGCCTTCAGGAGGCCATTGACTGAGTTTGATTTGATTTATTTGATGCCTTGTGTGCAAGTGGGCTCAAGGCAGGTCACAACATTTCAATCAACAACACAATAACAATAAAATATTAAGGTTTAAGTAGAAACAACAAATTAAACAAAATTAACATTAAAAGATAAAATTTAAAACCAAGTTACAGTCCAATCAAATAGATGGCAACTAGTCAAGGCAGATTCATAGTGCAGTGCTGTAAACACTGCAGTGTGAGCAGGGGAAGCAGAGATGGGTGGACAACCATCACCTCAACCAAAGGTCTGGGAGAACAGTTCTATTTCACAGGCCCTGCAGAATTGTAATAAATTTCACAGGGCCCTAATTTCCACTGGAAGCATGTTCTATCAGGCTGGGGCCAGGGCAGAAAATTCCTAGTTGAGGCTAAGTGGACATCTTTCAGACCAGGGACTACCAGGAGATGTTGCTCTGCAGAGCATAAAGCTATCTGGGGCACATACATGGAGAGATGATCCTGTATTTATGTTGGTCCCTGGTCACATAGGGCTTTGAAGGTCATTACTACAACCTTGAACTGGGAGGCACTTCCGGTTACAGCGAGACGAGGCGGTCGCATTTCAAGCCATCAGGGCAGGAACGGATCGAACCGTGCGGGTTGGGGGGTCGTAGGACCCAGCAAGCTCCCATTGGAGGAGCATTGCTAGCAGAAGGGGTCTTGGGGAGAGGCACGGGGGAAGTTTTAGGTTCCTGGCTTTTCTACCCTCCCTTTGCCCCAACCGCATCGTGCGCCATTAGGTGAGAGAGTCTCAGCTACCGGAGACAGAGGTGAAGGTGGAGGGCGTTTGGTGAAAGTAAATGAAACTAACCCAAAAACGGAAGACTGAGAGGAGACGAAAAGGAAAAAAAAGGACAGTATATACCTGAAGTGAGGCGCTTTTTGTTATGGCTGCAAATTGGGCTTGCCTCGGTCGCGTATGTGGGTGTGGCTGAGAGAACTACTTTGAGACAACTACTTTGTGGCTGGCAAGAGGAGCAGAGGAACAAAGTCGGAGGAAGGAGGAAATGAGGTGGGCGGTGGCAGCAGCAGCGGATTTGGCACTGAAGAAACAAACTGATTTTTTCTTTCCCTGTCTCACCTCCTCTCCGTGGCTAGCAAACACCATAATTGGTATTTTTCTTTCTTTTTGAAGTATTCTACTTTTTTCTTGTTAAAGAACACTGAAATGTGATTTAAAACACTGTATCTCTAGCTGAAGGGCGTGGAAAAGAGAGGAGGAGGAAAGTGACAACCCTGTGCTACAAGAGTGGAAAGACCTCTAGTTAGAAAGTAAATTTCTTGAAACTTGCCTAAAACTAAAGACTCACTTAAAACATTGTGTGTAAAGATTGCCACGTGTTGTGGAGATCGGATGGGAGAAAATATATAATGTTATAGAAGATCTGATTTATATTAAGGATTAGGTGGACTATTTCTTTGGACTAAGAGCTGTAGAAAAGTGAATAGTTCATTAAAAGACTGAGTTTGATCAATATAATATAAGTAACTTGGAAGAAGAAATTTAAAGACTAGAAAGACCAGAAAGACAAAAAGGGGGAAAAACGGACAAAGAAGAAGAGGAAGAAAGGGGAAACAGAAGGACTGAAGGAAGAAAGAAGAAAGAGAGGGAAAGCAAGGAATTGAATGCTGTTAGCCTATTACTGTATAATTTACAAAAGTGTGTGAATGTGTGTGGGTCTAAGTAAAAGTGTATGGTTAATGAGAAAGGATTAGGATGGAGAATGAATGAAGAAGTGAGCCTATGTAGTCTGCAAGAGGTAGTGAGTGGAGTGTTTGAAAGGGTTAAGTGGTGCAAGAGGAAGGCAAATAATGAATAATTATTGAAATCAGTTGAACATGAAGCATTATTGCTTGGGGAAGAAATTGATTTAGACTAGTTGGTAAAGGGATACTAAATCTCTGTATTGGTGTCTTCATTCTATATTATTATATGATAATTTGAATTTCTCCTGCTTAACTCAATGATAGAGGGAATCATGTTGTTGCAGGATGCTCTCAAAGTATTTCAGTCATCTTTTGAAGATTCTTTAATGGGGGCATTAAATCAGATGCAGAACAATTTAATGGAACAGATAGGGGGATTAAAATTTAAGCTTGATGGATTAGAAAATGGACTGAAGGACATAAAAACGGATATGACAAAGTTGACGCAAACCAAAAATTCTATTGATACAAAACAAATACTAAAGGAGCAAGGTACAGGCAACTTGGAAATTAAACAGGAAGAATCAGAGACCAGGATTACTAGATCAGACATGTATAAGGCAAAATATACTCCAAGATTTTTAACCATATCAGAAGAAATAAATGAGGATTTATTTTGTTCAATAGTGGAAACATTGACCCCCATGCTGGAAAAAGAACAAAAAAAACCCGAGAGGGAAATTGAATATATATATAGGTTAAACTCTCTAAAGCTAAAAAAGAATGGTTCACTTAGAGAAATGCATTCAAGAGACATAAGGAAACAGATCAAAGATGTAGTTTGGAGAAGGAATAGGGAGCAACTTATTAGATCTAGAGGTCAGAAAAATAAAAAAATGAAAGAGATATCATGGATAATTAGGCATTTAACTCCAAAACCAAGAGAGGTTTTAAATAACCAAGAGAGAAATTGGCGTAAACGGAAGAAATACCAAAAATGGAGGACTCATTAGGAAAGAAATACCAAAAATGGAGGATTCATAATTGGATGGTGCTGCTGAATGGAATGCCAAAGCAAATAGTTAGATTAGTGGGGCAGGTCATACAGACAGTTAAAGGTGTATGGAAGTAAAGTATTTCAAGCGTCATCGATAAAATATCTTTAATTGAGTTTTCCTTGAGTGCAAGTGAAAGGATAAATGGGTTTAATTTGTAATGTAATAGTGAAGGTGAATGCAGTAAATGGTGAATAGAGATAATGGAATTTGAATGTATATATAATTAGTGAAAACACTGCCTTCGACTTCTGTTTTAATAATTTTTTCTTTTGTATGGTAACAGGCTTGTACACAATATATTAATTTAATAAACTATAAAAATATATATATAAAAAAAAAAAACCTTGAACTGGATCTGCTACTCAATTGGCAGCCGGAGCAATTGGCAAAACACCAGCTGTGTTGCCCTGGTGCTTTCTTTGCCCCCATACTATCTTGGCTTCCTGGTATACATATGAATTAAGGATGGTAAAAAGGGGGCTTAGACAGCTAGAGCTGTGCTGGTGACAAACTCATGACAAAGTAATTAGCACTTTACAGAATCCACTTGAAGGCTTATGAAGTGACAGTGAAGGGAGGAAAACACTCTTACTTTTCTGCCTCCACTGAATCTGCTGTGTCATGTCCAGCTTGGTTGTTTAGAGTTATTGGGCAACTGATCACCCCTTCGGTGGCTCCAAAAGTAGATGAAAATTTGGCTTCTTTGCCAAGACTTGGCTGCCAGATTTGGAGTCCATAGGAATCTTGGAGTTCTGTGTGTGCAGTTGAGTCCATTTTTTACTCCTTCAACTCGATCTCCCAGGTGGATGAGGTAGGTAAGACTGAAAGTCTATGACTGGTCCAAAATCACCCAGTCAACTTCTACAGCAAGAACCTGGATGTGGCAGAGACTGCTCTGAAGCAATAACTCCTATGCCACACTGGTTGTCATAGGGGGGTTGCTGCTGAACAGTAGCAAGCACCCAGGCGTAGGGTAACCAACCTCCAGGTGGAGCCTGAAGATCTTCTGGTATCATAACAGAACAGATCTCTCTCCCCTGGGGAAAATAACTGTTTTGGAGGGTGGACTCTATAGCATTATATTCAGCTGAGGCCTCTCCCTTTACTGACAAAACCAAGGTTGGTTGCCTAGCAACAGCTTCTGCCTAGTAGCTTCCCCTATGGTCCAATTATCATCTGTCCTGGGGTGAAGCTGAGGGGAGGAGGAAAGAAGTGAGTGACAGGAAAGAGGTGGCCGTCACAGTCTATGAGGAAACGTTACCGGCAGGGTGAGGCCTTGCTACCTAGTCACATTACCACCTTCATTCCCTGCCACCACCAACTGCTTTATCTTCTGAATGCCACAGAGTTAGTAGGCAACAGGAGAGAGGAGTAAACCCAACCAGTGGAACTTGAGAGGCGATTGACGAGCCAATGGCTGATGGTGCACACACCACAGCTGATGGGAGAGCCAGAAAGTGCCAATATGCTTGCACTTTTTTATATATAGGATATTGGTGCACTAGGACAACTGGTTGAGAACTCAGTGAAACAGGATTCCAGTCTTGCTGAATCACTGGACTGGCTTATTATGCATGATAGATTCAGAGGCGAGTATGTTCCTGAATACCATTTCCTGGGAGGCTGTATCTATATATCTTGAATGAGACTGGGAAATGTGTTCAGTGTTCTGAAATATATTGCTGCCTTTAAATGAAAATCATAATCCAAGGTCTTGGGGGGGGGGAGTGTTCTGGCACTATTTGCACATCATAGGCAACATCCTACTAGTTGTTGTTTTCTGAAATTAGCTTGTAAATTACATTCAAAATACATTTTCACTGTGTTCCCCTTTGCAGCTACCATGTGGGGACAATGCTTAGTGAAAATTCAGAAGCTGAAGGAAGAACTAAACAGGGTTTTTCACCATTCCATAACTGGTTCATCATATACTTTATTTCTCCTTCCTATGATTAGCAGGTTATCCCAAAAAAACAAACTTTGGTTAGTGTGTACAAGTATCAGAATTTGAATTTTCTTGGCTCAGAATTTCCTCTCACCTCCTTTTGATAACCATGGTTTAAATTTTCCGTGCTGCTTTCTGCCAATAGGTTCCAATGGCAGTTCATAAGGAAACAAAATGTCCTGAAGGATCAACAAGTAAACATGTAATTAATGGAGCTGGAACTTCTCAAGCACAGTGGGGAAGAGCTTGGTAAGAGATTCCTGCTACTGCTAAAGTCTTTGTGTGGTAACTTTAGTTGTTGTATATTTTAAAAATCTGCTTCAAATACAGAAACATCACAAAGTATCAGACCACAAGGATACCCTAAATCTTTAATTCCAAATTTTAATATAAGGCCAAACTCATCACCTGGAGCATGTTAGGACATTGCCAACTGTATGTAAGATCAGTGGAGTGAAGAAAGTGGAAAGAGATGTTATTCCATGCCATTGGGGTCCATTTTATATGCATCAAAGTTATCTGAATTGCAAGAAAATGAACAGATAATATCAAGAGTAGTAGATTTTGGTAAGAGTCCAGATGCAAGATCCTCTTATATTACCTCCTGAATAATTATGATCTATGTTCTTGCTTAATTCATAGTGGAAATTGCACAAATCTGTATTTAATGCCTATTAGGGATAGACATGAACTGACAAATGAACCCTGGTTCGAGCACAAACCGGGCCTGCATATGAACATTTTAAGATGCACTTAAATCAGTTTAGCAGGGGGGAAAGGGGTAGGGAAAGGATTGCAATGTGGACTCTGCACCTTTTACCTGCTTGCTGCTTTTGTGCTTTAAATTAGACACAGTGGAACCTATCTCTGGTTAGATTGGTAAGAATGAATAAGGGTATCAATAATAACTGATGGTACTCTAATCATATATGATGGAAATTCATTTAGAGCAAAACAATACTGGATGACAGTATCCTTAATGCTTTCAAGCAGGATTGGGTATAATGTTGTTGATACATTTGACCTGTTTTTGAATTGCACAGTTTCCATTCCCCAAATTTTTGGGATGATAGCTCTTTGTATCATAACAGCCAGGCCTGGTGCAATCAAATTGGCAAGGTAGGCAGCCATCTAGAGCACCATCTGGCAAAGGGGGGAGCCGCAGCAGCTGCTCGACCCTTCCCAGCAGGGCAGCGCAGCAGTGGGTGCACTCCTCCACGCAGCCCCCAGCAACAGCCACCCCTGAGCCGGGTCCAGCTGCAGCAGCCAACAGGGGTTGTGCGGCAGCGGGTGCACTCCCCCTCCCAGTTCACTGAGGGCAGGGACACCCTCGGCTTGGGCCCACCACTTGCTCTTACTGCCTCCATCCCCACCCCAGGCACATGCTGGGGTAACGTCCTGCTTGGGGGCAGGGCAAGAAGTTGGGGGGAGGGGTAGCAACCTAGTGCACCGAAATCCTGGCACCAGCCCTGATAACAGCTGCTAGACTGATATTAACCAAACTCTGGAAACAGAAGAATCTCAACAAGAAAATTCTTTTTGGGTAAGGTTAAAGACTTTTATTTATATGTGAAGTTATCAGCCCTCCCAAAAAATTAAGATGTACTGTGCATGTTTAAATAATGATAAAAAAGTAAACTTAAACATTAAAAATGGATGCAGTGTAATGTTGCTATAATAATGAGTCACACGAAGAGGAAACTCTACAAACTAAAATGTATAGGCAGTAGTGTTTTGTAAATCCGCACTTCTTCCTTTCATGCAGTAAACCCTCTATGTCTCTGTTACAGGAAAGTTGACTGGTTTTCCCTGTCATCTGTCGTCTTTCTGCTCCTGTTTGCACCCTTCATTGTATATTATCTTATAATGTCATGTGATCAGTACAATTGCTCCTTAACTACTCCAGCCATTGAATTTTTCACTCGGAAAACCCACCTCATGAATATATGGAACAAGATGCCATCATTAACCTGGAAAGCTGCAAGCCTCTATACGACTTGGGTACTTTTCCAGGTATGTATCTGAGGTTTCTTTGTTGAGTTGCAATAGGATGTGAACACTGCAGTCTCAGTGTTCAAATCAAAATATAATCAGAAAGCAACTTTCAAGAACTGTCAGATCTCACACTTTAAAACCTTGAGAATGTATGGCAGTGGTAAACATCATTTTCCTCTTTCTGAATATAAACAAGCAATCACCAGAGTCTCCTGTCCATTGTAACTCTAGACCATTCTTATTAGCCTCCACTCCCATCTTCTATACCTCCCTGATCATCCTGCAGTCAGCAGTAGGAATGTTTCTATTGTCTCCTTGGTTTCCTCTTTATCCATTCTGCCCTCCACTCTGCCCTCAGCTAACTGTAATAGAGTAGTTAAAATGCATTATTGCTTTATGCAATAATCCAGAAGCTGATCCAGGAAAGTTAATTTGTATGTATGTTTGCTGTGTATATATACTGTTAATTGGTTTTCAGTGAAGCATGCTTCATGCTGGCATACATTTGGCTCTCCTGGAATCAGTGGCACGTAATACATGACTGGCTCTGAGCATATAACCCCTGAATGTTGCTTAAATGAGGAAAAGCTATTTCACATTGTCCCTTTAATTAAAAAGAAAAATGTATAATAATATCCTGTTTCCTACATGTGGCTTTCTCTGATATAAACTGCATATCTGGAGGGCCTTCCTCTAGTATTTGCTCCAGTCTCCTCCTTACTGGGAAATGTCCTGGTTGCTGTTACCATATATCTTCCATAGCTCCAGTTTTCTTCCCTTGAACTGTTAGGTATTCCTGCTTCTGAATCAATGCCATGTATTTTTCTAGTAGCTGAGACAGACCCTCCTCTTTCTAGTGGAACTATTTTAATCTCATCCCCAGGTTAAGCACCAACTGCATTGCAGTACACAGTATCCCTGTTTCCTCTGGGATATTTATTTTGCTGAGGTTGCTTCCCTCCCCAAACCATACCCTTCCAAGGCTCCACACCCAAATCTTCAAGAATTTCCCAATCTAAAGCTGGCAACCCTACTGGGGAAACTGACCTCTGTAGTTGGGACAGCTATTGTGATTCTATGACATCTCTAGGCCCTACCTAGAGGTTGGCAATCCTAGAAGGATATAAGGAATCAGGAAAAGGGGAGAGGCTATGGGGCTTTCAGGAAAGGGAAAGAGAAAATAGTTGGGGAGGGGGAAATAAGATGCCTCCTACAAATCTTTGTGGGTCCCCACTTGCTTTTACAGTACAATCAGATGCGGTGAGTCTAGTGTTTGATCATTACCAGCAGAATCAGCAAGAAGCTTTCTATGAGTCCATGATGTTTATTGAAATAAGACATAACTCTTTTTATTAGGCAAGAACTTATAAGGTAAATACAAATGCTACCATCATAGAATAAACACAGTAAAAATCCAATATTTCATAAGCTACCTGATTTTTCTTTGACCAAGTCATCATAGAAACCTGCTTTAGTCCATTACATGACACTTTTTCTAGAGAAAGTATCCGTTAAAACCAGGATAACCGCCCTTCAGTATTCATAATTGAGTATCTTCAAATGCTATTTTTAAATGCCTGCATTTATCTTTATCAAGAGATGTTAATTTATTTAGCGTGGGAAGCAGTCTTGCATTCAAAGTTATGCTTTTGCTTTTAAAAAAGGGAATTCAAATAAAAAGCCGATGGAAATTAACAACATTCCTCAAAAGCATTCACTAGCCAGAGTTTGCAGAAGACTGGAAATAAATCCTAGAGGCAATATTTGTAATGTTCTAAACATCAGTTGTCTATTCTAATTATCTGCTTGTTCATGAATTCATTATGTTACAGGTAGTTTTGTACGTGCTTCCTGACTTAGTCCACAAGTTAATTCCCTGCTATCGAGGAGGATTGCAAGAAGGCGCAGTGACACCTGCAGGTAAATTCATCCTTCACTGTTGTTGCTTCACATCTGTTTCTAATGTGACTAAGGTTCACATTTGACATGAGACTAAAAATTCTGTGAATTTAGTGATCAGAAAAACAACAGGCATCTTGGGTTTGATTCAGATCACAACTGGTACATGGAGTTAAGTCCTTGTGCTGTTTTCCCATCTTACGAAGAATCATAGGGTCATCTAGTCCAACCCCCTGCACAATTCAGGAAACCCATACATGGCATATAGAAAAGGCTTTATTTACATATCTACTTATAGTCAGCTTTTGTTGCTGAGCCAGGAAGTTTGTCTCCCCCCACCCCTCCAGATCAGGCCCTGTGCACCTGCTATTCAAAGAAAAATACAACTGGGCTTATGGAGCTGTCATCATAACTTGGTTTGGTCTAGGAAGGGTCTAGGAACATAGAATTTGTCATGGTCTTCTCTTAGGATACAGATCTGTGAACATATCCCATTTGAGAAAATTGCACTATCATGCCCATAATTAAATTAGTAGCTTTTGCAATATAACAATCTCTGTGTCAGACAAAAAGCAACACGCAAAGTAGGCTTCAGAAGATCTTCTACCCTATTTTCTTATCTCTTCTGCTTGCACAGGTGTGACTATTGAGTTTTCTCAAAGCACTTTGGTGAGGGATGTTTATCAAAAATGTCGAAGTCCAAATCTATACTGGATCACAAATGAATACTGGGGCTTGCCTTATGCTGTCTCTTTATTTTTTTTGTTATTCCTGTTTTGCTACCCCAATTGTGACTTTCTATCTGTTCAAAAGATTTACCCTTGAACATCTTTGGCTGTTCCCCCTTACTGCCCCTTACACTGGGTGCCTCTTCATGGTGCTGTGTCCATATCCAACGGCTTCTTCAAATCCATTTTTTGCTATGAAGCCTCTGCCAACATTCTTAATCCTCCTAGGCAAGTTTAAGTACAGGAAACTGCATTCACTCCTGTTAGCCCCTTTGTTTCTCTCTCTGTGGCCTCTCCGGTATCTTCCTCACTGTCTAATTTAGACCATAAAATTCTTGAGGGTAAGAGACTTTCTTTTTTGCTTATAAAAGCCTGAAAGGTATTTTGTACACTGATATCACTGGATGTATAATGATAAATAAACCAAAAAATTGAAGTACAAGTTGTCTGTGTTATACTTTTAGGATGGGTAGAAAGTGTAGAACGTTCTGTTTGCAATATGTTCATAGTAAGCCATATAACACTGGGGTGGAGATCAGAGATAAATCTATGCATTTCTTATTCATCCTTCCCTCTTTGCTCAACCTCCTTGCTTCTTCCCATGGAGATCTTCCTCTTGGTACCAGATACAGAGAAAAAGTTCTTTCAGCAAAATCAAAGAGATGTTCCATTCCTACATCTTTCTCATTTAATATCTTTACTGTACTGATCCATGTACATTTTTGCCTTTCAGGTGTTACACTCAACTATGAGATCAATGGACTTCAAGCCTGGCTTATCACACATGCATTGTGGTTTGCAAATGCATACCACTTCCACTGGTTCTCACCCACTATCATTTTTGACAACTGGATTCCACTCCTATGGTGTGCAAATATCCTGGGCTATGCAGTATCTATAGTTGTATTTGTGAAAGCCTACTTGTTCCCTACTAACGCAAAAGACCGGTATGTTGGCATTGTTTATATAATTGACTAAGGTCATACAATATATCAGGGGTGTCAAACATGCGTCCTGCAGGCCTAATCCGGCCCCAGAGGGCTCCAATCAGGCCCACCAGCAAATGGCCCTCGTCTGCTTCCTTCTTCCTTACCTGCTTCTTTTGGTCACCATTTTTTTGTTTCTCCCTGTGATGCAGCCAAGCCAATCGGCATCTTGAACATGAACATATGAAGCTGCCTTATACTGAATCAGACCCTTGGTCCATCAAAGTCAGTATTGTCTTCTCAGACTGGCAGCGGCTCTCCAGGGTCTCAAGCTGAGGTTTTTCAAACCTATTTGCCTGGACCCTTTTTTGGAGATGCCAGGGATTGAACCTGGGACCTTCTGCTTCCCAAGCAGATGCTCTACCACTGAGCAACCGTCCCTCCCCTCTTGTTCTTTATCTCCCCCCCCCTTTTCCCCAAGGATGGAGGCGGATCCTCAGCCAATGGACAGGCTTCACTCTGTAGCTCTGCTTTGCAATCGATATAGCCTGGCTGTCTTAATCAAACAACAGAGCTACAGAGCCAAGCCCCTCAACTGGCTGAGGCTTCTCCTCCCTCCTCCTCCCTTGGGGAAAAGGAAGGGGGAAGAGGAAAAGAGCAGAGGCTGCTTTGCTCAGCTGCCTCAGTTCTACTGGAGAAATGCAAAAAACATCTCTAAGAGCTTTAACACATTCAAGGTATGAACATTTTGCCTTACTATTTTCTCTGTGTGTGTGTGTGTTGTTAAGCTTGTTTTGTCAGGGCTCTCCTGGGTGCAACTGGGTTCCCTCCCACTTTTCACTGTATTCATGGCCTGATCCAGTCTTTCTCAGTAGGAAAGCAATGGGAACAGTTTAGATGAGGAATAATCACAATCCACAGTGAGGTGGATTAGGCTGAGAGTGTGTGGCCAGCACATTTCCTGTGTAGACTGCAGATTTTGAACCCAGGCTTCCCAGATAGTAGGCTGATAGTGACTACTATACTGGCTGTCTCTCTATTCTTGCACTGCCTCATAGGAATTGCAGTTATTTTTCTGGGGAAGATTATAGCTTTATAGATAAACACATAGCCCTCAATCTATGGTGCCATCACATATTCTTGACCAACACACAAAACACTTATGTACAGAAGCTCACAATGCCCAGCCATTTCATGTTTTCCCCTGGTTCCTAGGGCACAGATCATTGACCATGAGATTTCTATTGTGAACATCAATAAATCAAAAGTAGGCTTGCAATTTACACATACACACCTTAACAGCATAGTCAAGATTGCTACAAAGCAGGCATTGTCTCCAGATTGTGATGCAATAATTCAGAGCAAGAGGTGTCAGTTATCAGAAACTGTTAACAAAATATTGCAAATACAGTAATGTTTTAAGCATGTTTTATTTTAAGTAAAAAAGAATTTAGTTGTGTTTGTTTGTGCCCTATAAGGTTTATATCTCCGCTACCTGGCATTACATTTTATGACACACAAGCTACCTGGCACATGTATGACACATGTATGTCAGATCTGGCTCTCATAGCAAATGAGTTTTACACCCCTGTGTTATATGCTCTGCTTTTTCTTCTCCAGTAGTAACTAAAGTAAATAGTTATGTTTGCTTTCTACAAGCTATTATTTTACAACTCTGTTTTGTAAACTTATTATAGTTGTAAAAATTAATCTTCACTTTTGTATTTGTTTTTATGCACCATTTTAGCAAATTCACTGGTAACTTCTTCTATGACTTCATGATGGGTATTGAATTTAATCCTCGTTTAGGGAAATGGTTTGACTTCAAACTGTTTTTCAATGGTCGCCCAGGCATTGTAGCGTGGACTATTATTAACCTCTCCTATGCAGCTAAACAAAAGGAATTGTATGGTCAAGTAACAAATTCTATGATTCTCATCAATGTCCTGCAGGTAAGCACTCTCACTAAAATGCAAGTTAACGTCAAAATCTGGAGCTAAAAGAAAATACACTGTTACCTATATGGAACTGCAGTAAATGTCCAGTATAATCCTGTGGTTTCTGATTTTACTGTGGCTATTAAAGGGGTTCTGGGGGCTCACACAACCTGTGCATGTTTTCATGTGTGTGTGGGAGTAACTAACGCCCACATATACTATGCCCATTTAGAGCAAGGATGGAAAATGCAAGATTTTCCCTCAGCCCTACTCCCTGTGCGATGTAAATCTTTGCCTTATGCAAGTAGGACTCACTAAGTATCTGCTATGAATCTCTGTCATGGGAGTAAGTACTGAATGACCAAAATAGTGAAAGTGGAAAAAATCAATAAGAATTGATGATGATAACAATGATAGCATGCAAAGTGAATAACTCACAAATAGTTTAATTAATTCAGTAGAGCCCTAAATTAGCTTGTGCATACACTTTGCCAAGGCTTAATTACACACAATTAACAAACCATGAATTTAGAGCAATGATAGTCCATTAGTTCTAAGAGAACAGTATTAAATGGCTATGATTAACCATGATAATCAACCTTTTATTTTCAGGCTGTATATGTCTTAGACTTTTTCTGGAATGAAGCCTGGTATTTGAAAACTATTGACATCTGCCACGATCATTTTGGATGGTACCTAGGCTGGGGAGACTGTGTTTGGCTTCCTTACACCTATACTCTGCAGGTATTGCATTCACAGTACAAGATTCCATGCACAATAATTATAGTATTGGACCCACTGGTTTGTAGTAAAGGTGGTCTACTTTGGAGATAGGCTATCATTCATAAAATCCCAGACCAGCGAATATTTTAGTGCAGAATTATCTAAACTACCTAGTAAGGCAAAGTGGGGGCTATAGTAATTTGTTAATTATCTATGTGCGCAAGAAGATACTTATAATAAAAACTGGTTTTTACAATTCTCTCCTTGACGGAGGAAATACTCAGTTTATAGACTTGTGTCTTTTTTTAAAAGAAGGAAGAATGGAACATGTTACTTACAGATTTTCTCCCTGTCCCTTCTCTTCTCAGGGATTATACTTGGTCTACCACCCTGTTCAGCTTTCCACAGGTAACGCAGTTGGGATTCTGCTTTTGGGACTAGTGGGCTACTATTTCTTCAGAATGACCAATCATCAGAAAGATCTCTTCCGTCGCACTGATGGCAACTGTAAAATCTGGGGGACAAAGCCTAAATATGTTGAATGCTCCTATATGTCAGCTGATGGAACCAAACATTATAGCAAATTGTTAATTTCAGGATTTTGGGGAGTGGCCCGCCATTTTAACTATACAGGAGACTTATTGGGGTCTCTGGCATACTGCCTATCTTGTGGCTTTGAACATATCCTACCTTATTTCTACATTATTTACATGACTATTCTTCTGGTCCACCGCTGTATTAGGGATGAACACAGATGTTCCAGCAAGTATGGCAAGGACTGGAAGCGGTATTGTGAAATAGTACCTTATCGGCTATTTCCAGGTGTTTTTTAAATTCCTAACCTTGGATGCTGGGCATAAAGAATATGTTTGGAGCTCACCCCACTTTTTTCAACAAGTTTTGGACACCTCCAAATAATATGACATCAGCAGTATCATATCATTTGGCTATTTAAATGGACAAGATTCAAAACTCAAGACTCTTATTTTTTAAAATGTGAGGGGTGAGTTTCTTATAACAATATTTTCTTTGTTGCTGATTTGCCCACCCCCACCCATCACACAAAACCCCTAACTGAAGATCAGTGGAGTCTACCAACTGAGATGTCTCTTGCTCCAGCTCCACCATAATGAATGCAAGGTGTACACAAGCTAAAGTGGTCTCTCACAACTGTTTGTTTGCACTGTAGTTTATACAGTGGCGATTCCTGGTTGCTTAAGTCCAAGCTTCACTGCTCTCAGAGGAAAGGGAATCAGAGTTATGGGTTATTTAATGAACACAGATTCAGGTTCAGTAGCTGTGTTGGTCTGAAGCATCAGAACAGAGTTTGAGTTCTGTGGCATCTTTTGGTCCTAAAGGTGCCACTGGACTCAAACTTTGTTTTAATGAACACAGTTAATCTTACATTATTACAAGATGATGTGGTTCTCAGAAAGGCATATTTTAGTTGATGCATATACCCCTGAGTTTCCATTGCAAAAAAAAAATCAATGATAGAATTTTATTTTCCCTAATCATCTGAACAGTAGGGTAGGGTATGACTGTACTGGTTCAATTGTTGATGTTTTTTTAAAAAAAACTTATGAAGCAAACAGCAAGCAGGATAACCACTATCAATTGTATTTATTTTTGCATTCTGGAAAACAAATAGGGGTGGTTTGTTGTTGTTTTGCATGCTGGGATACTCTCCTCAGTTTCTAGCCTGAACTTGTGTCTTACAAGCTTGCTGTTTACTGCCTTTCACTTTGTATGCACAAGTCCTCTTTCATACAACCACCTTCATATATTTTAAATGAGGATGGCAGCACCTCTGTCTAGCTTTTTAAAAATGCTCTGATGTGATTGTTTTCAACAAAAAAAAATCCTACATCCCTATAGAGTGTTGATCAATCTACAAAAAAATACCACATGAGAATGTTTAACTTAAACTGTGGTTGAAAAAGAACCGTTTGCAAAAATGGAAACTGAAGGCCATTTTGAAACAACAGTGGCCTGATAGCTGCCTTAAAATGGGTCTTGTATTTAAATTTGTACTTGTAAAATTTTGGGGGGTGTTAGTTAAGAGGTTTTATAATAACATGATAAAGACCATAAAACATAGAAGGAGTTAGTTTACCATTCTGAGAACTAGATTCTTGGTTTACTAGGAAGCACCTAAACTGATCTGTTTATGCAGGTTTTTTTCACCTTAAGATTCTTCTTTTATGTGAAGTTCCACAGTCCAGACTTGGGAAGACCTAGCTAGGATCTGAGATAGTGGGCATCAAATACAGATATTTTCTAGAGCTTTCTAATTCATCAAGCAGACTGCTTGAAATGGATCAAATCTAAAGGAAGGTTCATTTGCAGCAGATACAACTCTAGGCCAGGGGTGGCCAATGGTAGCTCTCCAGATGTTATTTTGCCTTCAACTCCCATCAGCCCCAGCCAGCATGGCCAATGGCTAGGGCTAATGGGAGTTGTAGGCAAAAAAAAAAAATCTGGAGAGCTACCGTTGGCCACCCCTGCTCTAGGCTATAATGTGAACCTAAGAGCTAGCTATACACAAAGGGGAAATGTGTACATTTTAAAAAGTTAAAGATCCAACCTGTATTCTGCCTTCACCAACTTTGATTACAGTTAAAACTGCAATGTTTTGTACTCACTTTGAATGCAGTAGGTTGGAATGGAGTGTTCATAATTCTGAATTCAAAAGAGGGAACAAGAAGAAAGGATGTAAATACAGTTAATTTAATTGCCAACTGGTTCGTCCGATTTTACCTATGACCATGTTTTAATAAAACACAATTTGCCTTCATAAATAGACTTGCATTCAGTATTATTATAATAGAATTAAGTTAACTTTGTTTGCTTATCAGATTTTGTATTTGTTGGAGTACTTTTAAAGTTTGGGGAACACAAATGGAAAATAACATTCAACAATAGTCTGGAGTATTCTTGAAAAACTATTCTATTGACTCACATAGAAATTGGGGATGCTTTTATTTAGAGAAGTACTTTTGATGAAGCATGTTAGGTTGAACAGTAAGAGCAAAGGGTTTGTATCTTCAAAGATTATCTACAACAGGGTGGCCAGTGGTAGCTCTCCAGATGTTTTTTCTACAACTCCAATCAGCCCCAGCCAGCATAGCCAATGGCTGGGGCTGATGAGAGTTGTAGGCAAAAAACATATGGAGAGCTACCGTTGGCCACTGCTGATCTACAACAGACATTAGTAGAATAAAAGCATTTCTTTTATGCCTCAAAAATAATGTAAGTTAATGCTAAAATTCAAGGAACTTCTGGACATCATCTCTGGGAAGAGAGAATGGTTATTTGGACAACATTCTTTAAAGGCCCTCTTCAGTTGCACATTATGAAAAAATAAGAATTATGGGAAAAAACAATAATGGTAGGCAAAGTTGAAGGCAGCAGGAAAAGGGGAAGACCTATCATGAGATGGATATAGACAAGCTGGAACAGGTCCATAGGAGGGCAACAAAGATGTTGCGGGATCTGGAGACCAAGTCCTATGAAGAAAGGTTGAAGGATCTGGGTATGTTTAGCCTGGAGAGGAGGCGGCCGAGAGGTGATATGATCACCATCTTCAAGAACTTGAAGGGCTGTCGAATAGAGGATGGTGTGGAATTATTTTCTGTGGCCCCAGAAAGTAGGACCAGAACCAATGGGTTGAAATTGAATCAAAAGAGTTTCCAGCTCAACATTAGGAAGAACTTCCTGACCATTAGAACGGTTCCTCTGTGGAACAGGCTTCCTCAGAAGGTGGCGAGCTCTCCTTCCTTGGAGGTTTTTAAACAGAGGCTAGATGGCCATCTGACAGCAATGAGGATCCTGTGAATTTACGGGGTGGTATTTGTCAATTTTCTGCATTGTGCAGGGGATTGGACTAGATGACCCTAGAGGTTCCTTCCAACTCTATGATTCTATGATCCAACCAAATTTAGCACTTTGCAGTCTGCTGAATTGGAAACATAAAAGTTCTCCAGTGAGTGGTGGATCAGTCCTCTCTACTGGGAATGTAGCTCCTCCTCTCTGAGGACAGGGCCAACATAGACTTGACCCTAGAGGGGAGGGGGTTGTACCCTGGTTTCCCAGTATCACCGACCATGCCATTGAAGCAGGATGAATCGGCTTGAGCTCTGTTGAGTTCAAAGATCCTGATAAGAAAGAAGTCAAGGCAACTAGGGAAGCATACAGGAAGGGAGCTAACTACCCAACCCTTTGCTGTGGTGGCTGGCCACATGGTCCCTCCACCAAGACCGCAGGCTAATTCATGGGTGGTCTTGGACCTTCACTGACTCACACTCTTGCTGCTGGCATCCCTCCTGGCCAGTTCCTTTGTGATCCTACACTTGCAGGGACACAAGGCAGCAGTAGAGTCGGAAGCAGTCTCTGGAGCAGCATCGCACAGGCACTAGCCCAGAGACCGAGGACCTCTTCATTCCTGGTGTAGGTGGTTCTCTGGAACCAGTGGAGCTCCAAGCTGGTTGCACCCCGTGAGTAAGGTAGGGCTGCGCCATGGGCACCTATCCAGCATTTTCCCTTTCCTTCTGCCTTAGCCCCCGTTTTTATTCATTTGTAAAGGAAACCTGGTGGACAAACGGCAACGAAAAATCCACACACACCCCTTCCTGATCAGGAGTCGGAGGCTTGTATTTTCCCTGAGTAGCAAGGCCCCTTTGTTTCCCTCAGGCTAGAAAGCCTTCAGGCAGAAAAAAAAGGGCAGAGAGCAGCCATATTAGGAACGTCCTTATTCTGAAACAGATCCTGGGTCCTAGAGGGATTAATTACAAAATGCTACTTTCACTTTCAGTGGCAGACCAGGGATTCAACAGGGAGGACTCAACACATGAATTCTAATTGCCACATTCCCCTTCATCCAATAATAACACTCAGTCTGAGAATCAAACCATGGATCTTTCAGGAGAAAACGCCAAAGTGAATCTTTTTCTTGGCTGTAGGCTGCAATCTGGAAAGACCATAGAGAACTTTATAAAGAGGACTCCAAGATAGAAATATATATGTTAGGCCCAAGAAACAGGGCAGAGACGAGTGTGTGGGTAATCCTTTAACCCATTTTAATTTTTTTAAGGGACCAAACAGACTGTAGGTCCCCCAGGGATCACAGTTCTCTTTTAAAACCCAGTAGGCAGCCGTGTTGGTCTGAAGCAACAAAACAAAGCAGTAGACAAGTGCACCTTTAAGACCAACTAAGTTTTATTCAGAATGTAAGCTTTCGTATGTTACCTAGATTTATGGCACCCTTACGACAGCAGTCTGCTTTTTATCACCCTCCACTCCAGTGTTTTTTCAACAAACACAGATCCCTATTTGTGATTCTTTTTATCTGCTAAAAACATTCCCGTGATTCCACACTGCCCACTTATATTAAGAATTTCTGCTTCCATTTCCACTTGTCTGATGAAGTCTGCTTAAGAGCATACGAAAGCTTACATTCTGAATAAAACTTAGTTGGTTTTAAAGGTGCGCTTGTCTACTGCTTAGTTCTCTGTTAAGTGATCAAGAAAGGGGATTCTGAGTCCCCAGCATCCTCTTCTATTAAAGAAGAGGATGAATTTGTCAAGAATTTGTCTGTATTCATCTTGCCATGTTTTGTGCTATAACCAATTTGCCTGGGTGCATTCTTCCTTTGCTCATCCTCTCTCTATGCTTATCTTGGGAACTTATTAGTCAAGCTGTTTCCACCAACTTCAAGGTCAGATGCTGAGGAAGTATAGATTAGACACCTGGACTCTAAAACGAGGGATGGACTCCAAAGGAGGGTGGGAGGGGGTTCCACCAAAACCTGGTTCCCGCTTTTGATTTGCCAGTTTGCACTTGAAAATGTAAAGGTTGGGGCGAGGAGTTAAAAGAGTCCCTGGGCTAAGACGTGAGTCTTAGCAAAGATGGTGTACTGCCTTATGATGCTTATGGAATAAACTGCTGAACTGGACTGTGTTATTCCTTGACTCAAGGTCTTGAGATATTGCTAAGACTCACCTACTACCTTAGCTGCCTATCCATCCCCAACGATATCGGGAGACGAGAAGGACAAAGCTAAGGAAGAACCAGCTAAACCAGTAGAGGAAGAACCGAAACCAGAGGGACTAAAACTAGTTCCCACCTCTGTTATGGTCAGGAAAAAGGAGTGGGGGTCCAGCGGTCTCCGGGAGAGTATTATCAGAGACACATATGCCCCCCCCCCTCCAGGGCTAGGCCCTCGGGTCTCTACAGAGCCTTCTGCTCATGGGAGTTCGGTGATAATGGTGAAAACACAGAGCGCTCCCATAGGAGTGGGGCGAGTGAAAGCTCAGGGAACTGGATTCATGAAGCGCTAGCATCGCAAAGCCGCTAACTGCGAGATGAGTTGCTGCCAATGAATGAGTTCATGGTACAGGAGATGAGAGGCCTCACCTGTCAGCTACAATACATAGCTGCTCAGGTCGCTGGGGTGCCTCCTGCACGAGAACCACCGGGGGAAGGAGTGCCGGCGGGCAGCAACCAACCCCCCCCCCCTTCCCCAGCACCAGAGGTGCCAGAGAAACCAGTTCAAGTGCTTGGAGGGGCGAGGGTCCACAAAGCGAAATTTAATGGGGATCCAGCAATGCTGGGATACTTTATGGTGCTGGTGAGGGGTCACCTCAGTGTGTGGGCGTGCAACTTCCCAATGGAGGAGTCAAAGGTGATCTACATCAGGGTCTGCTTAGAGGAGCGGCAGTGGACTGGTTTGTGACTTTATTCGAAGCCCGCTCCCCCTCCCTGAATTTTGCTAAGGAGCTGCTCAGGGCTCTGAGACACCATTTTGAAGATCCCCTGCAAGAAACTAATGCAATTTGGCCCTCCAAGATCTACACCAGGGCTCGAAATCAGTGAGAGAATATACCAGTGAGTTTCACCTACTGAATGCAGAAGTACACCACAGAGATGATGGGACCAGAATTGAGCAATTCAAGGGGGGGCCTAAATTCCAGCGTCTTTGGGGAAGCCCTCAAAATAGGGGACCTCCAGTCCCTGGTGGATTGGATCCAGCTAGCTTGTGAGATCGAAGACCGCCACAAGATCATTGCCCTCCACCGCAAGCAGGAACCTTCGCTCACCCCTGTAGAGAGGGAAAGGCAAGCAAAGGCCAGATTGTGTTTCAAGTGTGGAGGAGAAAATCACATAGCCAGCAAATGCCCCAGCAAACCGAGAGAAGCCAGACCAGCCATGCCAGCAAAGGGGGAGGCCAAGAAGAAAGCAGGCCCCATCAGGGCCCCACCCAGCAAAGGGAAGGCTGCTGCATTGCTGGGAACCAACCCCCGAGGCTTCGGGGCAAGGAGCAGCTGTTGGGAAACGACAACGACCTGCTGTGAAGAGCACGCAACATCAGGTCAACATGACAGCCGTGCCACTATGGATGAGAATCTCAGAAACTTTGTATTTTGTGCGTATCATGCTAGTGAACCCAGTGACTGAAAGGTTCTCATGTATCTGGACCCTCCTGGACTTGGGATGCTCCAAGGACCTACTGTTGCCAAGTTTAGTGGATGCATTAGGGCTTAAGAAAAAACCACTCCCAAATCCCCTACTTTTTAAACAGATGGATGAAGAACCAATGAAGGGGGAACCATACATTGAGGGAACAGAAATATGCACTCTGAGAGTGGGGGAACATTGGGAACCCCGGACTTTTGTGTTAGTACCTGCCGCCAAATTTCAGTTCCATCTTTTCTTTCTTTATTTTAACACCCTTAAATAATTTAGCATACTATTTAAAAAATTACATGGAAGGAAGCAGTGATTCATGAAACCCTCCAGGGTCCCCTTCAAGCCAAACGGCATCACCAGGTACTCAAATTGGCCTAGAGGGGTGTTGAAGGTATTTTCCCATTTGTCAGGAGATCCACAAGTTCAATTTTGAGTTCTTTCAGAACTCTTGGATGTATGCTATCCGGACCTGGTGACTTATTAGTTTTTAATTTGTCTATCAGTTGTAGAACCTCCTCTCTTGTCACCTCTTGTGAGGGAAGGGAGTACGCATTACTCATGGAGATGGCGTTCAAGCCTCTAAAATCAAACTGCCATCTTTTTTCTTGTGAAAGAGAACCAGGGCCATGTCTGGAGATTTGGCTGGTTGGATAAACCCTCACTGAAGGTTTGTGTCCAACAATTTCCCTCTTTGCCCTATTCATTGAGTACAGCTTTGACTTTGGTAGGGGCTCCCCCTTCACTAACTCTATGGCACAGTCTGTGAGTCTGTAAGGTGGAAGTTCATCTGCTTCTCATGTGTCAAACACCCCTTGTAAGTCTCGTTACTCGGGGGAATGGAGGAGACTTCCAGCACCGTTAAACACAGTTTCTCGACTTGGGGGGAGTGGTTGCGGACCCCAATCTGCATTCCACCGGTGTTTGTCACACACCCTGTCCTGGAAATAGATGGTGTTCCCACTCTATTGCACAAAGGGATCGTGGTCTGCCAGCCACTCCAGACTGAGGACTTCCTGAAATTTGGCGGCAGGTACTAACACAAAAGTCTTCCTTCTATTTATTTTATTATATTTATATCCCCCCTCCCTTATTGAGCTCGGGGCGGCTGAGCCCGATAGGGGAGGGCAAATAGCATGACTATGCCATGACCACACATAGCATCAGAATTGGGGGTCACTGGAAGAGATTTGTATCCCAGTGGCATAAGTCTGTCACCGACTAGTGGGTGCTGGTTACTGTCACATACAGTTTTCAGAGATAATTCAGCCTTCCTTACTATTGTTTCCTGGAAGCTCCCAAGGATCAATCTCCCAAAAAACACAACCTTCTCCAGATGGCCTTTCTACATCTGCTGGACATTTATTTATTTATTCCGGGATTTATATCCTGCCCTTCCCACGAGTGGCTCAGGGCGGCTTACAACAAACAATAAAACAATAAAATCGGAACAACGTAATAACATTTAAAATCAAGCATTTAAAAACTTAAAAACCTTAAATTTTTTTAGCATTAAAACTATACAGTAATCACAGAGATCTAGAAAGCTACATTTATCCAGTCAGGCGTAGGCTAACCGGAAGAGGGTCGTCTTACAGGCCCTGCGGAACTGAGTAAGATCCCGCAGGGCCCTCACCTCTTCCGGTAGCTGGTTCCACCACATAGGGGCCATTGTAGAAAAGGCCCTGTCTCTAGTTGTCTTGAGACGCACTTCCTTGGGCCCGGGGATGTTGAGAAGATTTTGAGTCCCAGACCTCAGTACTCTCTGGGGAACATGTGGGGAGAGACGGTCCCTCAGGTAGGCAGGTCCCAGGCCATATAGGGCTTTAAAGGTAATGACCAGCACCTTGTACCGGACCCGGTATGTTATTGGGAGCCAGTGCAGAGCCTGAAGACCCGGCCGAATGTGCCCCCATCTTGGGAGGCCCAGTAACAGCCGGGCCGCGGCATTCTGCACCAGCTGCAATTTCCGGGTCCGGCACAGGGGCAGCCCCATGTAGAGGGCATTGAAGTAATCCAACCTTGAGGTGACCGTAGCATGGATCACTGTTGCTAGGTCGTCGGGGTCCAGGAAGGGGGCCAACTGCCTTGCCCGTCTAAGATGAAAAAACGCGGACTTGGCAGTGGTTGCTATCTGAGCCTCCATCTTCAGGGACAGCTCCAGTAGCACCCCCAGGCTTCTGACCCTGTCCGCTGGCCTCAGCGGTACACCGCCAAAAGCTGGCAGGGGGATTTCCCCCCCCCCGGACCCCGACGGCCCAAACAAAGGATCTCTGTCTTCGCAGGATTCAGTGTCAGTCCACTCAGTCTGAGCCACTCAGCCATGGCCTGTAATGCCTGATCTAGGTTCTCTGGGGCGCAGACCGGTCGGCCGTCCATAAGTAGATAGAGCTGGGTGTCATCAGCATACTGGTGGCACTCAGCCCATACCTTCGGGCAATCTGGGCAAGAGGTCGCATATAGATGTTGAATAACATCGGGGAGAGAACCGCTCCCTGGGGCACCCCGCAATTAAGTGAGCGCCTCTGGGATAGTTCCCCCCCAATCGCGACCCTTTGTCCCCGACCTTCAAGGAAAGAGGAAAGCCACTGCAAGGCCAGCCCCTGAATCCCCGCGTCGGCGAGGCGGCAAGTCAGCAACCGATGGTCGACCGTATCGAACGCCGCCGATAGGTCCAACAACATCAGTACCGCCGAGCCACCCCGATCCAGATGCCATAGGTGGCTCCCAACACTGGCTCCCAATAACGCCGCCGATAGGTCCAACAACATCAGTACTGCCGAGCCACCTCGATCCAGATGACATAGGTGGTATAGAGCCTGTGCCCTTTCAGGAACAGACACAAGGTGTGTTCTTCATGGTCCCCAAAAGGATGGGGATGTGAGGGTCATCCTGGATTTAACATGGATCAACAAAGGATGGTCACCAAGACATTCACAATGGAGACCCTGAAGTTCATAGTGGCTGCTTTCCAGCAGGGGGACTTCATGGACTTCATAGATCTATCCAAGCATATTTCCACATTTCTATAGTTCTTGGTCATCACAAATTTATTCAATTTGCATATAACAGACTTCCTTTCAATATCAGGCGTTGCCTTTCGGTCTGAAGACCTGCCCTTGGGTTTTTTCGACTAGGGTTCTAGTTTCTCTGGTAGCTTTTCTGCAGCTGCAGGGAGTGGAACTGTTTCCTTATCTTGACATCCTAGTAGTCAAGGCGAGCTCCCAGGATCTGATTCTCAAGTCCTTAACAGATGAGCTATGGAGGTCCTCAGAGCCCATGGCTTCATCATCAACAGTAGATTGTTTACCTAGGGGTTCACGTAGGGGTTCAGATAGACACTGCTTGGGACAGAGTCTTCATTTCAAAGAGAGATAACAATAATTCAACAGCTATTGTCACAGGTAATGAAGAAAGATCCTGTAGAGCTGATGCTTCAGTGGGCCAGGTTTTCAAGCTCATCCTCCTCCCCTTCCAGGAAGCTATCTCACACAAAAAGGTGCTGAAACTTCACTCTCTGGTGAAATTAAGGTTGGATCTTTGGTGGTGGATGGTCCCATGTCATTTTCCTCAAGGGGCAACTGCTGAGGGTCCAAAGCGGCTGTTGTGTTGGGGAGCACATTTCCAAGGTCAGATGACTCAGGGAATCTGGTCTCCCCCTGAGTTGCAGAAAAGCATAAACTTCCTGAAACTGAGAGGTATCAGGTTGGCACTGATGCAGTTCAAGGATGTACTGAAGAGTCATCATGTTTTGGTCCAGATGAACAATACTACAGCCAAAGCTTACATCAACAAGCAGGGAGGGAATTGCTTCCGGACTTCACGCAAGGAAACAAGGCAACTGATCCCATGGGTAGAGAATAATTTTCAGTTTCTAAAAGCTATTCATGTGATCAGTCAGAAAAACTTGGTAACAGTCTGGCTGAGTTGACAGACGGTTGATCAAACAAAATGGATGCTCAACAGGGAAATCTTCTTGCAGGTGTGTCAGAGAGTCAGGAAGGTGAGAGTGGATCTCTTAGTTATTCAGGATGATAGTCATCTGACACTATTCATGTCCAGATTGGAAAACCAATAGGCAATACCATAGATGCATTAAACAAAGATTGGTCAAGGGGTCTTCTGTATACTTTCCCACCACGTCAGATTATCCAGAAACTGCTCCAGAAGATTATAGAACAGGGAGCAGAGATCATAGTAATTGCTCCCTTCTGGCCAAGAAGGTCATGGTTCAGGAACTAAAAAAAGGCCCTCTTTGTAGACCCTTAGAGACTCCCAATGAGGAAGAACCTGCTAGTGCAGGGGACAGTGTACCATCCCCAGCCAGAAATGTTCAACCTCACTACCAGAGGTTGAGAGGTGACAACTAGATAGAACTGGTTACCAGCAAGTGGTAGTACACATTATGTTAGCCCCCCCACAGAGTCTCTACAAATAGAGTATATAGTAACACTTTTTTCAGTCTTGGTGTGCAGATAAAAGGTTAGATCTGCTGACAACACTGTGGGTTATGTGGTGGTCTTTTTAATAGACACGTTTATAGAAAGGCCTTAGTACCAGTACCCTGATAAGACAAGTGGTGACTATTTCAGCTGTCAGGGGGAGAAACGTAGACTGCGGGGTGACATGATAGAGGTTTACAAGATTATGCATGGGATGGAGAAGGTAGAGAAAGAAGTACTTTTCTCCCTTTCTCACAATACAAGAACTCATGGGCATTCGATGAAATTGCTGAGCAGTCGGGTTAGAACGGATAAAAGGAGGTACTTCTTCACCCAAAGGGTGATTAACATGTGGAATTCACTGCCACAGGAAGTGGTAGCAGCTACAAGCATAGCCAGCTTCAAGAGGGGGTTAGATAAAAATATGGAGCAGAGGTCCATCAGTGGCTATTAGCCACAGTGTGTATATATTTGTGTGTGTGTGTGTGTGTATAAAATTTTTTTGGCCACTGTGTGACATAGAGTGTTGGACTGGGTGGGCCATTGGCCTGATCCAACATGGCTTTTCTTATGTTCCTCCCCCTACTCCTGCCCTGAGGAAGGAA